>NW_023270415.1:11695397-11871437 GCF_011800145.1 Mirounga leonina
AAAGAAAGAAAGAAAGAAAGAAAGAAAGAAAGAAAGAAAGAAAGAAAGAAAGATTCATATATATTTATACTTGTATTTGTGATATTTATGGGTGTATTTGTGTATCATTGACATATAACATCATATTAGGTTCAGGTGTACAACATAATGATTTGATATCTGTGGATATTGCAAGATGATCAACACAATTAAATCTCACTAACATCTGTCACCATTCATAATTACAAATTTCTTGTTATGAGAACTTGTATGATCTACTCTCTTAGCAGCTTTCAAACACACAATACAGTATTATTAGCTACAGTCACCATGCTGTGCATGACATCCTCATGACCTCTTCATTTTACCTGTACCTTTTGATCACCTTCACCCATTTCACTCTCCCCCCTCCACCCCCACCCCCACCCAGGCCTCCACCAATCTGTTCTATATCTATGAGGTTTTTTTTTTTCTAGATTCCACATATAAGTGAGATCATACGGTATTTGTCTTTCTCTGTCAGACTTATTTCACTTAGCATAATGCCCTCAAGGTTCATCCATGTTGTTGCAAATGGCGTATTTATGATTTTTTATTAACCTTATACGTATTGGGAGAGGATAATCAATAACAGACTTTAAGACTTCAAAAGACAAGGATTTGATTGATTAAGTTTCTTTTTTTTATGATTCCATGATTCTTTTGAAGAGAGAGCAGCAGATTTATCATCCACAACTTGAGACGACGAAGTTTACTTATCCCAGAGAATTTGGGGTTTCTTTTCCATTTGTGGGAAGATCCTCGGAGATCAAGGCTGAATCTTGGCATTAAGCATAAACATTAGTTCCGAAATAATCATCCACACACTATGTTGGTATTTACATTGCATGATATTGTATAACGCAACCAGCAAACCCCAGAAATTCTGGAATACACACACTTGGAAAAAAATAAACAGTAAGGTTTAGTTCAGATTCCTACATGCATTATTACTTTAAGTTTTGCCGTCACAGTGTGACTTAAAAAAAGGTCTTTGGCTGCGGTTTAGATTGTCAGTTCCTTGAGGGGAGGAGCCCTGCCTGCCTCCTCCCAGCACAGGGTCTGATATCTAGGAGGTACTCAATATGTATAAAGAGATTAATTCGCAGCTGTGTTAAAGAGACACTTGTGATTGGTGAGGCTCTGAAGGCCTTGGCACCTCAGGCACTCAAATATGGTGGCCGGGGAGCGGGGGCGGGTTCCTTACTCTGTTTCCAGGACAGCTCCCATGATGCCAGAAGCCAAGGAGACATTTTTAATACTGCCTGTTTCTGAGCAAAACTCCATCAGGGACTCAGCAGTCGTGGCCATTCTTTTGAAAGGAGACCTTCATGGCATATTTCTGCATCTGGGTTTGATTTGAGGATGTTTGGAAGACCCTTGCCCACAAATGCCTATCCACCTCCCTCAGGCTGACTGCCACATTCTACAGGAGAGCCCGAGGACTCAGGTTATGACCCTGGGACAGTGCAAGTAGCCCCAAAGAGTCACCTCCCAACACCTATGAATTATTATGTCCTCGGTGTAACTTGCTTTTCAGCTCCTATGCTGCCAACAGGTTTCTAAGAAGAGGAAAGGTAATAATGGTTGAAGATAGTGGACGTGGAGAAACTGGGGACTTCGCATTCACGGTGTTGGGGGAATACAGTCATGAAAAAGATCCCGTGTTAGAGTTATTGGAATTAAGACGAATGACTTTTCTTTATGCACCTTTATCTGGGATTCAGGGGCGGTACATTTTTTTTTTTAAGATTTTATTTATTTATTTGAGAGAGAGAGAGAGAACATGAGCTGGGTGAGGGGCAGAGGGAGGGAGAGGGAGAAGCAGACTACCCCTGAGCAGAGAGAGTCCAATGTGGGAGTCGATCCTGCGACTCCAGGATCATGACCTGAGCTGAAGGCAGACGTTCAACCAACTGAGCCACCCAGGCGCCCCAGTGGCAGTACCTTTCTAAAAATTAGAATTTACCTGTCTCCTCCTTTTGTGTTTCTGCCTGCCCCAAACTTCCTGCCTCAATCACCTATGGCGCTCCTTAGGAGTAGTAGTGCTCTGAGGACTTTTCCTCTCCTCTCCCAACACCCTTCCTCTCTGCTTGTCAACTACTAACCCAGAGGTGTTCAAACCCAGGAAAACCTAATGTGTGCTTTCATTCATCATTCTGATTCTTTCTACTCTACAAGGGAGAAGCATTTTTCTCTCTTAGCCTTATTAACCATTGAAAAGAGCATCTATATTCTTAATTCAGGTTCTGAGAGCATGTCTGTTTTTGTCTTTGTCGTTTAGGAGCCATGATTCACAAACAAGGTTGGGTTCATTTGCTGCCTAGGGGGACATTACTGGAGTGGCCCTTGGTTTGATGCAAAAGCAGAAGTGACCATAACATCTTGAGAGCAGGCAAGTGTTTTCAAACTACAGGAAAGAGATTTGGATCCAATCTGGAATTCCTTGGCTACCTGGAGGCCAAATCACATTCAATGAACTGAATGCTAGGGTGAATGATGAGAGATCATCTATCTCTTCAGCAGATGCCCATTTGTTCTAACCCCCTGCCTCATTTAATGTAAATATTCAAGCTGACCTTTATTTTGCCATAGTCTCATGGATTGTCCTTGAAATATAGTATCAAAGAATCTGGTTTATGGGGTAGCTACTTAGCACAGTAATTCTTGCTTTTAAGGGACCCTGATTTCATTATAAAAATATAAGATGACTTTCTATAGATTTAGTCCTGATGAAAAATTTAAAAACTCTCTGATTCAAGACCACATTAGATGTAATCATGGAAAAGAAGCAGGTGATTGATGGGAGAAATGCACCGTGATCTTCTGTTCCTAGGCACAGTTTTGAGAGATTTGGAACTGGATATAAATTAATGGGCCTGCTTTACCTTTTCAGACTGGGTGGATATTAATTATAAACTCTTTAGAACAAAAAGGAAAAGATATTTTTCTACCTGTCATCTGCTCTCTTCAATTCAGCAAAAGAATTGACCTAAATATCCTTTTGGCTGCATGGTGGCTGGGAAGTAATGTACTTGCAGCTTCAGAGTCTCGATTTGTCAGGGACCATAGACATCCTTTAACTGAGCTTGGTCCAAATCAAGAAAGCCATGTGACAAAAGCCACGATAGCTGACCATATAGCCGCTGCTTATATATGGTTAGTGAAATGGAATTACATATTTTCAAGGAAATCCAATTACTTTTGAGTAACTCTTGTTAGAATGTTCTTTTTAGTCAAAAGCAAAACTGCTTCTCTGTAATTTTCAACTCT
Organism: Mirounga leonina; assembly: GCF_011800145.1. Classification (NCBI taxonomy): domain Eukaryota; kingdom Metazoa; phylum Chordata; class Mammalia; order Carnivora; family Phocidae; genus Mirounga; species Mirounga leonina. The sequence continues at coordinate 11,698,689 of NW_023270415.1, forward strand.
TACATTTGGTTGTGCTTTCTGGACCATCGTTGAATAAATTGAATTTTACATGGCAACCATTCATATATGTGGCTATGTGGACGCTATTCATATATGTGACATGCTGGTTTTGAAATCACACATTCTGAGTTTCTTCTGCTGCTCCTCATATGTAATGATTGAGACACCTGTCTTTTTTTTGCCTCTCTTGGGATGCGCTCTACATTGCCAGTGTCTTTCCTAAGGTTACACTGGTCAGAACTAAACATATGTAACCAAATGTCAGCTGAATAACAAAAAGTATGATGGTTCTTTCACCTCCTTTTGTCTGAAAACCCTACTTCTTATGATGTAGCCTAGAATACCATGTTCTTTTCAGCATTTGCTAACTGAGCTCATGATCGTCTGAAAACCCAAGTGTCTTCCATCAAGAGCTCCTGACAATCAGCCTCTCTCCCTTCTCATTTGAAGGGAAAATAATTATATTAACTGTTAATAGTCCTAAAGTGTGATAAAATCATAGCATTTTAGAATTGAATATGACTTTGGAAGTCGTCTAGTATAATCATTCAATTTTACAGAGGAAAAATTTGAAAGTAGAGAGAAAATAAGTACATTGACAAAGAACATGTGCTAATGTGTGCACTGAGGCAGGGCTAGGCCCTGATATTTAGATTTGCTGAGAACAGAAATACTGTTGAATAATTTCCTAACTAAGGCAGAAAAGGAAGAGTCTACTGAGTGTTGATAGAGCAAACTGGTTGAGCCCACTGGCTAATTTTATTCATTGTTATCATTAAATTAAGTAAGCTACACCCAGCTAGATATTTAAATGGTAAAAGGCAACTTGCCATTTCTTTCCCATGAAAAGTGTAGAATCACATTGTCTTCTAAATACCCAGCCCCTGGCCACTTTTGGGTCTCAATGGGATTATGTGACTCTATCACTTTTTTCCCCCCTCTTTTTACTTCTTTCAAGTGGCAAAAGGACAGAGTAGCAGAAAAAGATGCAGTGGAACTAGAAACAGGAAACCACAGAGGAGAAACTGTTTCTTTATCTTGTTCCCTGACAGTTATTCTTCTTCTAACAGCAAGAGAGAGGGAGTGAGGCGGGGTTTGTTAGATAAGCAGCAAGAGGTGCTTTGACAAGGTTGAGTACAAACTCCCTGAACATTTAGAATTCATTTTAAGGAGAAAGAAGATTTCAGGACTAGTGAGAAAGGTACAGAATTCGGCCCCAAGTTAGTTGTTATGACTGGGGGCAGAAAAGTGTAACTGGTTGATTGCAAGTCTGTTGCCATAACCCAATCACCAGTGCAAGTGAACATACTTAGATTCTAATTCCGTGGGTATGGACAGGTTCCAGCGCTTTCAAGAAATGTTCCCAAGTTAGTGTGGTGTGAAGTCAAGGTTAATAACCACTGATATGTGGTTACGCTCTCGGGCTATGCAATAGGTCAGCTCATTTACATCTAAGCTGATCTCTTACTACCTATATGACTTTGCACCAGTTAGCTATCCCCCTCTAAGTTCCATTTCCTCATATACAAAATGGAAATAATATTGGGATCGGCGTTATTCTTATGAACCAACTTCATAAGCTTGTTATGAAGATTAAATAAAATTATACCTCTCAAGTGCTTAGCATGTTACCAGGTACCCAGTAATCATCCCATGCACATTGGCAATCTTGAGTATTTCTTTAGAAGTTTCTCTGAGATGCTATCTTTATAAATATGATACTGATATATATATGTATATATATGTTTTAAAATTGGAATGTGGGCAGCAAAATGTGAGAATCTGCTGGGAGGGGCTGGATTTTATGGGCTGGCAAACAAGATGTAGTGTATCGGAGGAACAGAGAGGGCTGAAGTGTACTCCTTGTTGTTAAAGAACAGTCTAGAATACCGCATGAGCTGCTGGATTAAGAGAGAAGTTCAAGCATTACAGGAAGTTAATGTACATTGAACGCCTGTTCGGTCCCATTATTTCATTTAATCCTCAGACCCCATGTATGACATCATTACTAATGCTATTTCATTCTCAGACAGGGCAGGCAGGGCTTGGAGTGCATAACAGACTTGTGAGACACACCGGTGGTAGTAAGTGATGGAGACTCTCAAACAGAGTGGTAATTGCCATTTGAATAACAAAGTAACAGTTGAAGGCCCGCCACCTAGTGGCCGTCTACCCAAATTGCAGGTTCGTTTATTTGAAGGTTGAAGACCTTTGACTTTCAAAGTTTGGGCCCAAAGCTAAGGTTCTGAAGTCCATGAAGGGAATTTGTCTCAATATTTGTCACCACACCAACCAACCAGTTTGACTAAGATCCCAGCATACTATATAAGATATAAAGTTGTCAGAAAAATTTGGGTTCAGACTTTATCACATTTGTGATCTTGGACACATTCCTTAAAACTCTGTGAGTGAGCTTTATTTCCTCTTATGTAAAATAGGGATGAAGTTCCATACTTCTCAAATTTCTTTATGCATTAGAAATAATATACAACCAAAGAACTTAGCACAGTTCCTGGCACATACTAGAGGCTCAGTGAATGACAATGTACTTGCTTCAAGCACATATTTAACTTGCCTAAAAGCAGCTATGGAGAGAGGAGGATAGGGAGATGGCTGGGGGGGGGGGGGGGGGGGGGGGGGACGGGGAGGGGAATGGGGGGAAGGGAAGGGGGGTTGGGAAGGGGCAGGGAAAGGGAATGATTTGCAGCAGGAGAAGCAGCACAGAAACCAGAAGCAGAGAGATAAGAAGTTAATAAATGGTTGGAGTTCCTAAGCGTTTATTCCTAGACATGAAAGTGTGTTTAAGTGACTTTATGAGGGTAATTTTGGCTTAATTTCCTTCTTATGTATTGACTAAAAAACTGAAAGTGAAATGTGCCCCACTGGATTAGTAGTAACAACAACAGCAAAATAGTAATATAATAATGAATGTGTCTCTCTATTTTAAAGGTATTGATGAGGACTCAGTAAAGTAAGATTAAAAAGTAAAACATTTGACCAATAAAGGTTGCTCTGAAATGTAAGTTTTCTTCTTCATTGCTGCAGGCACAGCCTCTCAAAATTTCTACGAAGTGTCACTCACCTGCCAGGCCTTTAAATAGGCCACTGAATTATAATTTAGAAATCTTAGCTTTTTTCTCCCTGCAGAATGTTGAGAATTTTCTGTGGAATGAATTGATTGTTTGCTTTCACCGAGGATTAAAAGTGTTATTTTCTTAGTGATTGTGGACTTAATTTGAAAGGCACACAGGTTTTGTGACGTATATTGAAATATGGGAACATTTAAATTACATTTTGTGATTTACTTAGTTTACTTGCAATTCAATTCAAAAAATTAGTTATGATCATTAATTGTTTTTGCCTCTGATATCTAACTCTGGCTTCAATTCCTCAAGTTTTTTTATCTAAGTTGGTTGCTGTTTTGATCAATCTGAAAATTTACAGTCAAATGAATACAGTAAAAAATATATATGTATATATAACTGACTCATTTGAAAGTTCAGTTTAATGGCAGGATGATAAGCTACTTCTTTACCTGCTCTCCTAGGAAATTTTAGCATGCCTGCAGCATCTACACCCTAGAGTCCAACTCTGAATTGTCAACTGTTAAATTTTCCACCCTCAGCTCTTCTAGAAGATTTCATGACAACAGAAAAGAGAGCTTTTGTTGAGAACGACAAGTGTTGATCTCACATGGATCATTGCAAGCATACCTTTTTACCCTTACTTAGGCATTTATTAAAACATGCAAACAACAAAGCAAGAAGCAATCCAAACTCTTTCTTCTTCAAGTGAAATTAAGTTGATAGTGCCATCAAAATCATCATCTTTATCTCATTGTCCCTATCATCAACATTGACTAAACCAATAGCCATTATAGGAGTTGCACTGCAAAATGGTAACCACGCAGACTCTGATCCTGCATTCTTCTACTGGGGAAGATGCATTTAAATGCATGGTCACAGAATAGAGATATTAAAATGACCAATGGACAGACGCAGGTGTTGATATCTCTAGAGATGTACACAGCAGGAGGCATTATCTAGGTTCATGGTCAACCTGCAACTATGGAAAGGTCCCCTCCATAGGCACCTTTTGAAATTCTTCCCTATTTTCCAGCTCAAATGACCCTTCTTCTACGAAGTTTCATAAGATTCTTTAGACACAACTAAATGTTCCTTTCTCCAAATTCTTTAGTGTTTATCCAAGTCTGTCTGATATCAGACTGAGAAGTGTGTATCTTGTATGTCCACCACAGACACTAGCGTGTTGCACAGAGTAGTTACAAGAAATAAAGGATCTTTCTAGTCCGAGTCTCTTCTCTCCCACTGTAGTGTTCAGGGATTCTGTTACTCCCCTTCTCTCTCCAGGTGGAGGGCCACACACTGGTGTGCTCTTCTCTCTGGGGAATGGGACAGAAAGCTTCTATCTATTCTTCCTTGCTAGCTCCCCAGATAGACTCTGTGTTGTAAGGGTTGTCTGCTAATCATTCCAGAGGAGCAGATAGAAGATAAGAAAGGGGAACCCTCTTACACTGTTGGTGGGAATGCAAGGTAAAGAGGAAAGGAAGAGAGGAAAAAGTAAAACAAGACAAAATCAAAGAGGGAGACAAACCATAAGAGACTCTTAATCATAAGAAACAAACTGAGGGTTGATGGAGGGGAGGAGGGTGGGGGGATGGGGTAACTGGGTGATGGACAACAAGTAGGGCATGTGATGTAATGAGCACTGGCTGTTATATAAGACCTATGAATCACTGAACTCTACCTCTGAAACTAATAATATACTATATTTTAATTAATTGAATTTAAATTAAATCAATTTTTGAAAAAGAATAGGAAACTTGTCAGAAGAATAGGGGTAGGGGCAAAGATTTAGGATGTTTTGTCAGGTTCTTACAGTCATACTGCCTGCCTAATAGTTTCTGAATAGTTTTCCTTTTCCTTTTCCTTTTCTTTTTCCTTTTCCTTTTCCTTTTCCTCTCCTCTCCTCTCCTCTCCTCCCCTCCCCTTCCTTTTCTTTTCTTTTCCTTTTCTCTTCTCTTTTTCTTTCTTTTCCCTCTTTCCTTCCCTCTCTTCTCCCTCCCTCCCTTCCTCCCTCTCTCTCTTTCTTCTCTCTCTCTTTATGCAGATTCCCCTGTCCTCTTTTATCCCGAGTGTATTACCTCTTCAGATTTCCTCTTCCTTTGACACTGTTTGCTTCCCTCATGTCTTCTTTAGAGCTTCTACCATGGGAGAAACTACAGTTGAGAAGTAATATCCATTACGTATCTCCTGGTCTCAAGAGGTCAGTTTTCATATCTGAAACCTCTCTTGATTTTCTACCTACTATTCTCTTATTGGTCCAACCTGATTGATGGATTGATTGAATTTCACCTAGGATATTTAAAAAATTATTAAGACATGCATGGTCCTCCATGTTCAATAACTGCTTTCTATTAGAGTGATAGGGATTATAAATTCAAAATGTTGCAATACTTTATTATAAGCTATAAAAACAAGGTGTGTTTGGTAGAACTTGTACCAAGTTGATTCAATGGAGGTAGGATTGTCTTTTCAACAAATGGTGCTAAAACAATTGGATATCTATATATAAAAAATGATCTTTGAGCCATACCTTATACCCCATTTAGGATTAATTCAAAATACTTTGAACACCTCCTAGATGTAAAATCTAAAGCTATAAAATTTACAGAAGAAAACAGAGGAAAAATCTTGTGAATTCAGGTTAGGGAAAGATTTCTTAGATATGATGCCAACAAACAAATAAGAATAATTGATAACTTGGACTTCATCAAATTTTAGAATACCTGTTCTTCAAAAGAAAATGTTAAAAAATGAAATATAAGCTGCTCACAGGGAGTAAATATTTAAAAATAAATATCTGATAAAGAACTTATATCCAGAATATATAAAGAGCTGTCAAAGCTTAATAATAAGAAATCCAAAAGCAATGAAAAACTGGGCAGGAGTGCCTGGGTGGCTTAGTCGGTTAAGTGTCCAACTCTTGGTTTCAACTGGGGTCATGATCTCAGGGTCATGTAATCGAGCCCCGTGTTCAGGCTCTGCACTGGGCATGGAGCCTGCTTAAGATTCTCTCTCTCCCTCTGCCCCTCCCCCCACTCTATCCCACTCTCTAAAATAACTAACTAACTAACTAAATAAAATCTTTAAAAAAAAATTGGGCAAAAGATTTGGACATTTCACTAACAAAGACATAAAGATGACAAACACGTGATGCTCATTAGTCATTAGAGAAATGTAAGTTAAGACCATAATGAGGTCTTACTTGGCATTCACCAGGATGACACTAATCACAGAGACAATAAAAAAGCACTGGAGAGGATGTAGAGGACTCAGAACTCTCAGATACTGCTGGTGGGAACGTAGAACAGGGCAGGCTCTTTGCAAAATTATTTAGCAATTTCTTAAAAAGCTAAGCATGTACTTACCATATGATTCAGCCATTCCACACCTAGGTATTTACCCAAGAGAAATGAAAGCAATATGTCCACCCAATGACTTGCACAAGAAAGTTCATAGTAGCTTGATGCTAAAAGTCCTGTACTGGAAATAATCCACATGTCCTTCAGCAGGTGAAGGGATCAACAAATCATGGTTTATCCATACAATGGAATGGCATTCAGCCATAAAAAAGGAAAAGACTATTGACAACAAAATAATTATGATTAGTAAAAGCAACCAGACAAAAAGAGTGTATACTCTACGTTTCTAATTATATAAAGTTCTAGTAAATGCAAACAAATGTATAGTTACTGAAAGCAGAGCAGTGGTTGCCTGGGGGTGGGGGAAGGCTGGAGAGGGGGATAATGGGGGGCAGGAAGGGTGAAAGATATGTTCATTATCTTAGTTTTGGTGATCATTTCAAGGGTATTTACATGTGTCCAAATATCACATTGTACACTTCAAATAGGTGCACTTTATTTTATGCCAGTTCTCCCTCAATATAACTGATGTAAAAGGGGAAATGGGAATTAACAACAGTTACCACATGAAGAAGAGAGTGAAATGCTTGGCTTTATTTTTATCTATCAGCTATCTATCTATCTATCTATCTATCATCTATCTAAATTCCAGGATAGGTAACATACAGAGTTATATTAGTTTCAGGTGTGTAAAATATAGTGATTCAGCAATTCTATGCATCACTCAGTGCTCATCACGGTAAGTGTACTCTTAATCCTCATCACCTATTTCATCCATCCCCCCACCTGCCTCCCCTCTGGTAACCACCAGTTTGCTCTCTATACTATAGTTCAGAGTCTGTTTTTTGGCTTGTCTCTTTTTTGTTTTGTTCGTTTGTTTTGTTTCTTAAATTCCACACTAGAGTGAAATCACACGGTATTTGTCTTTCTCTGACTTATTTCACTTAGCATTATATCTCTAACTCTGTCCATGTCATTGCAAATGGCAAGATGTCATTCTTTTTTATGGCTGAATAATATTCCAGTGTGTATATACAACATCTTCTTTATCCACTCATCTATCAATGGACACTTGAGCTATTACTGTAAATAGTGCTTCAGTAAACATAGGGATGCATATATCTTTTCAAATTAGTGTTTTCATATTCTTTGCATAAATACCCAGTAGTGGAATTCACTGGATCATAGGATAGTTCTATTTTTAACTTTTTGAGGAAACTCCATACTGTTTTCCACAGTGGCTGCACCAGTTTGCATTCCCACCAACAGTGCACGAGAGTTCCTTTTTCTCCACATCTCCACCAACACTTATTGTTTTTTGTGAAACATTTGCTTTAAATCATGAGGGATGAATGAATGTTTGCCAGGTGGATTGGGTTGGAGTCAGGTGTGGGGAAGTGAGCTTGGCTTTTCTAAGGAAAGGGAAGAGTATGCCCTGTTCTGGGATGATTCATCGGTTGTTGTGTGCTGGGGGCAGTACAAAGAGGCTGGAGGGGAAGGCAGGAACTAGGCTCTCTTGTTGGGACTTTGGTTAAGCAGGTAAAAGACCACTGCAGGGATTCAGGCAGGGGTGTGAAATGGCTGTATCTGAAGCTTATGTATATAATTCCAGCTGCTGTATCAGAAAGAATAGATTTGAGAGGAGTGTGTATACGTGTGTGTGTGTGAGAGAGAAAGAGAGAATGAGAGAGAATAAGAGAAAGAGAGAGAATGAGAGAGAGAGAGAGAATGAGAAAGAGAGAGACTGAGAAAGAGAGAAAGATTGGGCCAGAAGAGATAGAATGGACACGGGAGAGCCAGAAGCAGGAAGATCAGCAAAATCTGATTGCAATAGTCTGAGTGAGAGATAGTGAAGGCCTGAGCCAGAGTAATGAGGTGGGAGAGGAGGGAACAGACATGAGTGAGCTTATCTGGGTAGAACTGATGGGACCTTTCGTTGATAGTTGATAGCCATTTGGGTGGGGCAGCTGAGGGAAAGGAAAGAGTCTGGGGTAACTTTCTGGTTCTGGTGAATGGTGAAGACAATAACGGAGATAGGTAAAGAAAGGGGAGCAGATTTGAAGAGTCCCACAATTTAGGGTGCACTTGTGACAGGTAGAAATATCCACTCATAAAAAAATGGAAGACAAGAATATAAAAGTTAGGAGATGTTGGCATATTACACATAGAAAGATAAGTGATGAAGAATGCAGGGCACAGGGGGAAAGTAGTGGCAGAGTGATGAACTTGCTCATTTCAGAAGTACAGTGGAGCCACCAAAGATCTTCCTCTCACTCCTCCCTTCCCCAGGATTTAGGCTTTGGGACTTTATTGTGGAAAGGGAGATAATAAGTATCCTCTTCACCTCCCCTTTCCTCTCTTTCTTCTTCCATTCCTAGAGTGACATTTTGCATGGTCAGATCTGGGAAGTCTATCTTGGATTGAGCGAGAGCTGGTGGGGACAGTGAAATGGATCAAAGAGTAAGGACCAGGGGTAAAGAGATGCTTAAAGTGTACTACCTGAACGGAAAACAGCAGGAACTGGTCAAAGATGGCAGGTGTCTCCATGAAGGATGCTAGGACCTGAGAGTAACTAGTGAACAAATATATGGGGAGACCCATATGAATGCCTATCTTGATCCATTTGAGAATAAGTTCTTTAAGGCTCTTCCCCACAGTTGGTGCCCAATAAATGCTTTTGTATTGATGGAGGAACTAACAGTAGGCACTCAATACATGTCTACTAATGGTGATAATATAAACGGGCTGGAGATTCGTTGGGGTGGAGTGAGAAGAGAGCATTTACTGGTGCAGCATTATTTTTCTCTTTTGCTACCTCACATTTCTTATTATCCTTAAACTTCTGTTGTTTTGCTTAGTCCCAGGGTTCTTGCTCACATTTAGGGTAGCTTCCTATGCTCTAAATCTCCTTCTGTGGCACGACCCAGGGACTCTCTTGTCCTTTGTCTCCTCTTTCAAGCTCTCTCATCCACTTGGACTTTTGGTGGACTCCCTCAGCCTGGTTGTGGGAAAGGATATAGTCTTCCCAGCTCACTGTTTCCTTCCTGATACTGAAGATAGGCACACCAACCATTCGTGCTTCTAGGTTTTTTGTTGTTAATCACTATGGAGAACTTATAAAGGATAACTAAAACACAAATTTTGAGAATGATACCAAAGTTACCAAACCCCACACAATATTCACGTGCTTGCTTATCCTACACTTGCACTAGCTTGTATCTTTTTTTCCTACATTCTTTAAAACAAGGCTTAATTTTTTAGAAGATTTTATTTATTTATTTGAGGGAGACAGAAAGTGAGAGACAGAGCATGAGCAGAGGGTGAGGGGAAGAGGGAGAGGGAGAAGCAGACTCCTCACTGAGCAGGGAACCTGATGCAGGATCAACCCGAGACAAAGGCAGAAGCTTAATTGACTGAGCCACCCAGGCGCCCAAAACAAGGCTTAATTTTAAGAAGATTCAGAGAGATTACATTAATATATGCCCCACCCTCACCTTGCCTAGGGTAAGCGAATTAGACCCCTAATCGCCCTTAGACTAGATGACACATGCCCAGAATATTTCTTTAGAATCCCAAGCACAAATGATTACCCATTTCTACTTTTTAAAAATTCTAAACTGCTCACCTTATTTTTAACACTACAAAGACAATATTGGGTACATTTATGTACATACACAACCTGCCGCACTCATAATTGGAATAAAACTATAACTTTATATCATTTGTTCCACTTAAGATTATAAATATTCTTCTGCACAACCAAATAATTTGGAACAGGTGACTCTAGGGGCTACAAAGCATTCCACCATATGGATTTACTATAAACTTAACTACTCTTGGATATCTAAGTTGGTTCCAATTATTCCATTTTATAGAGAACACCTCAATGAAGTCTTTGTATACCTTAACCCCATTTCCGATTATGGATTTCAATTAAGTACTTAGAAGTGGAATTTCTTGGGCAAATAGTTAAGTAGCATTTTTAAAAACATGCACAAAATTGCTGTTCTGAAAAGTTACATTAATTTAAGGGAGTTTCTAACATGATCATCTTTGCCTTTTTCAAATGCTGGCTGGCTTTCTTCTGAGGCTTTAGCAGGTATCCAGATATGAATTCTACAAACACTAAGGATCAGGATGTAAAAATGTCAGTCCATGGGTTTCAGGAAAGAATACATCGCCAAGAACTTCTATAGCTACATTGTAAAGGTCCCATCCTTTTTAGTATTTTTTATTTTGGAATATTGCAAAATAGTATTAAGAAATCTTATACACTCTTTCTCCAGCATCCTCAAATGTTAACATGTTACATAATGAACAATTAGTACAGTTCTCCCAACCAGGAAATTAATATTGATAAAATACTATTAACTCATCGAAAAGCTTTATTCAGATGTTTCAAATTGTCCCGCTAATGTTCTTTTTCTGGTCCAGGATCCAATCCAGGACTCATATCCATTGCTCTTTATTCATCTCCAATCTGGGAAAGATTAGGCCTCTTTGTTTTTTTAAAAAACCTTGACTTTTTAAAAATTGTACTGGCCAAGTATTTTGCAAAATGTTCCTTAATTTGAGTGTGTGTGATGTTTCCTTGTGACTAAAATCAGGGTATGTATTTTTAGCAGGAATGCCACACAAGTGACATTGTTCCTTTCTCATTACATCTTGTCAGAAGCCATAGGATATGGATACATCTCTACCAATTACTTGTGGTATAGTTAACTTTAATCATTTATTTAAGATGATGTCTGCCAGGTTTCTCCACTACAGACTTACTATTTTATACTTTGTAATTGGTAAGACTTCTGTGGAGAGATACTTTGAATCTCATCGTTCTGAATTTTCACTTGTGTGTGTGTATTATTACATATATGTTATATTAGTACAATAGTGTATGTATGTAACTTATAAATAACTTTTCTATATCCATACTTAGTAATATATATAGAACTTATAAATAACTTATCCATAGACATACTTAGGGGGAATGCTCAAATATTTTTTATTGCTAGGGTTACCTGACCAAAAATATTTTGGAAACCACTGTTCTGGCTCAATTCATGTTCTTTCCTTATGCTTAAAACATGACTTCCCCATTGTTTCTTTATTTTTTTTAAAGACTTTATTTATTTATTTGAGAGAGAGAGAGAGAGATGGTGGGGAGGCTCGGGGGAGGGAGAAGGGAGGGGAAAGAATCCCAAGCAGATTCCACACCCAGCATGGATCACTACCCAGGGCTCAATCCTATGACCCTCAGATCATGACTCCAGCCAAAACCAAGAGTGGGTTGCTGACTGAGCAACCCAGGAGCCCCTACCCCATTGTTTTTTACACAAAATAGTCTATGGCTAATTCTGTTCTATTATAACTTTTCCCTTATCCACATTTTATGCTGTCTGAGAACTGTACATATTTGCAACAGTCTGCCTTCTCCATTTGCTAGTTTTTAAAACACTCTTCATTTATTCTCATGCTTACTTATCTAGATTTTAAGGTAGTTTACCTTGTATATGTTATACATGTCATATTGTATGTGTCATATTATATATACTATATTTTTTTATTAGGCCATGTCCCCTCCAAAGCCAGTGTCTGTGCTTGGTTTATTTCTGTATCTTCCATAATATGAACGTAATGCCATGCACATAAAAAGCTCTCAATTAGGCTTTGTTTATTGACTGAGTGAGAGGATAAACATCTGGTACATGTTTGCATAGTGAGGAAACACAATTATTTTGGTTCAATGACTGTGGCAGATGCTGCTGGGTGGCTAACCAAGTCACCGTTTCCAACTTCTTTCTAGCCAACTTCCAGTTAGTGTGTTGAGCACATCAGTGAAGGAAAGGGAAGAGGAAGTCTGATATGCAGTTCTGGGAAAAGCTTTCGTTTTCTCATATAGCCACTGAAATTGTGCTTTCTTTCAGCTCTTTGCTTGAGTGTAGAGATGATGGCTGGGCTGCAGCAGCCTTCTTATGAGCATGAAGGATAGATGAAAGTAGGGGCACTGTTCCTTACACATTTAGACTGAAGAAACAAAACCAAGAACTGTTCACTTTTGAACATCTTGCTGTGTAAGAATACAAATCCATATTGACATAAGTTGTAGTTGCATTCTTCCTACCTATTTAGCTAAAATATTCCTGACTTACACTCCAATAGACCAGAGAAGCAAGAACTGCTCTTTGATTTATTCAGAAAAGCTTCATTGAGAAGGGAGATTTCATAATCATTTTTGTAACAGGAGAAGAAGAAGAAACGGGAACTCCCATGATACAGTGCTGCCTTGGATGCTGTCTGGAGGTGGGGATAAGATAAACAATATCAAGGGAGCTCATTTCTGGGCTGTGCCAATGGACGAGGTGGAGGAAGGCCAGAAATGAGGACAGTGACACACACCATTAGGGCTTTGAGAGCTGAAAGCATGAAGGCCCAGTTCATAAAGGGACAGGGAAACATGGGAATTAGGTGAAGATAATGCAGCAGGGGAGGTACTGTAAAGACAAAAGGGAAAAAAATTCAGAAGCCACTGGAGATGTCTGGCATTTGGGGCATAGCGGATGGGGTCAAAAAGTTGGAATTCGAACCTCATTTTTGCCACATACCAGCTGAACGAGCTGGCCAAATCATGCTCTTTTGGAAGCTCAGTTTCTTCCCTATTGATAATAGAAGAGCTTTTATTACCTTTTTGGAGGCACACACCTCAAGAGGAATATGAAATGATTTCTCCAATGGAGGACCAAACTGTAGTCCAACCCTAGCGTGATTTTATGCTACATGTTGTTCAGAAATGTGGAAGAGAATTCTTTAAGATGCATTTTCCCTTCCACTGAGGCTCAACCAGGGCAAGGGATGGTTCCTGATACAAGGTGCCCCTCCGAACTTGGGGTCTTTTGTGTGCTGGGGTTTCAACAGTGGTTAATAAAGACATCTGGGTTTCTGCTCAGCTTCAGAGGCAATGACAGGAAAGTCCATTTCAAATCCTCTTCGCAGTTTAAACCCTTAATAGTTTTCAAGCCAGTAGTAGTTGATGAATGTTACATTTTGGTCTTTTCACCTTTTTAAATTGGGGAACCTTGCATAACATACTATTTTTGGTTCTAGCGCTTTCACTAGTAGGGGTTACTACTCAAAGCCAAACTCATTCAGCCAAGAGCACTAAAAATACCCTTGGTTTCTGCCAGTCAATTTTCTCTATTTTCACAATTAGTGGTTCTGCCTGGAAACTGCCTGCCAACATGCAAATTTTGTCCAAGGGCTGATGGAAATTTGAGAATGTGCTAAGCTGTGTAAGGTTTAAGAGCAACATTATTCATTCACTATTTGAAATATTTAAACAAATGTAAATCAAAAAAAAAAAAGGATGAAATCTCATTATAAGAAATGAATGGCTGTTTTCCACTCTTTCTACACTATAGTCTTGATACCCATTTACATGCCATTTGTAATATTAATATTATCGCAGTGAAATAAATCACATCCTTCACTTTTACATTTTTAATTACATTTTACTGCATTTGTTCTTTTGCTTATAGTTAACTAATAAAATATTTATTACATCTTACATATATGATGGTGTTTCTGTATTTTAATCAGATTTTACACATAATCTTTTCTCCCTCTTTTAGTATCTTTTTTATGACCCTACACACCACAGGATGTTGTTTTGTGGAAAACCTCATTATTTTTTAATGCATGACTATTTATTAATGTATTGTGTATATAACACACTATGCATTTCTTTGAATTGATGAATACATTTACATCCACTTGAGAATAGAAATTCCCTTAAGGGCCAATCTAACATTTCTCTCGCTGTGTTGCCAGAAGCCCATACTGATTATTTTTCTTGTTCTGTTGAGGAGCGGAGAGTGAAAAGGGAAGAAAAGGACAGAGAAAAAAGAGACATACAGTGAGCAGTATTTTAAAATTTCATTTTCTGAGAAACCTTTCTCCTGAGGTAAAAAATTAATGCCTCATTGCAAAATGGAATTTTCAGAGCATGCAAATTTATTTACCCTTTGCGAAATCTTATATTTGATATGCATTTTATGTTGAGCACTTGACCTGCTGTTTCTCAAGTTATTTTCCATTGTATTTGTTGAATTACCTCCTCTATTGCTCCACTGCGTTGCACTTAGAGGATTAGATATTAATTGAATGATGAGCAAAGAACACAGTTAACTACAGTGGCAGGTACCACTGAATACAATTTTACAGCTATACAAAACAAAAGGCTTTTTCTCATTTCAAATCCTTTTTCTCATTTCAAATCCTGCTACCAACCAAAAGTTGGAGAGTCTTTGCAAATCGTAGGAATAAGCAGGAGAGAAACAATGTCTCTTTCCCTTGTTAATTCATCCACTGTTTGCATCATTTAAGAATTTTTCTCAGACTCACTGGGGGTGGGCCCTGGCCATGCATCTTGTTAGGCATTCTCTCCCATTGACCTTTGAGATCTTTGAGGGACACCAGTCTGGGCTCTTTTTGGAATAGCACATAACAGTGTTTAGCATAAATGGTTGGGAAGACCAATGACCCTAGCAGATTTATTCCTTGTTCTAGTGAGCATGAGCTAGGTTTAGGTGGAAGACGGGTGACAAAGAGGTGGGGAAGTTTTTCTCTTCCCCTCTCTAGGGAGAATGCTTTAGAGAAAGCATGGTACAGAGAGAAAAATGTCCGTATGTTATTTCCTTTCCTGTTGGTGCAGTTTTGCCTGACATCCACAATTAACTGCATGCTCATGGGACCATTGGAAGTATTTCTGTGACAACTCCCTATCTTTTAAATGCTTCTCTCTTTCCGAGAAATATATTTAATTTTCATATGATATGAAGAGGGTGCTGAGCAGGAAATTTATCATGACCTCCAATTTCAATAAGTAAATGTGTCAATTGTGACTGTGCATTCAGCAAATAGGAATACAAAAATGCTTTCTAAGACAGAATATGCTAGAGAAAGCATTATGGTCTAGTCAGAGACACGGGATGCACTCATCAAGCTGGCTGTTTTCTAAACCAATTGGACTTTCCTGTTCATGCTACCATGTATGCTGTACACAGGATCTCTTTGGCAATTAGGGACACACTGGATACTCTCTTGCAACCTGTGGGACATAATTCCTGGGGCGGTCAGGTATCTGTGACTTCCTAGGCATTCTGCTGATGTATCCCTGGGTCAGAGATGCTCTCAGAGGTCTAGATGGTTAAGACACTTGTCACCTCTATCCTCTCCTGGGACCTAAAGTAATGGAGAGGGATTTTTGGGTTTTTTTTGTTTGTTTGTTTGCTTGTGGTTTTTTGTTTTTTGGTTTTTTTTAAATGAATGACTAAGAAACATGTTTAAGGATAAAGATTCAGAGTTTGCCCTGAACATCTAGCAAATAAGGCTGGGGATCAAATGATAGTGTTCATCTGATGTTCAGAGTCACTTAAATACTTAGCACCTCAGTTTCCTTATGCTAAAATGGTACTAGTAATAATAAAGGCCTCCCAAATGCTAACTGTAAGTAAGGCTTTGGAGACTTTATCTAATTACTAAACATTTTTCTTCTCTTATTTCTTTGTTTTTTCTATTTGCCCTCTCCCTTTCCATACCAATCAATATGCTCTGGTCTCCTATAACAATGTTGTCTTGGCTGAGCCTCTGCCATCTCTCCCTTTTCTTTCATGAAATTGCTCAAGTTTTTGAAGATGAGCCTTAGTTATTGTCCTCAGCTGTGCTTCACCTCTGTTAACCTTACCGACCTAGAGCTTCTAGTCCTAGTTCGTGGAGCAAAATAGGTCTTCGAGAAATGTAATTTCCTCCTTGTGTCTTTTTTCTCTTCTGTGCTCTGAAATAACTTTTTTAAAAAGACCTTATTTTTTTAGAGCAATTTTAAGTTTACAGCAAAATCAAGAAGTACAGCGATACCCCATATTCCCTCTGCACTCACACATTTACACCCTCTCTCATTACCAATATCCCTAGAGCAGTATATTTGTTACAATTGGGGAACCTACACTGACACATCATTATCACCCGAAGTTCATACTTTACATTCAGGGTCATTCTTGGTGTTGTACCTCCTCTGGGTTTGGACAAATGTATAATGACATGTATCCACCATCATAGTATCATGCAGAGTATTTTCACTGCCCTAAAAATAGTTTGTGCTCCACTTATTCATCTCCCTGTCCTCCCCCACCCACCACTCCTGGAAATCACTGATCCTTTTACTGTCTCCATACTTTTGCCTTTTCCAGAATGTCATTTAGTTGGAATCAGTATGTAGACTTTTCGTACTGGCTTGTTTCACTTAATAATATGCATATAAAGTTCTTCCATGTCTTTTCGTGGCTTGATAGCTCATTTCTTTTCAGCAATGACTAATACTCCATCATCTGGTTGTACCAGTATATTTATCCATTCACTTACTGAAGGACATCTTGGTTACTTCCAAGTTTTGACAATTATGAAAATAACAATAAACATCCATGTGCAGGTTTTTGTGTAGACACGTTTTCAACTCCTTTGAGTTAAAATCAATAAGGATGATTTCTGGATAGTATGGAAAATAGCTTTTTACTTTCTAAATGGGTAGTGTCTTCTTAGTATAATCCACTCTTAATCTCTGCAGCATTTCCAACATTGGCTGGCCCTTCTTTACACCCTCCCTTGTGGAGTCCTTAACATGTGGTTTATTCTTTCTTTTCTCTCTGGTACATTCTCAAGGAAGTCTCTCCTCTCCTCTGGCTTGGAGTAGAGACCCTCCATTATATTCTTTCCGGACACACATTAGACCCTTGCAATGCTTAATAATTTGTAAATACATGCTTATTTGTCTTTTTGTTTATTTATTTTTTTCTGGGGACACTGTTTGTGGTGGTTGTTCACCACTGGGGTGGTAGCCTAAACTAACATTTTCACCACCCATTCAGCTGCTGTGTCTCCATGGTCTTAAAACAGTTAAGTACCCCATCTGAAACACAGTTACTGGAGGATAATAATGCTCAGTGAGTGAATGACATTTGTACATTGTTATTAACATGGTTTTAGGAATGAATAATTTCCTTTTATTTTTCACTTGGACTGTGGAAAGATTCCCCAGAGCTTTTTAATCTCTAACAGACAGTCCATAGTTTATATTATAAATGAAAGTTAGGCCATGGAAGTTTCCTGCTTCATAACTTACTAAGCTGCTTTCAAACTAGTCTTAAACATGTACTCCTGCACGTATAGTTCTCTATCCCTCCAGATCCAACTCTTCCTTCCCAGGCTCTGCACCCACAAGTCATGGCCATGCCATGGCCCTCTGGCCCTCACAGTGTGTGACTCAGCACCTCTGTGCATCTGCTCACGCTGTCCCCCATCCCCAGACTTCCCTCACTCTTCAGCGTTCACTCATCCTTTGACATGCTCTTGGATTTTCCCTCAGCCCTTCTGCTCTGATAACATTTTTATAGATCTGTCATTTTGTGTTGATTTGGTATGTCTTTTTTTCTGGTAAGCACTATACAATTGGTGTCCAATACCAAAAAGTCATCGCCATGAAGGTACGGACCAGCCGCTTTAGTTTGGCTCCATTGTCTTCCACGTGAAATATAATGGGTGTTCAGGTCTGTTGAATTATTAATAAAACCAGTAACACCTGCTCCAAACTTTCTAATGTGATGTAATCTGGTATGAGAGTATTCTTAATAGAGACATTTGGACTGCTTCTGAGTGCCTCTGAACAGGTGGAAGAGATAACAGTTCAGTCAAGTGTGTTATTTGACATCACGTAAATTCATACTAGGTTCAATTCAGTAAATGGATTTTTGAGTTCAGAAATTACCTAGAACCTGACTAGTACTCACATAACTACTGCAAATGAAGGGAGAAACATATTTTTTATTGGCACAGAGAATAATTGCATGTGTCTCATATAAGAAATCCAATTCTAAAGTGAAGTGTGACAGCACGAGCAATTTGCCTAAAGGCCCCTGAGCCACTCATCCCTGTGACCTATCCTGTTGTTCTTTGTCCCCAGGTAAACCATCAACAGTGGTTTCCAGATGGACATTAATCACGCTGTTATGAGCAAAGATCTTTGCCATTATGGAGATGACTTTTTCAGGAGGTAAATCTTATTTGGTGATATTGAATTTTTTCCCACTTTTCAAAACAGAGCAGGGCTCTCTTTATATAAAACGATCACAAACAGATTAAAAATAAATAATTTAACCTTCTAGTGTTTTTGTTCTTATAACAACAAATAGGGTGTTTGATCATTCTAGTCTCTGAGGAACATGCCAAAGCATGAAACCAAAATATCTCAGACCTTTGAACTTTTTAGAGATTCACAATTGACTGTTTCGCTTGACCTCATCAATTTTACTGATGTTTTGGGATTCATGTAGACACTAAAGCCTGGTATTTACTCAGAGTTGTATTTTGTTCTTCTTTCCCTTTCTGTTTTGCTGTGTCTTGGGAGGCCCTTACTACCAACGCACAGACATTCCAGAATCCGTGAATCCCTTTCATTCTCTTGAGCAGCCCGTCCATTTGTCAAAATGTGAGGATTCAGAACATCAAGCTTCAAAACTGTGTCCTCAGTAATCAAAAAATATTGAAAGTCATAAAAGATAAAACTAAATTCCCTTTATTGCTAGTGATTTTATTTTTAAGACATGATGAATTAACTAAAAATGGATGTAATCCTTAAAAATACATTTTGAACAATTTATGCAAATGGTGACCAAAGGAAGACACTTGATTTCATGACGCAAAGATTCAAGGTATGCCCCAACAAAAATTATTTCAATTATTTTTACTCTTCTGCTCTCAGTGCTATTCGAATTGGTTTTTTTCTCCATAGCAGTCTGGCAAAAGAATAAATGTATTGATCCTTGGTGAGGAGAGATAACAGTTACTCCTCTCACATCCTGCACTGGCAGATTCCATGAACAGAGCAAAATATCATTTCCCTCACTTGTATATTGTATGCTTTGCAGGATGAAAACGCAGATTAGCTAAGCATGGAAAACTTTCCCCTTCTGTATTCAGGTAGGTGTTTCACTTAAGGAAAGAAATACAAAATCAAAATGACCATGTTTTGAAATTTTGAAACTTCTGGGTAAGTGATGTCTACATGCATGGGAAAAATTTCATGTGATAAGTTGTTCCTTTCAGTGACCATTGAAAAAAAAAAAGACCTATAAAGTGTAGTTGGAGTACAAATTCTTAGTGCTTATTATTCTGGTGCTACTAATTTTGTTCTGCATGTGTTTAAATATCCTTATTAGAGATTATGTATTTTTAAGTGTTATGTTTTTATTAAACTTAATATTTATTATATGTATTATTAAGGTCTTTATAGTAAAATAATGTATTTTGAATGTTTTATATTATATTAGAATATATAATATGTAATTAAAATGTAAATGTGTACATTTAAATATCTAGTTTAATAATATATAATATTAATAATAAATATAAACTTCAGTTATTAGGTAAAGTTTTAAGATATGCATTTATATATATAAAGCATATATAAATATATGTTTAGAAATATATCTATTTATATATCTAATCACTAATTTTACACTAAGGATAGTTCACTGAGTAGGTAATTAAAAAAAAGCATTTTGAGGGTGTCTGGGTGGCTCAGTTGGTTAAATGCCTGCCTTCGGCTCAGGTTATGATCCCACAGTCCTGGGATGGTGTCCTGCATCAGGCTCCCTACTCAGCGGGGAGTCTGCTTCTCCGTCTGCCCAGCCTCCACGCCCCCCACACTTGTATGCACGTGCACTCTCTCTCTCTCTCTCTCAAAAATAAATAAATAAAAAATTTTAAAAAAGCATTTTGAATTCTTTCATCAAGAGTACATTTAACTTATGGAAAGTTGTTTGAGTTTATAACAACACCAAGTATTAAGATATGTTTCCATTTTTTAATGCAAGTTACTTAATCTGGCATATTTTCTCAGTAGTTATTCAAATTAAATAACTAGCTTTGAACATAATGTTAAAAGCACTAGTTGTAGAATGAACTGATGCATGTATTTGTATGGAAGTGGTAATCCCAGTGATTATCTAGATGAGATCCTGTTTCTGTCCCTCATTCAGTCCTGAATGCCTCCTGTAGGCCAAGTAGTTGTGGTTGGAGGACAGATGAAGACTTAACCCCTCCAGGGCTCACGTTAAACATTGTACCAGGTGCGATGGCAGTGCATTGAAGTTGCCTGTCATTCCCCATTTTGAAGTAGCAATAGCAAAATAGACTGTTTACCTGATCCAGGTTGACCATCTTTCTACCCACTGTGCTATTGGCAAAACTTACAAAAGGATGATATGAAACTAATTTTGAAAATATTCCTAAATATGTGTTCAGAGTACTTATGAGATATGACTTTGGTTTATAACTAAATGTGGGTAAGGAATCTATATATATATAAACAATATACAAATATGAAATAGTATATAAAAATAGAAAATAAATCACTTATAAGAAACAGAACCAAGAAATGATCCTTTATATCTAATTACATTCTACAGTCAAATATCATTTCCTCCAAAAAGCTCCAAGCCCTTGTGATTCCTCCTTCAATTTTTCAATTTTGTCACCATAGCCCCATTTATTCTCCTGCCTTACATATGCTTGAGACTATTACTCCTCTGATAGAAGAAGAAAAAGAAATTTTGTATCATTATGGGATGATAGAAAGTTAAAAAAATGAGGGGGCAGAGTTGAGCTGTGTGAAGGTAGCCTCAGCCTCCTCACTTAGCTGGATTTTGCCATATCTAACCCAATTCCTGCTAGATGTTAGATGCTGAATAAGCTCTTAATTAACTGGAGCAAATGCGGAGTTGACATGAGCCAACCGGGAGCTCAGTTCAACCAACGCCTCCTCCTTGTCTCCCACCTATTTCATATACCTTAGGGATTTCTTCAGATCAAAAAACCCCAAAATATTAATTTTGCTCTCATGCCATTATACCTTAGAGTCTAATCAAGTTAAATTACAAGGGACTTATGATTGCATGCCATTACTTAAGAGTTGAAGAAACTTGCTCTCAGAACATCAGTAAATTATTAATATATTAATAGAAGAATTCTTGATTTTTTGGTATAATTTTCTCAAATTATCAAACCTCAAAGGCGTTTTTTGAAATAATTTCTCATTAATTTTGATATGAATTTCAGGAAAGGCAGTAACAAATTTTTGACCATTTTGGCAATAAGAACAATATAGAATGATATTAGATATAAGAACTTGTTGGTTGAGTCCCCATACAAACATAAACTCAATAGATATTACTATTGTATGATTTGCCTGGAGGTACAAGTATGACTCTAAGATAAAGTTCTATAAACATTTCTGATAAGGACATGAATGATCTGGATTGCTTTAATTTTCCAGCCTATTTAACAGATTCTGATCATTAAGGATATTACTAAATTTAGAGTTATATTTCTATAAAACTATATTTCAGAGTGAAATATCCCATATAGCAAGATAAGTACATGTTCTCCAACTTTTTTACTGTTGTCAAATATTTGTAAATTTCACATACTAAAAACAACGTGTGCATTCCACATTTTATCTAAGGATTGTTAGAGAAAATATTTGGAAGAAATGTTCAAAACATTTTCTTTGGACTTGACAACCATTTGATGGTCAGGAGGGAAAGAAGAATCAAAGATAAATAAGAACCCATTTGTTTGGAAAGATGAAGTACCAACACTAGAGATCATAGCATCAGGAGACTTACCTTGTATGAAATATGATGAGTTACGTTCTGTATCTGTATTTTGAGTTTGAGGTTCAAGTAAGTTATCTAGGTGGAAGAGCCTAGAATTCAGATGGAAATGGAATAAAGTTGAAATTAAATAGAAAAAGAGATGTGTGATTCCGTTATGGAGAATGGTAACTGAAGATTTGGGAGAGTGAAAACAGGGCTTAGGCTAGAATTTTCTAGAATCTGA
The DNA here is from genome assembly GCF_011800145.1 of Mirounga leonina. Classification (NCBI taxonomy): domain Eukaryota; kingdom Metazoa; phylum Chordata; class Mammalia; order Carnivora; family Phocidae; genus Mirounga; species Mirounga leonina. The sequence continues at coordinate 11,721,079 of NW_023270415.1, forward strand.
AACATCCCTCTTTCTATTTTTTTAGATTATTATTTAAATTGGGTCATATCATCTTAACTCAGTTAAAAAATAATTACCTTGGATAGACATCTAAAATATCGTAATTTTAAAAAGCAACAGTTGTCTGCCACCAGAATATTATATGGCATAAGATAATGCATGAAATAATCCATCAATTACCAATTATGTAAATATTTAAAGAAATCAGTATTATAAGTAATTACTTGCTTTGGAAATGTGTCCTACATTCTGACTCTCAATTGTCTATACCCAGCCAATTTATTTCTTCTTTCCAGACTGTGCATTTAATCAATGTTTACAGCAAGTAGACCACTAGAGAGTTAGTATGAAATGGGAGATTAAATTTTGAAATTTGTTTCAATAAACAGATGAAGGTTTAATAATTTTGTTGACTTTTAATGCTGATTTAATGGGAGGATTTTTGAGGATCAGATGTTAAGACAAACAAAAAAATGAGCCTGAGATGTATGTTTCTAGGCAAATAAATGAAATGTTTACATCTCTTTTGCAAGGCTTTTTATAATGACTTATTCTCCAGTTCCGAACCATATGTTACCTATAAAAGAAATTTCAATATCATAATATTTAAAATAATTATGCCTCAGTCATATCAGAGGATGTGAGTTCTGAAGTTCGTGAGTAGACCAAAGTACATGACTAGTATTCTGATACTTCTAGATTTGTAAAGCTTTGTGTTGGTCTATACTAGATTCACTGGGGGCTTCCCCTAATTTCTCTGAGGACCCTGGGTCCAGGGGCCCCAGCCTCAAGTTCCCTAAAGGCAATCCACGATTAGTTCAAAGTTGAGCAAATGACTCAATTAGACTCAAGGAGAAGCAAGGAGATTTTGGCTAGTCCTGGGAAAGACACTCTTGCTCTCTTCCATTGAATTTGAAAGTGAGGCGATAAACTGTGAAGGTTCTGTGTAAATTTGTGCCTTGCTGAAAATGAAGCCATCATGAATGAAAGAGGCAGGGAGGGGAATTGAAACCTGGTAACAATATTTGAGCCTTGGGCCATGTTGCCGTGAAGCATTCCCTGTCTTTGTTTTTTATTTTTGTTTTTGTTTTCCAGTTGTAGTCCCAAGTTCTTCTTCTTCCTTTTTTAATCCTAAAATCAATTTGGGGAGGAATTCCTGTCACTGTAAGCATCCTAAAGGATAGAACTGTTCTCATGTTGGTGACTTTGAGTTTTCTTAGAAATTCTTGAGCACAAAACCAGAGAAGAGTCGCATCTTAAAGTGTAGTACCTAGTTCAAGTTATAATCATATCTTCCCCACCATTCATTAATGTGACTTTGAGCACTTAAGGTACCCAGTAAATGCAAGTACAGCTTTCTGTCTCCAAATCCAGACACCCATGTTACTTTCTCCAAAAGGGAGTGTCAGAGAAAATGATCACATGCCATGCCCATGCTGTCCCCTCCATCTTTTCCCTTCCTTTGACTCTGTCTCTCTCACAGCATCCTCAGAATAAGAGCAAGAATGTGCAGATATGCACACACACACACACACACAACTTCTTATGATATCTCTCTCTCTGGACTAGCCTTGTTTGCATTTTGTCTTTCTAACTGAGACTTGCCAAGAACCTTGTTTTCAACCATTGCAAAGACTATCATAAATTTTTGTTCATGAAAAGCACAAATCCTCATCAACATCTCTGTTTCTTCCTTTTGATGTGAAGAAAATGGAAGACAGTAGTTGGCTGCTTAAACATATTAGAGTCTGTTATTAGTTAATAAAATATGTCTATGTTTACTGTTATTTGCAAAAATGTGTTGTACCATACCAAATATTTTGTAGTCATTCCAAGCTGCCAAGAAAGAAAAGTCTCGAAGGATATTTTTAGTGTGATTTTAAACTCTGTGAAATTAGCTTCTTTTTGGACTTTAATTAGAACCATCCAACATCAGATTTTTTTTCCAAAAGCTAGACATGGATTCACCTCCTGTAGCTTGCCTCCTCAGCCCATGGTCGGTCAGGCAAGTGAGAAAGGAAAACTTCAGACTATTTCTACTTTTTCTTCACTGCAATGTAATCTTCCTCTGAGGACTGGATCAGAAACGCATCTTGATCCCTGGTGCTAGGAAAGACTGCAACAGCACAATCTTAGCCTTTCTTTTCTGTTTGTTTTTAGAACCATCCCAAAACCTTGACAGCATTTTCCAGGAAAGGTATCCTCCAGGATTGCACAGAGAAATAGCTAACAGCATTCATGCTTCTCATCCCCAAATCTCTTGGTTTTTAGGAGATTATAAAGATTTTAAACTTCTATTTGTTTGAAAATAATTTTAAAGAATAAATCCTCTGCAAAATAGTGACTGCATTAGAAGAGAGTCTTCTTTGGTTGTTTTTGCATGAAGACACTTAAATTTCTAGGAGAAGTCTCTGGTTAACACATTTACAATCGGATTGTGGACTTCTTATGGCTCAAACTGTACTTTATCTTTATGTGATCAGACGGCTTGTGCTTTATTTATTTATTTTTTTATTGTAGCAGGACAGTACTTATGTTAGCAACTTAATTGGAGTTATAAGCACTGAAGGATACTTGTGAATGTCTTTATGCCCCTGAGAGCATGCCATTGTTACATGTTTCTGCTAGAGTGGATAGTCTAAAACTAAAAGTTGTCTGTTAGATATTCAGAGACATTTTTCTACAATAAGTATGTCTTGCCAAGCATTTTTGAGAAAATATTTTCTCCCTAAGACATACCACACAGAGATCATAACACACACTAGATTGTTTCAAAGAATTCTTTCAAAATCTCCATGCTAAACAGTTAGAAAAGAAAAAATAATAATTTTTGGGTGTCAGTCAACGGCATCTAGCTGGAATGGATGTTCTACTTTGGGGGATTAGAGAAGAAAAGAAATTGATCCTTGTTTTTCTTCCCTCGTCCATTTTGAAAGCAATTATGATAGGTTTAATCCACATTTTCTCCAACCATTACCTAATAATTCATCAATTTATATATCCTTCCCCATTTTTTCCCAACCTCCAGTCCTGAATTGACTTGGCATCTTCTTTTTGATGTGCTATAAGAACCTCAAACTCAGATTTCTCCCCAGTTTCCTCCCCTGGCCAACTCTTAGCAATTGGCAGGTGCCATCATCCACACATCCCAGTTGGCCAAACCAGGTTTCTGTGACTTACCCTGGACTGCTGAACTTTTCTCACTTGCCTTTTCTAACTACTCACTGCCATCTTTTTGGAAAAGACTCCTGGTCTGGGCCTTTCTGTCATTCACGATAGCAACAGTCTGCATCTAGGTTTGGACTCAATGAATTTGGAAAATGGTAAACTGTATCTACCAGCTGAAGCCAGTCAGGGGAAGACATGGGACGGGAAAGAATGAGAATGAAGAACATTGTCTTCTCTGAGACATTTCCATCTGCATGCACACACAGAGCCCTGTGGTGATAATCCAGCCCCTGTTTTAACTTCTGACAGGTACCCAAGATGTTAGGAGCAAAGTGCACGTAGCATCTACATCTTGCTGCCCACCCAAGTCTTCTTTGAGTGAGGGAAACAAATAAGCTAAAGACCTCTTGCTCCAAAGGACTTCAGAATGGAAAGCATTCCATTAAATGGGAAACAAGGGGCTTTTTGCTGCATTTGGAAGAGTCAATAGGATTCCATCCATGCACATTTTCGTCCATCCACTCATTTCCATCCATTCACAATTTCATGTGCGGCAATGATTCATGGGCAAAATAATCTCCCAAGCAAAGTGGTCTAATCCCCAGTTTGTTGACAAAGAATATACATGGGAAGTGTGATTAAAATGGATTTAAAAGAACTCAATCTTTTAAAATCCCTTGAAACCTAATTCCTGGGACTTCTAGCTTTGTAGAATTAAGATGTTAAGAATTTATCTATTTCTGGGGGTGCCTGGGTGGCACAGTCTGTTGGGCATCAGACTTGATTTTGGCTCCGATCATGATCTCAGGGTTGAGAGCTCGAGCCCCACTTTGGGCTCCATGCTCAGTGCGGAGTCTACTTGAGATTCTCTCTCTCCCTCTCCCTTTGCTCCTCTCCGGACTCATTCTTTTTTTTTCTCTTTCTCTCAAATAAATAAATAAATAAATAAATAAATAAATAAATAAATGAATAAAATCTTAAAAAAAGAATGTATTTATTTCTCTAACTTAAATTATTAAACACCCTCAAAGTTTAATACATTTATATATCTTCTTTTGAAATACCTTAGTTGGATTTCCTTGGAAATCAACAAGTCATCACTGTTCTCAAGAGTAATTTGAATTTACAACAGTTTTCTTTTTTATTGTTTCTTAAAATATACAACACATAACAATCCTACATTTTAAATGTTTTAATCACAGTGCAAGCTCCTGAAGAGTCCTTCCTCTTCTCCACCTCCCAGTCTGCCATTAACCCATCACCTGCAAAACAAGGGTACAGGGGTTGAGAGTAAGGGTTCCTCCAGGCCCTCCTAACAGTTATATGATGCATTTTGTAAAACATAACTACACCTGCTGTTTGACTTAGTCTTATTAGCTTTTTTTCTTCAAAACTCATTGTTTTGACTATTACAGAATATTCTGCGTATGGGGGGCCAATTCATTTAATGATCCCTCCATTGTTAGCTTTTTTTGCGGGGGCGGGAATAGATGGTGATGATAGTGACCTGCTCTATGTCAAAACTACATACTAAATATGTTTCTCCTTCTCCTCACTCTCCTGCCAGTATAGTTTAGGGCACTGTCTCCTCTTTCCTGAATTATTCTGACAACCTCTAACTAACCTGTCTGTCTTTCTCCAGCTTTCCTTTCTAATTCATTATCACCTTGCAACCAATGTGATTCTTTTAAATGCAAATTCTGTTTTATTTATCTCTGGCTTATACTCCCTCAGTGGTATAGGGTGAAGCCCCTCTCCTTAGCATGATGTGCAGGGCCTCTTATGAAAGAATCTTTCTTTTGTCTATCTTTCCTAATTTCCCTGTTCCCCCCTCACCCTCACACATCCTGGATGTCATACGGAATCATTTGTCATTCTCTGAACATACCCTGATCTTTCTCGTCTCCACGTCATGGACCTCGTTGTATCGTATGTCTAGAATAACTTGTCTCATTTTCTCTTTCTTGTGAAATTCTTTGGACTCAGTTGGAATGTCATCTTTGCTTGCCTGGCCTTCTTTCACAGAGTTAGAGACACCTCCCCTTCTGTGCTACTGCAAGCATTTGTCCACACCACTATTCTATGGTTTTGGGGTTGTTTTTTTTTTTTTTTTTAAGATTTCTTTATTTATTTGAGAGAGAGAGAGAGAGAGGGAGGGAGTAAGGGGGAGGGGCCTAGGGAGAGGGAGAGAGGAGGATCTTCAAACGGACTCTGCACTAAACACCCAGACTGATGCGGGGCTTGATTCCACAATGGACTCTGAAATCACGACCTGAGCCGAAACCAAGAGTTGGACGCTTAACCAACTGAGCCACCCAGGAGCCCCACTACTCTATGTTTTTAAATGACTATCTCCTGTTGGGGTCACGTTTTATTGTGATGTCCTCAGCATTAGTTAGATTGCCTGAAAAATAGTAGAGATTACCAAAATAAATATTTATTCCCTGAATAAGTGAATGAGTGAATCAGAAGGAGCTTTGCTTCAGACAACCTGAAAATGCACCTTAAAGGTAGGAGAGGGAAGGATACTAGGCATGTGCAATTAATAAAAAAAAAAAAATTATCAATTGACCAAAAAGATCAATAAAATTCAACATTTCAAACACAATACCATCAACTTGGTTCCACTCCACCCCATCTTCCCCCAACAATCTCACCTCTACTCTGACCTCTAGTTTTTTCTGGACCTCATTCTTTTTTTTTTTTTTAAAGATTTTATTTATTTATTTGACAGAGAGATAGACAGAAGAGCACAAGCAGAGGGAGTGGCAGAGGGAGAGGGAGAAGCAGGCTCTGCACTGAGCAGGGAGCCCGATGCGGGACTCGATCCCAGGACCCTGAGATCATGATCTGAGCGGAAGGCAGACGCTTAACCATCTGAGCCACCCCGGCGCCCAGTGGACCTCATTCTTTTACTTCCATTAGTAAGCTTCTGCTTTCCTGTTAGCCTTATGTCTATTTTTTACAGTCTCATGACTCTTGTCACTTTGATCAGTTTGATACTTCCATCACAATACTGATTTAGACCGAAGAGGAAAGATGTATCATTTGTGGGTATTATACTTCAACTGAGATCAAAGGAAATTGAGATTCAATTTGGGTTTTGGATGCTATTGCATTTTTTTTTAAATGTACAAATAGATTTGTGTTCTTTTAAATATACAATAATGTTTGTCACTGTTCTTAATTAGCAGGATTACATTTTTAGATGCTATTTTTTCCAGAGACTTGCCTAAAATTTTGGTAATTGATTCCAGATGAAGAGTGAGACTGGAAATGTCTCCATGGCTTGAATTGTGAGGCCTCACATAACCATGGGTAAATAAAATGGAATTTAATACAAGAAATATTTAGTTATGCCTTTCAATTAAGAAATTTTATGGAAACAATAAAGCACAGAAAATACTCAGTTTCTAATTGCTAACTTTAAAACAAATGATGCACGATCGAGAGTACAATTTTCAAAACGTAAATATCTAAGTATTCTCTGCATCTTCATCATGACTATCAATAGTTAAATGATGTTATTTATTCTAATCATATTTAGCCATATTTTTATCTTTAAGACTAAATGAGGACATTCACCTTGCAGCCTACGTTGGTAATAATAAAACTTAAGTTTTTCGAGTGTTTACTATGTATGGGTCTGGCATTTTGTTTACATCATTTAATTTAAATCTCACAACGAGCTATGAGGTAGGCATTATTTTCTCGGCTTTGCTAATGAAAACATGGACCCTCAGAAGTGGAGGTGTCATTCCCAGGATAAACAGCCCTTGAGTGGAGGGGCAGAGACCTGAATCCAGATCTGTCTGACTCCAAAGCCCATGCACACAGCTACTAGTCCCTCATGCTTGCCACCTGCATACATACATTGCCTCCATGCTTAGACTTGGAAGCATTTCAGGGCAAACTAATTCAGCTCTGTTGCTTTGGGACTTCAATACGTCTCAGCATCAAACTCCTTTGTAGGGCATCTCATGTATCCAGTCCCTAGATGGGTAGGCTTAAAGAGATAAAGGCTGTTTTGTCTTTTTAATGTTCTATTTCTGGACTCATCATTCTGCTTCCCTTGTGACCAGCAGAGAGGAAATGAAATAATATCTGAAGCTGATTCTTAGGCTGTTGACCCCAGACTTTGTCGGGCAGGAGAATTACAGCAGGAGCCAGTTACAATGCAGATTCCAGGGCCTTGTTCTTCAAGATGAGTATTAGTAAGTCTGGTACCCCCGATTCTGATGTAAAATCGTTCTTTTGTCTATCTTCCCTAATTTCCCTGTTCCCCCTTCACCCTCACACATCCTGGATGCCATACGGAATCATCTGGAACAGAATTTGAGATTCACTGCTTAGGCCCAAGAGAAAGACAATGTAGGTCCTGAAAGGGTCATTTAAAATTTTATGGTAGCCGCATTTAAAAAGCAAAAATAAAACAGGGAAAATTAATTTTCATAATATTTGATGACCCCACGCCATCGAAATATTAAAGTTGGAATCAATAGAAAAATTACCGGGATATTTTAAAGTTTTCCACAGCACGTCTCTGTGTTACTTTAAGCTTAGAGCACTTGTCAATTGAGACCAGCCACATTTCAAGGACTTGATAGCCAGACGTGGCCGCTGGCTGCCACTGAGAACTAGAGAGGGGGCAGAATTGCACCTGTGTTTCAAGGTCAAATCACAACCGAAGGGCAGCTGAGTTACCAAGCATGTTTTCAAATTAACTGCTGCATCAGGTATGTCCCAGAAACCAGAACCAGGCATGAGAACAAATTGACGGGACTCTTGAGGTGTCCTTCTGGAGGGGATGAACAGCACAGGGAAGCAGCGGGGCATCAAGCAGGCAAGGTGCGGGTTGATCTCCCCATTCCCAACGAGGCCGGGACCCCCTCTGGCACACTGTTTGGTGTGCTCTTGCTGGTCTGGGAAGGTGCAGATGGTGGGGTGGGCAGGGCTATTTAAAGTTTAGTTATCTGTACAATATCAGAAAAGATTATCTTTAAATCTTCTCCATTGCTAAAATAAGATGATTCTGTGACTATGAAGACCATACTGTGTGCTTATCTGCAGAGAATGATCTCCTTTTTCTACCTGGAGAACGTCTTTCCTATGATTCAATCCTGATCAGCACCTAACCCTTTGGTCGGAGGCTTGAACTTTACTGTATGGTATCCTTTGCTAATACACACGGAATTCAAGTTTTATACCCATACCTAATTCTCATTCTTAAAGGGCCAGGCCCCTTTCCGCAAAAGGCAGTTTTAAATTGCTCTGGAACAAGAAGGCATCACAGCTTTCATACAAAAATATATGGTTGGTATTCACAAATTATACAAAAGCATGGTTTTTGAGTTCATTAGAATGGCTTTTCTGCGTCGTGTATTTGAAGTACATGGAAGTCCAAAAAATAAAATATAAACTTCTGCAATTTGTGATGAATTAAAACTTTGATTCAGAATGAGATTATAGCTCAGATTGCTTCAGATGGCCAGCATATGTTGTCTCATGTACTAACACATCCTTATGGTTCACATAGCTCCTATCTCACAGGTATACACGCATGTATAATAAATAATCAATCAATCACTATTGAGCTTGTATTTCATAACACTATGCCAGGCACATTAGCCAAAGTAGGGTAAATTAGACCTAGAAGATATGGTACTCTCAAACTGTTAGAAGAAACAAAACACAAAGACTACAAAAGCATATTTGCCAAGGTCTGAGACATCGTGTAAGAAGTGCATTGACAATTTAGAGGAGAGAGAGGTCATTCTGGGCTAGGTTAGTAGGGGCAGGATTCTTAAAACCAGTGGCATTTCAATCTGGCCTTGCTGCTGCGTTTAAGGTTCCTAATACAATCACCATGAGTCTGCTGTATAATTCATTACAGTCGATTGCAATGGTTGGACAGGGCCCTGCGGGCACAGGAGCTGTGATGTGCTCTTGGCATCCGGTATGATTTCCCCTGTAGCACAGGGTGAAAGTTGCTGGCAGGAGGAGTTTCCCTATTCTAGCTCTAGTAAGCACGGATGCAAACCCAAGACTCAGAATAGCCCACGGAGATTTCTACATACCCAACAGAGGACGGAGGGGGTGACCTCCTCTGCACAAAGGAAGGATGTGGGCTAGCATGTTCTGCACTGATACAGATGGTGGAAGGAAGAAGAGAGGGAATTATAGATTAGAAACCCAAGTTCCACTTTTTGACATAACTGCAAATGTGCATATAGTAATATTTATCTTCATGAGTAGTCAGCTGTAGCCTTCTCCACTTTAATTATTCCCGTCGACAATAAAAACACAAAGTTTATTAATTTCTTAGCAATGATAATGCTAATTAAGATATTTTGCAGTTCTAAAGCTCTTTCCACTGGAGCTTTGCACAAACAATGGATCTGAGAAGTATAATTATAAACTATATGTAGTTTCAACTGTATTGTTTTGAAATACAGTTTCTAAAATCTATAGTTCCCAAATGGATTGCAGGGGCACCCTCGGATCTCACAGATGTTGTCAAGAAGTTTAAGAGATGCTTTGCTTCATGCGTCCAAATATTCCAATTAGGTCTAACTTTTCATAAAGAAGGAGCAGAATGTTGCATATTGGCATTCTCTGAGGCGTGTTGGGGCAGGCTCAGCTACTCTTATTTTAAAATATCTTCTTCACTTCGTCTGCCATGGTGTCTGATATTCCCCAATTTTCTTCTTTTTTCAACCGAACATATCATGTTAAATGTATATGTTTCCTATATGGGATAAGACACATAAGCATTGACACTATAAGCATATATTTCAAATTAATTAATCATTACATTATTTAGCCAGGTCTGGAAGGGATGGGATTTAAGAAACAAGGGTGCATTTTGTAGAGAAGGCAGATATCCATAGGGCCAAAAGCACAGGGTGTTTGAGGGAGGAGATGCAGTATGGGGACTGTGAGTGACTGGGGGAGTTGAAAGGATAAGGTGTTGAGTGTGGGGATTAGACAGTGATGGTGGGTAAGCAATTGCTTTCTTTTTTTTAAATATTTTTATTTATTTATTTGAGAGAGAGAATGAGAGAGAGAGAGAGCATGAGAGGGGGGAGGGTCAGAGGGAGAAGCAGACCCCCTGCCGAGCAGGGAGCCCAATGCGGGACTCGATCCCGGGACTCCAGGATCATGACCTGAGCCGAAGGCAGTTGCTTAACCAACTGAGCCACCCAGACGTCCCAGCAATTGCTTTCAAAAGGAGGAAAAACATACAAAAAGGAGACAAAGTGACAGGAAGACAAATGTTGCATAAGGTTAAAATATTATTTATCATTTATAGTGATTCTCTGGTTATCAGGAGGTAGGGGAAAGGGTCTTATGATTTATTTATTTTGTGTCTTCTAAAAATAAATTGAAATTTGAGAGTCTCACAAGAACACACACACACACACGTGTGAGTTTGTGTGTGTGTGTGTGTGTGACTCAGCAACTCCACTCATATATATAAGCCCAAAATAATTGAAAACAGGTATTCATACAAAACTTGTACATGAATGCTCATAGCAGCACTATTTGCAACAGGCAAAAGGTAGAAACAACCTAAGTGTTCATCAACAGATAAACAGAGAATAAATGGTTCGGATCCCTAAAGAGGAATATTATCCTGTCATAAAAAGGAATGAAGTTGTGACACATGCCGCAACATGGATGGACCTTAAAAACACTATGCCAAGTGAAAAAAGCCAGAACCAAAAGATTGTCTATTGTGTAATTCCATTTCTGTGAAATATCCAAAAATAGGTAAAGCCATAGAGACAGAAAGCAGATTAGTGGTTATCAATTAATGGTTGCAAGGGATTGGAGGAGAAAGAGGAATGACTGCTTACTGAGTATAGGGCTTCTTTTTGGGGTAATGAAAATATTTTGGAACTAGACAGATGTGATAGCTGCACAATATCATGAAGACCCTAGAGGTCTCTGTGTTGTGCACTTTGAAATGGTTAATTTTATATCAGGTGAATTATAATTCACTTAAAATAGAAAGTCAGATTTGGAAAATATGGAAAAATGAACATTTGTGGGCTCTGTGTAATCCTCTGTGAAACTTTTTTTCTTGTAGTCTGGCTTTTGGTAGAAAGTAGAGCAGTTGAAAGATACGGTCTTCGATAAGGATGTAGCATATGGGACCCCATGCTGTTAATTAAGTGCAGATTTGTATTCTTTGAAAGCACCTGAACAAAGGTTTGGGTTAACAAAAAACTATGAAAATTAAGTTGCCAAGCAAACTTCTTAACAAAGCAGATGGCCTCTTCCATGTTCATATAGAGATAGACCAGTGAAATTCCCACATATAGGAGTGGGTTTTGTCTCAAACACAGATCAGGATTCTTTCCAATGGAAAAAAAAAAGTGAATCCGTAAGTCCTCTATGTTATATAAAACAGAGCAGTGGTTTCCAAACTATGTGGGACAAAAAAACCACAAATCAGAATAACTTAATATTTATCTTAAATAAACAGAAGTCATCCAAATTGGAAAGGAAGAAGTAAAACTTTCACTATTTGCAGATGATATGATACTATATATAGAAAACCCTAAAGACTTTACCAAAAAACTGGTAGAACGGATAAATGAATTCAGTAAAGATGAGGGGTACAAAATCAATGTACAAAAATCTGTTGCATTTCTATACACTAATAATGAACTATCAGACAGGGAAATTAAGAAAACAACCTAATTTGCAATTGTATCAAAAAGAAGAAAATAGTTAGGAGTGAATTTAACCAATTAGGTGAAAGACCTGTACACTGAAAATTTTAAGACACGGATGAAAGAAATTGAAGATGACACAAGTAAACGGAAAGATATCCTGTGCTCATAGATTGGAAGAATTAATATTGTTAAAATGTTAATACTACCCAAGGCAATGTACAGATTTCCTATCAAAATTCCAATGGTATTTTTAACGGAAATAGAATAAACCATCCTAAAATTTGCATGGAACCACAAAAGATCCCAAATAGCCAAAGCAATCTTGAGAAAAAACAAAGTTGCAGACATCACAATTTCTGATTTCAAACTATATCCCAAAGCTATAGTAACAAAAACAATGTGCTGTTGGCATAAAAACAGACACACAGATCAATGGAACAAAATAGAGAGCCCATAAGTAAACACATGCATATATGGCCAATTAATTTATGACAAAGGAGCCAAGGATATAAAATGTGGAAAAGACAGACTCTTCAGGAAGTGGTGTTAAGAAACAGGACAGCTATATACAAAAGAATGAAACTGAGACACTATCTTATATCATGCACAAAATTAACTCAAAATAGATTAAAGACTTGAATGTAACACCTGAAACCATAAAACTCCTAGAAGAAAACATAGTGAGTAAGCTCTTTGACATCAGAGTTGGTGATGATTTTTTGGATATGACACCAAAAATAAAGGCAACAAAAGTGTGGTTATGGATGTGAAGTAGGATTATTGTGGTGATCATTTCATAATATATACACATATCTAATCATTATGTTGTATACTTAAAACTAATATAATGTTATATGTCAATTATATCTTAGTAAAAAACATTTCTTTTAAGATTTATTCAAAATGTTCATATTTGACCTTCCAAGCCTTCATTCCACTAGGTGAGAAATATAGAACTTAAACATCATTCTACCTTAGAAAACATTTTTAAAGCAGAGACCATAGAACAATATTAGTATACTCATAAAGTATCTAATTTTTAGATCCGAAACTTCCTTGTGACCTTTTCAAGCAGGAACAGTGAGAAATATGTTATCTGCTATACAAAGTTGTTGTATATCAGATGGTTAAATATCAGTCAGTATTATATGTCAGAAATAAAGATTAGGATTTTAGAGTTTCTTTCTAACAATATCTTTTTACTAGACCTTTTATCTTTTGGGGACAATTCGAGTTTGTTAAAATAAAACTGTGTTTTCTGATTGGAAATACTACTTTATAAAGATTATTTTAGGGGCTCCTGGGTTGCTCAGTTGTTAAGCATTTGCCTTCGGCTTTGGTCATGATCCCAGGGTCCTGGGGTCAAGCCCTGCTTCAGGCTCCCTGCTCAGCAGGAAGCCTGCTTCTTCCTCTCCCACTCCCCCTGCTTGTGTTCCCTCTCTCGCTGTCTCTCTCTCTGTCAAATAAATATTTTTTTTTAAATATTATTTTACTAAGTGAATTATTTTTTTTTAATTTTTTTTATTCTTATGTTAATCCCCATACATTACATCATTAGTTTTAGATGAAGTGTTCCATGATTCATTGTTTGTGCATAACACCCAGTGCTCCATGCAGAATGTGCCCTCCTCAATACCCATCACCAGGCTAACCCATCCTCCCACCCCCCTCCCCTCTAGAACCCTCAGTTTGTTTTTCAGAGTCCATCGTCTTTCATGGTTTGTCTACCCCTCTGATTTCCCCCCCTTCATTCTTCCCCTCCTGCTATCTTCTTCTTTTTTTTTCTTTAACATATATTGCATTATTTGTTTCAGAGGTACAGATCTGAGATTCAACAGTCTTGCACAATTCACAGCACTTACCAGAGCACATATGCTCCCCAGTGTCTATCACCCAGTCACCCCATCCCTCCCACCCCAACCCCCACTCCAGCAACCCTCAGGTTGTTTCCTGCAATTAAGAATTCCTCATATCAGTGAGATCATATGATACATGTCTTTCTCTTTTTGACTTATTTCACTCAACATAATACCCTCCAGTTCCATCCACGTCGTTGCAAATGGCAAGATCTCATTCCTTTTGATGGCTACATAATATTCCATTGTATATATATATCACTTCTTCTTTATCCATTCATCTGTCAATGGACATCTTGGCTCTTTCCACAGTTTGGCTATTGTGGACATTGCTGCTATAAACATCGGGGTGCACGTACCCCTTTGGATCCCTACTTTTGTATCTCTGGGGTAAATACCCAGTAGTGCAATTGCTGGATCATATGGTAGCTCTATTTTCAACTTTTGGAGGAACCTCCATACGGTTTCCCAGAGTGGCTGCACCAGCTTGCATTCCCACCAACAGTGTAGGAGGGTTCCCCTTTCTCCGCATCCCCGCCAACATCTGTCGTTTCCTGACTTGTTAATTTTAGCCATTCTGACTGGTGTGAGGTAGTATCTCACTGAGGTTTTGCTTTGGATTTCCCTGATGCCGAGCGATATTGAGCACTTTTTCATGTGTCTGTTGGCCATTTGGATGTCTTCTTTGGAAAAATGTCTGTTCATGTCTTCTGCCCATTTCTTGATAGGATTCTTTGTTCTTTGGGTGTTGAGTTTGATAAGTTCTTTATAGATTTTGGATACAAGCCCTTTATCTGATATGTCATTTGCAAATATCTTCTCCCATTCTGTTGGTTGTCTTTTGGTTTTGTTGACTGTTTCCTTTGCTTTGCAAAAGCTTTTTATCTTGATGAAGTCCCAATAGTTCATTTTTGCCCTTGCTTCCCTTGCCTTTGGCGATGTTTCTAGGAAGAAGTTGCTGTGGCTGAGGTCGAAGAGGTTGCTGCCTGTGTTCTCCTTTAGGATTTTGATGGACTCCTGTCTCACATTGAGGTCTTTCAACCATTTGGAGTCTATTTTTGTGTGTGGTGTAAGGAAATGGTCCAGTTTCATTCTTCTGCATGTGGCTATCCAATTTTCCCAACACCATTTGTTGAAGAGACTGTCTTTGTTCCATTGGACATTCTTTCCTGCTTTGTCAAAGATTAGTTGACCATAAAGTTGAGGGTCCATTTCTGGGCTCTCTATTCTGTTCCATTGATCTATGCATCTGTTTTTGTGCCAGTACCATGCTGTCTTGATGATGACAGCTTTGTAATAGAGCTGGAAGTCCGGAATTGTGATGCCGCCGGCTTTGCTTTTCTTTTTCAACATTCCTCTGGCTATGCGGGGTCTTTTCTGGTTCCATACAAATTTTAGGATGATTTGTTGCATTTCTTTGAAAAAAGTGGATGGTATTTTGATGGGGATTGCATTGAATGTGTAGATTGCTCTAGGTAGCATTGACATCTTCACAATATTTGTTCTTCCAATCCATGAGCATGGAACGTTTTTCCATTTCTTTGTGTCTTCCTCAATTTCTTTCATGAGTATTTTATAGTTTTCTGAGTACAGATCCTTTGTGTCTTTGGTTAGATTTATTCCTAGGTATCTTATGGTTTTGGGTGCAATTGTAAATGGGATCGACTCCTTAATTTCTCTTTCTTCTGTCTTGTTGGTGGTGTATAGGAATGCCACTGATTTCTGTGCACTGATTTTATATCCTGCCACTTGACTGAATTCCTGTATGAGTTCTAGCAGTTTTGGGGTGGAGTCTTTGGGGTTTTCCACATAAAGTATCATATCATCTGCAAAGAGTGAGAGCCTGACTTCTTCTTTGCTGATTCAGATGCCTTTGGTTTCTTTTTGTTGTCTGATTGCTGTGTCTAGGACTTCCAATACTATGTTGAATAGCAGTGGTGGTAGTGGACATCCCTGCCGCGTTCCTGACCTTAGGAGGAAAGCTCTCAGTTTTTCCCCATTGAGAATGATATTCACTGTAGGTTTTTCATAGATGGCTTTTATGATATTGAGGTATGTACCCTCTATCCCTATACTCTGAAGAGTTTTGATCAAGAAAGGATGTTGTACTTTGTCAAAAGCTTTTTCTGCATCTATTGAGAGGATCATATGATTCTTGTTCTTTCTTTTGTTAATATATTGTATCACATTGATTGATTTGCGGATGTTGAGCCAACCTTGCAGCCCAGGGATAAATCCCACTTGGTCGTGGTGAATAATCCTTTTAATGTACTGTTGGATCCTATTGGCTAGTATTTTGGTGAGAATTTTTGCATCCATGTTCATCAGGGATATTGGTCTGTAATTCTCCTTTTTGATGGGGTCTTTGTCTGGATTTGGGATCAAGGTAATGCTGGCCTCATAAAATGAGTTTGGAAGTTTTCCTTCCGTTTCTATTTTTTGGAACAGTTTCAGAAGAATAGGTATTAATTCTTCTTGAAATGTTTGGTAGAATTCCCCTGGGAAGCCATCTGGCCCTGGGCTTTTGTTTGTTGGGAGATTTTTGATGACTGCTTCAATTTCCTTAGTGGTTATAGGTCTGTTCAGGTTTTCTATTTCCTCCTGGTTCAGTTTTGGTAGTTGATACATCTCTAGGAATGCATCCATTTCTTCCAGGTTATCTAATTTGCTGGCATAGAGTTGCTCATAACATGTTCTTATAATTGTTTGTATTTCTTTGGTGTTGGTTGTGATCTCTCCTCTTTCATTCATGAT
Organism: Mirounga leonina; assembly: GCF_011800145.1. Taxonomy (NCBI): domain Eukaryota; kingdom Metazoa; phylum Chordata; class Mammalia; order Carnivora; family Phocidae; genus Mirounga; species Mirounga leonina. The sequence continues at coordinate 11,737,541 of NW_023270415.1, forward strand.
TTTGTTGATTTGGGTCATTTCTCTTCTCTTTTTGATAAGTCTGGCCAGGGGTTTATCAATCTTGTTAATTCTTTCAAAGAACCAGCTCCTAGTTTCGTTCATCTGTTCTACTATTCTTTTAGTTTCTATTTCATTGATTTCTGCTCTGATCTTTATTATTTCTCTTCTCCTGCTGGGTTTAGGCTTTATTTGCTGTTCTTTCTCCAGCTCCTTTAGGTGTAGGGTTAGGTTGTGTACTTGAGACCTTTCTTGCTTCTTGAGAAAGGCTTGTATTGCTATATACTTTCCTCTTAGGACTGCCTTTGCTGCATCCCAAAGATTTTGAAGAGTTGTGTTTTCATTTTCATTGGTTTCCATGTATTTTTTTAATTCTTCTTTAATTTCCTGGTTGACCCATTCATTCTTCAGTAGGATGCTCTTTAGCCTCCATGTATTTGAGTTCTTTCCGACTTTCCTCTTGTGATTGAGTTCTAGTTTCAAAGCATTGTGGTCTGAAAATAGGCAGGGAATGATCCCAATCTTTTGGTACCGGTTGAGACCTGATTTATGACCTAGGATGTGATCTATTCTAGAGAATGTTCCATGGGCACTAGAGAAGAATGTGTATTCCGTTGCTTTGGGGTGGAATGTTCTGAATATGTCTGTGAAGTCCATTTGGTCCAGTGTGTCATTTAAAGTCTTTATTTCCTTGTTGATCTTTTGCTTAGACGATCTGTCCATTTCAGTGAGGGGAGTGTTAAAGTCCCCCACTATTATTGTATTGTTGTCAATGTGTTTCTTTGCTTTTGTTATTAATTGCCTTATATAATTGGCTGCTCCCATGTTAAGGGCATAGATATTTACAATTGTTAGATCTTCTTGTTAGATAGATCCTTTAAGTAGGATATAATGTCCTTCCTCATCTCTTATTACAGTCTTTGGTTTAAAATCTAATTTGTCTGATATAAGAATTGCCACCCTAGCTTTCTTTTGGGGTCCATTAGCATGGTAAATTGTTTTCCACCCCCTCACTTTCAATCTGGGGGTGTCTTTGGGTCTAAAATGAGTCTCTTGCAGACAGCATATCGACGGGTCTTGTTTTTTAATCCAGTCTGATAGCCTGTGTCTTTTGATTGGGGCATTTAGCCCACTTACATTCAGGGTAACTATTGAAAGATAGGAATTTAGTGCCATTGTATTGCCTGTAAGGTGACTGTTACTGTATATTGTCTGTGTTCCTTTCTGGTCTATGTGGCTTTTAGGCTCTCTCTTTGCTTAGAGGACCCCTTTCAAGATTTCCTGTAGAGCTGGTTTTGTGTTTGCAAATTCCTTTAGTTTTGTTTGTCCTGGAAGCCTTTTATCTCTCCTTCAATTTTCAATGACAGCCTAGCTGGATAGAGTATTCTTGGCTGCATATTTTTCTCATTTAGTGCTCTGAATATATCCTGCCAGTCCTTTCTGGCCTGCCAGGTCTCTGTGGATAGGTCTGTTGCCAATCGAATGTTTCTACCATTGTAGGTTACATATCTCTTCTCCCGAGCTGCTTTCAGGATTTTCTCTTTGTCTATGAGACTCGTAAGTTTTACTATTAGATGTCAGGGTGTTGACCTATTTTTATTGATTTTGAGAGGGGTTCTCTGTGCTTCCTGGATTTTCATGCCTGTTTCCTTCCCCAAATTAGGGAAGTTCTCTGCTATAATTTGCTCCATTATACCTTCTGCCCCTCTCTCTCTTTCTTCTTCTTCTGGGATCCCAATTATTCTAATGTTGTTTCGTCTTATGGTATCGCTTATCTCTCGAATTCTGCTCTCGTGATCCAGTAGTTGTTTATCTCTCTTTTTCTCAGCTTCTTTATTTTCCATCATTTCATCTTCTATATTACTGATTCTCTCTTCTGCCTCATTTATTCTAGCAGTTAGTGCCCCCATTTTTGATTGCACCTCATTAATAGCCTTTTTGATTTCTACTTGGTTGGATTTTAGCTCTTTTATTTCTCCAGAAAGGGTTTCTCTAATAACTTCCATATTTTTTTCAAGCCCAGCTAGTATCTTTAAAGTGATGATTCTGAACTCTAGATCTCACATCATACTAATGTCCGTATTGAGTAGGTCCCTGGCAGTCGGTACTACCTCTTGTTCTTTTTGTTGAGGTGATTTTTTCCGTCTTGTCATTTTGTGCAGAGAAGAATAGATTAATGAGAGAATAGAATGCTAGCAGAGTAACAACGTCCCCAGAAAATATACTCTAAACAAATCAGAAAAGACCTGAAGCAGTGGGAAAAGAAAGGGAAAGAGAGAAAAAAGAAATTGAAAAAGAAAAAGATAAAGATAAAAACAAAAACAAACAAAACAAAACAACAACAACAACAAAAAAACAGAATGTGATCAAATATGATCAGGCTGGTATATAGATCAGTGCCACACACTAGATTTGGGGTGTATTTTGGTCTTTTAGAAGAAAGTGCCTCCCAAAATTTTAAAGAAAGAAAAACTTATATATGTACAAATAAGGGTTGATATGATGAAGGGATGGAATATGACTGTAAAGATGGAAATTATAAAAAATTTTATAAAAGGAATTGAGAAGAAGTTGTTTGAAAAAAGAAAGAAGAGGATTTTAAAAAAGAAAAAAGAAAAAAAAAAGGGAGAGGATGTGATCAGGCAGGGGAATAGAAAACACCATATACTAGAGATTTAGGGTATATTTTAATCTGTTTTAAGAAACTATCTCAAAATTTTAAAGAAAGAAGAACTTATATATATAAGCCAAAAATACGGGTAACTACTATGAAGGGATAGAATATGACTCTAAAAATGAAAAATAAATTTTTTTTTTAAAAAGGGAATGATAAGATGTTGGTTGAAAAAGGGAAAAAGAAAAATTCAAAAAGAAAAAAAGACAGTTAAAAAAAAATTAACTTTGAAAGACTAAAGAATCATGGTAAAAAAGCCATGAATTCTATGTGCATTATTCCCCTAGCGCTGGAGTTCTGCCGTTCTCATTGATCGGTAAACTTGGCCTTGGCTGGCTGTTCTCGCTGATCTTCTGGGGAGGGGCCTGTTGCCGTGGTTTCCAAATGTCTCTGCCGGAGGCAGAATTGCCCCACCCTTGCCCGGTCTGGGCTAAGTAATCTGCTCGGGTTTGCTCTCCGGGGCTTTTGTTCCCTGCGAGTTTTCCGTACAGCTTTGGAGGCAGAGAGTGAAAATGGCGGCCTCCCAATCTCCGCCCCGGAGGAGCCGAGAACTCGGGGCCCCGCTCCTCAGTGAGCCCCCAGAGAAAAGCCGTCAGTCATTCCCGTCTCCCCGGTCTCCGGCCGCACTCCGTGCTCACCCGGCCTGTGACCGCGCGTTTCTATCTCTGGCACCCGACCCCGGGTGGAGTCTCCAAACCCAGCAGATCCCTGCAGTGCACTCCCGCGTGGCTCCTCCCGGGGGAGGAAGGTGAGTCTCCCCGGATCTGCCGCTTTTTGGGTCCCTGCCTGAGGAGCAGGGGCCCGACTGTGCCGCGGATCACGGTCAATGGCGACCCCGAGCTGAGAGCCCGCGCCTGGGCTCCGCCTCTGCAGCCGGCTTCCCTGCTCCGATACCTGGGAGCTCTGCCACACTCAGGCACCCCCGGTCTTTCTGTGACCCCGAGGGTCCTGAGACCACACTGTCCCGGAGGGTTCCACCCCCCGCTTAGCCACCAGAGTGACGTCCCTCAGCGGAGCAGACTTTTAAAAGTTCCGATTTTGTGCTCCGTGGTTCTATCACTTGCCAGAAGCGGCCGACGGAGGCCCCTCCCCCGCCGTCTATCCTCCCAAATATCGCCTCGGATTCACTTCTCTGCACGTCCTACCTTCCAGAAAGTGGTCGCTTTTCTGATGAGAGAGTTGTTGCTCTTCTTTTCTTCAATCTCCTGTTGGGTTTGTAGGTGTTCAGAATGGTTTGATCCCTATCCAGCTGAATTCCTGAGAGGAGACGAAATCCAGGTCTCCTACTCCTCTGCCATCTTGCTCCGCCCCCTACTAAGTGAATTATTAATCTATATTAGAATTTAATTGTTTACTTTGTAAAGCATAGAATCTTCTTTTGAACTGAAGTTGTATGTATATATAATTATAAATATTATTAAAAGTGAATATGTTATTATTGAAATCAGAGGAAGGGCCTCATATCATGCCATGCAACATCACCCTCACTCCCACAATGCACCCTAAATAACTTTTTCAGATTTATAAATCTGGTTACTATGACTTGAAAACCACAGTTCTAAGTCACCAAACCACGTTTACAGTAATTAAATTACAAAGGAGAGAGAGAACGTGTAGGAACATTCACATTAGTCAGACAAAGTTATGTTGTACCTGTTTGAAATTAACACTTAATCTGTAGGAGACAATTTTACACCCCTTGACCTCCATGACTATATATATCACAGGACAGATTCTCTAGAATGTTCAAGAAATAGAGATGTCCATTGAACTCATATCTCCACAATTGTCAAACTTGGCCACGTATGAAAGCATCTCTGACCACTTGTGAAAACTAAGGATTCCTGGGTCTTTGTTATATGTTATGTGTCAATTTTTATCAGGAGATTCTGATTTAGAAATCTAGAGCAATTTTAATGCAGCTAGTTCATGGGGCCTGCCTTTGGGGACTATTCTTTTAGACCTTACTTTTTACTCTTCTAAACTCAAAGTATAAGGAATGACTAATTCAATATACAACTTATGGTATATTCTTCTTAAGATATTTCCATAGAAATGGAAGTATAATAATGTTTAGTTGTGGAACAGTTGCATATAAAAAGACCTATTTGGATCTCATGTATAATACTGATCTCAGAAACTCAGAACTGTAATTTATCAAGGCCTCAACCATAGTTCTATGCTATGTGGAAAACACCTTATGTCTTTGGGTTGATTTTTCTGTGTCCTTTGATTATGAGAAAGCAGAACTAACATTTCCCAATGTGTATTTATTTTGGTTTTTAAAGTCCAGGTTTGCCAACTCTATCATGGTTTATAAAAAGAGAGATGAAGGCCAGATATTGACCTACTTAAGGTCCTTGCTCATATGGAAACTTCTCAATTATACTTTCCCTGATCTTCCTAATAATATTGTAAATTCCTTCTCCCCAAAACTACCTGTCTTCCTTTCATGCTTTGCTTTTCCTCATAGCTTCCACCACCATCTGACATACTATATATTATATTTATTTATTTTTTGATAGGCTTTCTCTGCCATTATAGTCAAAGCCGCATGACAGCAAGATTACTGAGAAGCAGCCACATAATGACTGTCCTGTTGTGCTGTGATTTGGGGATGGAGATAGGCCATGACTAGGGCAGATCCAAACAGTCAGGTAGGAAGGGTCAGAGGGTGAAGAAGAGCTGCTTCTTAGCACTGGATGGGAGGTGCTGAGAGGGTTAGATAAGAAGAGGACTTTTATTCAATGGGGCCCCTCCAAAGAAAATAAACTAAACATCTTGCGAGCAAAATGACCTCAAATTGGGAGATTCATCAGTAAGGCCTTAAATATCGATGTAGATCTGATGTCTCTGTTTAGGACCCTTTCCTCTCCAAAATAAGTTCCTGTTATCCCTCATCTCAGCAGGTCAAGGATCAACAGTGTTCAGACAGATGATACTATATCTTTGAAACGTCTCTAGGACCAGTAGTTAAATGATCACTTCCTTCTTTAGACACCAGGATTCTATCTCACTGTTCACCTGTGAGGATCCTCTCTGATTATGGGATTCACATTACAGAAGTTTCTCTAACTGCAACAAACCTGTGGGAAGATCCTATGCTCAGTCTGTGTCTTCTTGTCCACCTTCTTGAATGAAGGCTTACAAGGGAACTTCCAGAGGGAGATCCTCCCCTTAACCCACTGAGGTAGGAGAAACATATCAGGATGCGAGGTGGGGATGGGTACCTGATTCGCCAGACCCAGTGAAAAATTTAAAAGCAGAGCCCTTGTTCAAAACTCAGGCATTTCAAGATAGCAATAGCAGAGCATTAAACCAAGGGAGAGGCCCTTCTGAGCACAGCCCTGCTGGGAGCTGAGGTAGGGGGTCAGGGAAAGCTTCCTTGAGAAAGTCATGAGATGACCTTTAAAGAAGAGATGTTTCTAAGGCAGAAGAAACAAAGAATAGGAAGACAGAGACTTGGAAGAGCAAGTGGTCCAGAGGGCCCATCAGTGGCTGATGTGAGGAGCAGGTCAGAAAGGGTGTGAAACTTTATCCAGAGGCTAAATTTTTTTAAAGACTATATTAATTTATTTATTCATCTAGAGAGAAAGATAGAGAGAGTGAGAGAGCAGGAGCAGAGTTGGGGGAAGGGAAGAGGGGGGAGAGAGAAGGAGCAGGGAAGAGTCTCAAACAGACTCCACACTGAGTGGGAAGCCTGATGCAGGCTCGATACTATGACCCAGAGATCATGACCTGAGCTGAAGCCAAGAGTCAGGTGCTTAACCTACTGAGCCACCCAGGTGCCCCTGAGGGTAAATGTTTTAAGTAAAGGGAAAGACATGTTTGTTTGCATCACAGAAGAGTCACTGGGAGTCTTGTGAAAAATGGATTAGAAGGGATGAGCCTTTTGGCAAGGAGACATTTGACATGTTGAGGCAATGTAGGATGCTGAATATTGACCCCCAAAGATATAGGTCCTAATCTCTGGGACCTGTAAATATTACCTTATGCATTAGTTTGCTAGGGCTGCCATAGCCAAGTACCATAAACTGGGTGGCTTAAATAACAGAAAATTTTTGTGTCACAGTTTTGGGGGCTACAAGTCCCAGATTAAGATGTTATAAGGGTTGGTTCCTTTTGAGGGCTGTGATGGAAGGCTTTGTTCCAAGCCTCTCTCCCTGGCTTGTAGATGGCAGTTTTGTTTTCATATCTATTCACATCATGTTCCCTCTATGAGTGTGTCTGTGTCCAAATTTCTCCCTTTTTGTAAGGACACCTGTCATGTTGATTTAAGGCCCACCCTAAGGACCCCATAACTTAAATACCTCTATAAAGACTCTATCTCCAAATAAAGTCAAATTCTGAGGTACTGGGGGTTAACACTTTAACATGTGAATTTTAGGAGGACACAGTTCAACCCATAACACCTTATATGGTAACAACTCAGCAGATGTGATTAAGTTAAGAATATTGAGATGAGAAGACTTTCCTGGATTATCCAAGTGGGCCCTAAACACAACTACAAATGTCCTTCTAAGAAAAGGGCAGAGACGGAAGGAGACACAGAGGAGAAGAACGCAATGTGACCACAGAGGCAGAAACTAGAGTCACACAGTCACAACCAAGGAATGCCACAGCCTCCAGAAGCTGGAAGGAACCAAGACCTTGATTTTGGCCCAGTGAAACTGAGTTGAGACTGCTGGCCTCCAGAACGCTAAGAGAATAAATATGTGCTGTTCTAATCCACCAAGCCTGTGGTAACTTGTTACAGAGACCATAGGAAACTAATAAACGAGGCAGCATTTAAGCAGGAAAGCCAATGGTTTAAACTAAGCCTAGAACAGAAATAAAGGAATCAAAATTTCTACGGGAGGGAAATCACATGGCAAGATGAGTAATTAACCATGTGATGTGGGAGAAGGAGAAACTCTCTTGGCTGGCCACTGGATTTCCGTCTTGAGTGCCTGCCATCCCTATTTAAATATAGGGCACAAAACAAGGAGACACTGGTTTGAGGAATTCAATCATGGGTTCAGTCTTAGGCTTATAGTGTTTGATCTTTTCATGGATGTTCAAGTTGAGGTGTCTTTTGGTCTCATGACCAAAATGCTAAAAGAGAAAATTCTAGACTAATTATGGAATATTTTTGTCACGACATCCTCCTTCTTACATTCTGATTTTTATAAAAAATTTCTGTCAAATGTTTTCATTTTTATACATTTGGTGAAGCCCATGTGTGTTATATCAGTGTTTCATGCTCAATCCTTAGCCTTCAGGATAGGTAAGAAGCAAGTTGGTCATATGTCCCTGTTTGCCTGGACAGTGCCAACTTACACCTGTTGTCTCGGTGTCCTATCAGATTGGCCTCCCCCTTTCATTCTGAGAGTGGGAACTAATAGACAACATATTCTGTGCTCATCTTGACAGAGAAGGTCCTTTCTGTCTTTACTTATACAATTTAGCCTTGTTGCTAGGGGAAGTGAGACAACGTTCATGCTTGGATGTTGAGTATCAACCCCAGAGCCCTTCTTTCATCTGAAAGAGTAAAGAATATAGCTTCTGGGGAGAAGTCAAAGCCATGTGTTTGGTAAGGTCATGGGAAGAAAAAGTAATTGTTTCAGGGATTGCCAGAATGAGAATGGGGACTGAAGACTCTGTGTTTTCTTTCCTTTGGGCTGACTGAATGTTTTTTGGTTAGTTTTTTTTTTTTTTTTTTCATTTTCTAATATTTGCAATTATCTCGTCAATGTTTGCATCTCCACTCATGGGCACTCAGTGTTCACTCTGAAATGAGCATACACGGCCTTGCATGTGATGGCACAGGAGAGTTTTCATTTTCTGCTTCCTACCACACAGCAGCACGCCTGAATGAACTCTGAAATGCTCAGAAATGCTAAGGCGAGCAGATGAAGCATGGGCTTGGAGGACGTCCCCACGTCATTACCCTGTCAGTCAGATGTGACACTGGAGAATATTGGGTCCCTAGAAAGTTGTCTTTATTCTCTAACAGTATGTCCTGCTAGAGAACTTGACAATCATTTTGCCACTGGGATCACAGATGCAATGTGGCGCTGGGATTGTTGTGTTGCATAGATGTGGATGCTCCTTTTAGTATAAGAGTGCGTCTTTCAGGCTCCTAACAGACTTTGGAGAGAAAGCTTCTTGTATCATATTAGCTATATGTGCTAAGTGAACTAAAATTTATTGAATGTCAGATACTACTAGTCGCTTCTCAAAGATAATCTGATTTAATTGCTATAAGTAGCCTGTAAAATAGGTAGTAGAATTATTCCCATCCCAGATGTGGGAACAGACTGAAAGGGTTAAGTTCACTTCCCTCCTTTACAAAGCAGGTGCAAGGCAGACTCGACTTGCCTTCAGGTCTTTCTGACTCAACTCCAAAGCCTGTTGTTGTTTTATCTTGTCATGTTGAAAGGTGAACTATAAACACAAATACACCAACTATATGACAAGACCTAAGAACTTTGTGTGTGTTCAAGGACCGCACTGTAATAAAACAGACTGGGGGCGGTGGTGGTCATGGCTTGTATTGATCATCTGTGAGTAATATTAATACTACAAAGGTACAATTCTACCCAATTTCAAATACACTGGGCTAGTAATGTCAGACTTCTGCTCGTTTAAATGGTATCTAAAAGTAACCATGGAGTTTTGCTGTTCCATTTTTTTCTCTCCAGATGCTTTCTCAATCGTTCCTACGCTCGGAGTGGATGAAGAAGTTTATCTTTCCATTTCAATGGTACTTTGTATTTAAAGTTAAGTGGAGGCCCAGTATGGAAGACCATGCCATCCTACAGCAGCAAGACTTTATTGCTCTATTACAAGCATTACTTCATGTTCTGCTGTTGATGTCTGTCCCCTTTCAGAGCATAAAGCAAGCAATGCAAAGTGCTTTGTCATCCATGATATATGCTAAAATCACAGGTGGGGAGGTGTGAAGAATTTTTATTCTAACCGTCTTTATGATGTTAATGATTCTCTCTACAAAACCACTTCATTTTATGTAAAATTAAAAATTCATAACCTGTGAAACCCATAAAGACTTTGTATACCAGCAAACCAGTGACTACCACTGAAATAAGTATAGTCAATGCTGTTTGTACTTCTATAGACAAACAAGGAAGAAAAAAACTTTAAAAATTCTTTGACCCTGCTTTTTGCCATCTGAATGGTCATGGTTGAGTGGAAAATCAATGAAGTGCTGTGAGAATTGCACCTCGGTATTGCCGACAAGGCACACAAAAATCCAACTTTTCACATGAGATGAAGATTGCCTTTGCTTCATTTACTCTCTTAAGACACATTAAAATCAAAGCTATCACCCCATTTGGCCATCTGTCAATGCTCGCTACACAGTAAGTGGGTCGACTTTGTTCCTGGATCACCAGAATAGGAGGATGTTTTGTTGTCGTAATAAATGGTTTTAGGCTTAAGAGACAGAAATAAATCAATGCAATTTATAAAGTTGGGATGGAAATGTTAGATGCAGTTTTCTAAACTACAGAGAATTATATATGGATGAGTTGCAATAAATAAAGCATAGCTTTAGCAGTTTACCAAAATAAACGCTAAAGATGAAATAAATTAATGTATAGCCTTTTATTTGGAATCATCCCTTGCATTCACAAAATGCATGCAACAGTCCTTTGCTCATTAAATTGCAAATTTCATGTTTGAATGTAATATGGTAAATAATGGCTCCCAATTTCCTTCCTAAAGTTCAATTTCCAAAGTTTTGTTTAGAGTACACCAAAAACCTGGAAACCTAGTTTCTGAAGTTCCCAGACAATTGTTCTCCTATTTGTTAACAATGCAGTGCCTTTTAACAATGGCTTATATTTTCAGACTGAACATACTGAATCCAGTTTGCTGACCCTGAACTCGGTAAGAGATGAGTGTTCGCTCTGCAGGGGCCGATTAATAGAATTTGTGTGGCCAACATCTTCAGAGCTGTTCCAGGGAACAGGGGCGCCCTGGGCAAGCTGACAGGCCGCAGAGGCTCTTGTTCTTCTCACAACCAAACTCCAAGTGTACTTCCTTGTTTTACCATTTTGCAGTAGATTAGGCTCTGGTCAGTGTTGGTGGATGCGCCCCGGGCACAAAGAGAAATGACACGTAAGCAACTGTTTAATAACCAGTCAGCCACAGATCCTTCTGGCCATGATTTTATATACAGAGATTTGTGATTTTGTCTATTGGAAAAATAGAAACCACAGCACCCTAAAATGTGTCATATTGGGAATAAAACCTGAATAATGTAAAACTCCAACCAAGATGGTTAACTCACAAAAGGGACATGTTTTCGTGTCAAGGCTCTGTTTTGTTGAAAAATCTATTGAGTTGTAATATTATCACTGTCTCTGAAAACAAAGTAAAATAATGATAACAATGCAATAGTATGTCCTGAAATGTAACACTAATTCTACTAATTCATAGGTATTCTGTTTTAGGCAACTCTTTATATCATTATTTTATATCTTTGGAGAGAGACACATGTTTGTTTAAACACTCAGGGAAATCTATGCAGATGTGTAGTTCACTTTTTCAACTCTGCTTTTTGCAGAACAAATTTTTGAAGAACTCGCTTTGCAAACTGCAACCAATGACAACTGAGATAATTTTCCAGAGCAGATCATTACAGCCTCCTTATCACTTTCAAGAATGCCCCCACGACTCATAAAAGTTGGTTTTTTTCATATCCTCACTTTTTTTCAGCCCTCCTTACCAAGATTTTCCAGAAGAAAGTTGTATCAACTTGATAAATTGCTATTATTTTATTTCCAATTACTGAAGCTGCAAGAAGCTAGTGGTGACCCCAGTGTCTGCCAATAGTGAATAGAAAGGTAAAATGTGGCACATGCAGGAGATAGAATGCTCTTCAGAGTTCAGAAGTGTGAACTCACTTTATATACTACAGCATGGAAGTTCTCGAAGATACAAGGTTAAGTAAAATAAACTTGAAAAAGAACAGGATTTATAGCACAATGCTATTGAAATGAAAACAAAAATTTTAAAACCCCCAAATTTTTAATAATATGCATACATCTATTATTTATTATTGATGTTGCATATGTTATGTGTGAGATACATATACCTAAGTACATGTATAGAGATGGATTGAAAAGAAATGTGTTAAATGTACTACAGCTGAGTGCCTATGGTGGAAGAGAGATGAGCTAGTAGGCAAAGGGACAACGAGGGAAGTGTAAAATTAGGTAAAGGAAAATGCAGTGCAATGGATTTCAATGAAATAAAATGGCCCTCTTTGGACCAATGATGATTATCTGCCATTACTCAGTTCTGGGCACTTGAGGTCCAAAAGGTGGTTCTGATGCATCTGTTCCATGTTCCACAGTTTGAAAGACACAGATCCTCATCCAGCTCTGGGAGTTCCTGTCTCAACATCTCCCTCACGGAAAGACATATTTGTGGGTAGCTCAACTCTTCCAGGTGGGATCAGAAAGGGCAAATGTTCTTGCATCTTTAGAAATGATGCTGATTTGGGATCTAGTTTGTAGAAATTGATCTTAGCTAGTCATAAATTCAGACTCTTCCCCTGAACATCAGAGAAGTGTAAAGGTTCTATGTATAAATGATAGTAGACTCACTTGCACAGGTAAGCCTCAGGCTACTTTCCATTTCCGGGCCCCCCTCCTCTGATGGCTTCTCTTTGGGGCAAATTGCAGGTGTTGGACCTGCTTTTCCTTTCTCTTTGAGTTTATATATCTGTATCTGTGTCTCCCCATCTCCATCTCCATCGCCCTCCCTATCCCATCCCTGTCTCCATGTCCACATCCATGCCCATGTCCCCATCCACATATATATCTATTTATTTCTATACCTAGACCTACACTTATATCTGTACTATATCTATAGCTATGCTTATATCTAACTCTTGGAATAGTGCCTGATATGCAACAGGTGCTCCAAAATTTTAATAATCCTTATTTGTTTTTATTGACTTATTTACTTAAACCTGCTATTATCCACGTTTTCCCTTGGGAATTTTGCATCCCAGAATATTAACTATGAAAAAGGACACCAATTTCTGCTTGCCCTTGAAACACTCATTTGTATGGATATTTAACTGTGAATCCCTCCGTAGACAACAGACCAAGAAAAATTAAAATGACAAAGATGGGGAAGTCCTAATTACTAAAACATCATACTTGGTTTCTATAGTATCATCCCCAGTTTTTGATCCTATGGTTGGGATGGTAACCAAGAACTCTATGGCCTTTCTTTTTATTATTATTATTATTATTATTATTATTATTATTATTTATTTATTTGACAGAGAGCAACAGCGAGAGAGGGAACACAAGCAGGGGGAGCGGAAGCAGGCTTTTCACTGAGCAGGGAGCCTGATGCAGGGCTTGATCCCAGGACCCTGGGATCATGACCTGAGCCGAAGGCAGATGCTGAAGGACTGAGCAACACAGGCACCCCTCACTGGCCTTTCTTTTCATTACCTTGAGGGTGAGGCTTATCAAGTATTTCCCTCACTCATTCCTTCCCCAACATTTCCATGCTAGATGAAGAGCACACACACAGAAACTTGGCAGTAAAAGCCTTGAGGCCTGGAACCGCTACCTCATTTATAATCAGAGGAATAATGTGTTCTTCTGGTTTATGCTACTGGAATCTAAGCAAATCCATGCTTTTTGTCGGATGTAATTTGAAAGGAAGGAATTTATCTGGGTGTGCAGCTTCTAAATATGCACCATAATTCCTGACATCTTATGGTTTTAGTTGTTTTTCTTTGGGTCCTACGTACTTTTTCTCTTCTGAGAGCTCCCAGTGCCCAGGCTGGCTGCCACTCCTCCAGACTCATCCTGGCCCAGAAAGAGTCAAGAACTGGGCCTGACAGACTACAGGGCTTCTTCTCCCATAGTGGGTGCCTTCTGGAAACTATCTGTTGCCCTTAAGGGACTTGTCAGTATGATCAGAGACCTTGTGTGTGCTCAGTCTGCTTGGCTGTCCAGATGCCTGGTTCTGAAATTATCTTTCAACGAGGATCAGAACACTGTGTTGAAATCCAACTGTCTTGGTGTAGGCCCCAATCTTGCAGCCTAATGCCCCAGTCATTTGAATCCTGCTTTATTTATTTATCTGTTTAGTTATTTATATTCATGACTTTTTGACGTATAAAAAGCTGTACATAATTAATATATATCACTTGATGGGTTTGAAGGTAAGTATATACCCATGAAGCTCTCCACAATCTATGCCATAAACCTATCCATTACCTCCCAAAGTTTCCTCCATCCCTCTTATTTATTACCATTATTTTATTTTTTGTAATAAAAGCATTTAAATAAGAGCTACCATCTTAGCAAATTTTTAAGCACACAGCATGGCTAACTATAAGCATCATGTGGCTCTGTAGGATTTATTCATCTTGTGTAACAAAATTTTGTACCTTTACTGGTATCTCCCCATTTCTTCCTCCCTCCAGGCCCTGGAAACCACCATTCATTCCATTCTCTGCTTCTATGAGTTTGACTATTTTCTACTTATCTTTTAAGTGGTATCATGTAGTATTTGTAAACAACCTAAATATACATCAACAGATGACTGGATAAAGAAAATGTGGTGTGTCCGTAGGACATCATGGAGGACATTATGCTAAGTGAAATAAACCAGACATAGATGAACCCTGTATTTGTATGATGTTCAATCATTTGGGCAAGCTTCACTGGTTTGTGACTATATCCCCACTTGAATCTAAAAGCTACCATGCACATTTTCTTTTGCCACATCTTTTGTGCTAGTGTATTGGCATTGCCTTTGCTTGTGCTGGCATTCACCTGACCCCTGTGGAGTTGGTATACCTCTTGTCCCTGTCAGTTTTCTACCACCATTAGGATCAATGTTGGCTTGCTTGCTTCACTTGTTTTATTCCCAAGACCATGCCAGTTTGAGCACTGAGTTTTTATACACACACACACACACACAAACACACACACACAATTGTATATTATAATACAATGATATATTATGTACACACACACACATATATATATATAATGTTGCTGATTTGCTGATATGCTGAAAAAGAATCCCCCACCACCAAAAATAGAATCATCATATTCTGATAATGTGGTAGGATATTTTATATAAATAATGTCCCAAGAAACCTAACCTAATGGTATACCAGCTACTCTGAAAAGGGCATCACTGTAGCATACAAGTGCATCTTATAATAAAAATTACTTTTTCCCAATTTTCTGGATTGAGGGTCTGTATTGCATGTGGAGAGATTATTAATATAAAATACAATGCTGGAGGTGTTTTTGGTGTTTGAGATCCTCAGAACATTAAAAAGTCATGCAAAAGAGAATTAGGTTAGAATGTATATTTTGAGGCATTTAGTGCATTTTGGAAGTGAATGTGTGTATTCCTAGGCTTTGGATCAAAAAGCTAATGGAAGTTCTTCTCCAAGGTGAAAGAGACAATGCAAGGAAAAGAATCAGCTGTTCTTTGCATCTGCTGGAGACACAAATCAGAACAAAGGCAAAAGCTGCAGAGGGTCGTAGGGGTCATTAATGCCTTTCACATAAGCAGAGTGAAAAGAAAGATGGCCACCCTCAAACACCTAAGAATCTGAGGTAACTTTCATTTCATCCATTCTACTCTTGAGAAGTTGACATTATAATAATGAAAAACACGTCAGGTTGGTGAGATTTGAATTGAGCGTGCACATTTTTGTTAGCATTGCTGGCTGCCTGGGTACTTTTGTTGATGAAATGAAGTGCTTTATAATATTAAATCATTATTTCATGCCATTGGTATTAACCTTCTGAAGGGCATTGCCAATTATATTACACTATTTCTTACAGTTGACTAACATCATAGAGCTGATCATGTCCCATTTGTGGGGAAAGATCCTGAGATTCTTTCTAGAAGAAGAGGAAAGATTATTTACAGCATATTTATTTTTGCTTATAGATTTTGAGTTCGATAGACCTCTTCCAAATAGGCTAGAGTGGGTGAAAGGGGAGAGAGAAGAAAGCAAAAATAAGAGAGAGGTGGAGAGATCCCATGGGTTTCTATGAAGTATTTTCTTTTCCCTGTTTTTCCTATGTCTAAGAGCCCTTTCAGAAAGATACTGAGCAGAATGTTAAAATGGAAAAGAAAGAACTTGGAAAAGATAAAAATAGGTTAGAGTAATTGCTAATAGGCCTTCAAGAACAGACAGGTTTTCTTATGGTCTCTCTAAAATTATCTGGTAGTCTGCATAGTGACATGAGCTCCGTGGTGCTCACCTCACATGCTTTTCTCCAGAGAAGGCTTAGTTTTGGAAGAGCTGCAAAGAAGAATCCACAACCCCCTTTTTTTCTGATGTTAACTTTACCCCCTACAATTTTTTCCAGTCTTTAAAGAAATTATACAATAAGTTTAGAATATTATAGAGAAAAAATTATGAATAGCAATTTAGTCAGAAAGATGAAATAGGACTATGGATAAGTATCTTGGCAATTGGTCATATTTGTAGTTCATGTAGTTCATGTCTGGGAGTGGGCTCTCCATATGTTTCTGGTATCTTTCAAGGCAGCCAGAGCTACATGCTGGGGATGGTAATCAAGCACATTTTGCCTTCTTAATCTGAAACCTTCAGAACTGAGTGAATTAGTCATAGACATCACGATGGAAGCAGCAATTGAATGTTGAAAAGGACTTCAACTTTGCTTTTCTTTATTCATCATTTGCCTCACTGGCCAGTCTGTTTAAATTGTCTTTAACAAAGTAGAAATAGAATTTCTATTATACTATTCTCTACACTATTGCTGATAGTATTTTTAGAACAGTTATTAAGAATATTTAAAAATCAGCCACAAGATGATCTATTTGGTCAACAAATGCAATAACAATGGAAGAAATCTTCCCTTTGAACATTTAACAATTTAATGATTACTAATATTTGTTGAGTATACACACTGCTCCTTGTTCTAAGCTTTTCATGTGTATTAACTCATATTAATCTATGAGGTAGTTTTTTTTTTTTAATCTTATTTATTTATTTTTGAGAGAGAGAGAGAGAGTGGGGGGAAGGGCAGAGGGAGAGGGAAAGAGAGAATCTCAAGCAGGCTCCATGCTGAGCATGGAGCCTGACATAGGGTTCAGTTTCATGACCCTGAGATCATGACCTGAGCCGAAATCAAGAGTGGGATGCTTAAATGACTGAACCACCCACACATCCTTATGATGTAGTTTTTTAGAAACTCAAGCACATAGAACTTAAATTGCCCAAAGTTATCCATGTGGTAAGTGGTGAAGCAGGGACTTAAGCCAGGCATCTTGGATCCTATGTTAGACTCTTTTCCCCATTTTTTGCAAAACTAGTAAAAGAGAAGATAGAAGTGTTATCTGACTTCAGCAACTGCTGTCTTGTCGATGATATAGCAGTTTATCATATGATCATATCTATCTATCCAATCACCAAATTAATCTTTTTCATTAAAACTGATCTGGACAAATTAACTTTCTATTTCTTTTCACTTTCTGTTGAAGACACCACTGTCTTTGTAATAACGCATATACAAAAGGTCTGAGACGCCACACTCCTTATCTATTACCAAATTCTTTTTCATCTCTCAAGATCCAGCTAAAGAATTACCACTTCTGTGAATCTCTTCCCAGGGAGGTTGAGTTTCTCCTACATTTCAGGCTTCTAAAGGCCTGTTTCTCCAGGTTCCCAAACACTGGTGTCTACATTAACTACTTCACAATTACTCTGGAGATCCTATACCAATCCTAAGAGATTCAGGTTCAGCCTATCTGCTCCCCAAACCACTTATATTTCATTCCCTTCTTCCTGCCCCCGCACTTTCATCTAGCTCCTTGACTATTTACTTCTGGAACCGAGACCTATAACTGACACAAAGTACATGTTCACCAAATACCACTAAAGGAACTAAGGAAAATATGACTCAGATCAAGTTGACACCAGAGAGATTTCCAGGAAAATAAATTTTAGAGCCTACATCAGCATTAGCTTAACTCCAGTCATAACTGTTGCATCATGATTGTCACAAGATCAATCACTTATAAGAATGACTTAAATTCAGTAAGAAATAATTCCATTATATTCTATAAATTCTACTTATCAGAACAGATGATTTCATGGTGATTTCAAACGAACGTTTTACATTTGTAACACATAAGGGGTTAACTTGATTATCTGGAAGAAGCAGATTTCTAGAATGACTCCATCCAGAGTTCTGAGTAAATGAGACTTACTATACTGAAATTCCATGAGGTTAAAAATTGTGTTGCTCTATAGAAAGAACTCTATCCATTTATGAAAAATAAATAATAAAGTTTAACCCATTTTCAATGTTAAAAGTCTTTAAACACACAAAAAAGTAAAATATATATCTATATCTATATGTATATCTATCTATCTATCTATCTATCTATCTATCTATCTATCTATCCATTTATCTATCTATCTATCTATCTATCTATCTATCATCTATAAATGTTAACCTTTTCTATACTTGCTGGATCATCTCATCATGATACTTCTTAAATGCTTCAGGATGCACCTCCAAAAAAACCACTGACCTTATCCTACATAATACCAATGCCATTATCACAGCCAACAACATTAACAATATTTTAAAATTATCATTTAATACTTAGCCCATATTCAAATTTCAGCAATCATTATTAAAGTACCTCTGATAGTCATTTTAAAAAATCATAATCATTCCAGGATAATTTGCTGCAATAGTTTATCAGCTTCTTAAGTTTCCGTCATGTATAAGTCATCCATTGATTCTTTGAAGGATCAGACCAATTGTCTCAGAAGCTTTCGTCTTCCGATTTGTCTAATAGTTTCCTCGTGGGTTTTTAAAACTTGCTCTTCTTTTGTCTGTATTTCCCATAATCTGAGAGTTAGATCTAAGAACTTGATTAAATTCAGGTTAAACATGTTTGTGAGGAATAGTCACAGGTGAAGCTGCGGTATTCACACAGCATCATGTCAGTAGCTACGCAAAGTCTGGTTGTCCTCCAAATAACTTGATCAGCAGGCAATGGTATAAAGTCAGCATTACTTGCATAGAAGGACATGGCTCTGGTCGTTTTGCTCTGAGCAAACCTTAAAAGTCTCATTTTCCAAAGATAACTCTCCCATTGTCTCTGCCATAATTCCTGGAATGTCGACATTTTCCTGTTTTGTTTATCTGGAGCTATTAGAAGCCCTTGATAGGGCTAACGTATTAAAAACCACTCTCCGCCATTTTCACTTTATCTTGATCCATATTATTGGATTATACGCCCAATGATTCACCAAGGTACTTGAGGGAAGACAGCAGAGAGCATGTGCGTCTTAATGGAAGGGAGAAGTACACAAAAGTGGAAATTAGATAATCTAGTTGGCAGGTAGTACCAGGGTTTCTTAACAGCTATTTTGCAGAGGGTTGAGCTGTTAGTGTAGACAGGGCAGTTAATTAGGGGGTGGGGAGTGAGTGGTGAGGGGCGAAGAGAATATTTTTAATGGTCAAGGAGGATTCTTATCAACTCTCCAAGTGCATTGCAGCTCCAGCCTGTGAATGTGTGATGCTAATGCTCATCTTCTCTAGGGGTTGTCCCAGGTCCCCACACAACTGACTGACCAGGCCACCTTTTCCTTTGATCTCTCCCTCTCTGAATTTGCCAACAAAAACATGACTCAAGAATATTCAATAGAAGCAACTAACAATCCTCAAATACTTTTGCTATGTTTTACTTTTTCTACCCAAAGCTCCTATGCCTCACATAATTTTGCCTATTCATCTCCATCTTCTGGACGAAAGCAAGGACATGGACAACCTTGGCCATTCTTGTAACTACAGAGCTTAGAAGAGTTTCAGTAAACACTGTTGCCGCCGAATGAAGGAATGAATGAACAATCTGGAGACAGGCTGGAATCTTTGTTTTCTGTTGTCTCTAACTCCTTTGCATTGTTAATACTATTGACTGTTTTTAATGGAATTTATTGGATGATGATGCATGGACTAAAAGAATGTGAAATACGTTCTCCTGAAGCCCATATTTTGCAGTTCTAAAGAAAGTATATACCTTTCTCATTTACATGGAGGGATGGTCTCTAGGCGTCTCTTCAATTATTTTAGGTGTATTTCCTGTGATTGGGCGCTTTGGATGTAAGGACAGAAAAAGCGCTTAAGCTTGTTTTTTCCCTGTGATGTTTTATTCCTCTGGTAACAGTACATATCAAATTGAAGGGATGGTTGGCATATACAGAAACTCGGAGCAACAATTTTTTTCATTTCTTAGATGAAACGCAAGTCCACTTAGAAAATAGTCTTCCTGCATTTCTCCCATGAGAAAATAGTGAATGAGTAAAGAATAAAGAGTTATGGATGTTGACCTTTGAAACTCTCCCCAAAGCTGCATGACCACCGATGGGATGACATGAAAAGTCATTTCGCTTATAATGAGATACCAAGCGGGCCTGTCTTCTTTTAAAACCTGGCATTTAAAAATACATTTACTTCTATTATGTACTGGCCTAACCTGCACCAGCTATTGCATATGACATATTACCCGAGCAGATGTTTGAGACAACATGCTGGCAGCAGGACAAGTGAAGAATGAAGTTTATAGTTCTGTTCCTTCACTCTCAGAACCACACAACTGAGAAAGCTTTTTTATCTGGCAATTTATCGTAAATGTTATGCAAACTGCCTATTAATTTTATGCCTACCGTACAGCAGAACACCTTAATATGAAGAAATGAGGGGGAAATAGACATCCAGATGAGTTTCTTCCATAGGACAACTTGTCACCTGCGCAGAATCTTTGGTAACCAATTAGCTTTTGACTTTATGACCTTATGGGTGAGGAGGCTGCTGAGAGGGACATTCAGATACGTAGGGAATCCTGTTTCTTGCTACTAAAGGCAGGGAGTGGACGGGAAAGTATCAGGAAGGTAAGATATGATAGGAATTTTTATAATTATACTACTTTGATTATTCCTAGGTTGTAGAAGTGAAGAGCTTTCAAAAAAAGAAAAAAAGAAAAAAAGAAGAGAAAAGAAAAACCATTCCAGGAAAATGATGGCATTCATTTTACTGTCGTGACCTCTACTGCAATTTATATTATGAACTCAAAATAAGCCTGTTTAATATTTCATTAAAATGTATAAAGTATAAACATACAGTATTATGTTACATAATGCATTTGCAAGTTGATATTCAGATGTGGGAGATTTCTGAATTCATGAAGGAATGACCTTCATACCCCACCAGTTTATGCGATCCTACAATGTTTTTATTTTATTTCTGTGCCATATGAAAATAGGACATTCATATCATCATCTCTAACAAATGCGTTATCAACCAGAGAGGGCATAAGACCATCTCTGTATTCGCTAGGTGCCTGACACAGGCATTTACCCCAATGACCTGGCAATGCCATCTCAAGCCACGCGTATGCTCAGGCATTTGCATTTGTAGTTCTGAAATTTGCTTTGCCTTAACTAAATTTAGAGACTCGTAATTTAAAAATGGAAAAGGCATGGTTTTCATGCTATATGATCAACAAGGAGCGTTCCCAAATGGCAGAGAAGTGGAAATTTGGAGAACTAAATGGAAATTAGTTAATTCCACATCAGTTAATAAAACACTACCACCACCATCATGCAGTCAGGATGTTCGAACCATTTCTGAGTTTCACATGGAGAATTCATCAAGATAAACAGATGTTAATTTGACACAATGATCTCTCCTCTTTTGGGCGGCACTGATTCTGTGCTGGCTAATCTTTTAGTTGCCAATCCCAAGCCAACAGGGGGCACTGAAGAAGCAAACCACTTAAGTGAATGGGCTGCTTTTTTTCAGGTGGCAGGACAAATGTGCTGATTTAGATTCAGAAAATACTCAGAGGTTATGGGGGGGGGCAGGGAAATCAGTGTTGGAAAATTGCTTAGAAGTTGTGATGCTGGTCCTGGTGGGGCCTGGAGTCTAAGATTTAAGAAAAATTACTTAAGAAATTATTTAAAAAATTGTTCAAAAAATTGAGGTTACAAAGGCTTTTTAAATTTATTTTATTTTTAAAAAGCTTTTATTTAAATTCCAGTAATTTAATATACAGTCTAATATTAGTTTCTGTGTACAATACAGTGATTCAACACTTCCAGACATCTCTCAATGCTCCTCATGACATCTCTCAATGCTCCTCATGACAAGTACACTCCTTAATCCTCTTCACCTATTTCCCCATCCCCCACCCCCCTCTGGTAACCAAGTTGTTCTCTATAGTTAAGAGTCTGTTTTTGGTTTGCCTCTCTCTTTTTTTTCCCCTTTGCTTATTTGTTTTGTTTCTTAAATACATATGCTTTTGCCGTCCCCATAAGTAACAGTACTTTTTAGAATGACACTTGAATCTCAAAAATTTCTATCTATTCTTTTGTTCAACAAACTTAAGAGATGCTTGTTTGGCCATCCATTTACCAAAAAGAGAAATCAAATGATTCTACACCTACAAATAGAATACAATAAAGGATATTGCCACAAGTTAACACATGTCTTTTGTTTTCTACAGTAGAGGCAGAAAGAATTATTAGAGCAAATTTCTGATCCTTAAAGTTCCCTTCCCTGCCAGTCCACATTAAATAATTGTAGTAGATTAAATGTAACTGGAAACTGAGCTAGCAAATAATTAAAGGGTCCCTCCCACTGTTGTTTTCCACAATCTTTTATTTTCTGTCAGCTCTCAAGATAATGAACAAAAAATTCTATATTATCGACAGGAGATGAGCCTTAATACAGTTGGTGCTGATTATTACTAGAGAAAAAAAATTTCATTTCAATACGGAAAGATCTTTGTCAGTAGTGTTCTTCCTATTTCTTTATTGTGTTATATTAGAAACAACCACTACTGGGGCCCCTGGATGGCTCAGTCAGTTAAGCATCTGCCTTTGGCTCAGGTCATGATCTCAGAGTCCTGGGATCAAGCCCCATGTCGGGGCTCCCTGCTTAGCGGGGAGTCAGCTTCTCCCTCTCCCTCTACTTCCTCCCCCCTGCTCATGCTCACTCTCTCTCAAATAAATAAATAAAATCTTAAAAAAAAAGAAAAAGAAACAACCCCTACAAGTGAATTATATGCATTTACTCTTTTTACTTATTAAATTGGAAAACAAGAATTTGATTTGATTATTTAATGAATCTCATCCTGCTCCAGTAATTGATGCATTTTATTAAAAAAACAGGTCCCTCTTAATCTCCTCAAGCTTCCAGTTATAAAATAAATGAGTCACAGGAATGAAAATTACAGTATAGGGAATATAGTCAATAATACTGTAATAACTTTGTATAGTAACTACACTTATCATGATGAGCATTTTGTAACATATATAATTGTTGAATCAGGATGCTGTATACCTGAAACTAATATAATATTGCATGTCAACTATACTTCAATTTAAAAAAAAAGAAAAAACTTCCTTTGGTATCCATGAAAGTTTATACCACTTTCACAGTATTTATAATCAAACAAAATACTCCAGTTCTTTTTTTTTTTTTGAGAGAGTGAGAGATCACACATGTGCATGCGGGTGGGGGAGGGAAGAGAGAGAGAATTGTAAGCAGGATCCCCACTCAGCATGGAGCCCAATGTGGGCCTTGACCTCATGACCCTGAAATCATGACCTGAGCTGAAATCAAGGGTCAGATGCTCAAATGATTGAGCCACCCGGGTACCCCTCCATTTCTTTTTATTTTAACAAATTATTTTATAGTGTCCATATGTTCAGTTACCAAATTTTGGTGAAAAAAAATGTACAGCTCTTCTTCCTTTCTGAAAATGCAGACAGTCTTTGATATAAGGTTAAGCAGCTTCTCCCTGAACCCTCTCAAATAACCAGTCTCATTTATTGCATAAAGCCTTTCATTTTATACTTTTAACACCATTGTTGCATGCATGACATTGCTGTGTTCTCCTGCCTCACTACTTCAAACAAGCATTTAGGTATAGTATCTATAAATTGATTTACAAGTGATTTTAAAATATCGACATGGAGTTATTTTCATACCTTTGCTGTTAAATGAGACGATAAATGTAAAGCACAGAATTTGACTAGTGAGTGGCCAGGAAACTAGGGTTGTTCCAATAATGAAATTGGGGGCTATCTCAACACAATGCTGCCTAGGTCTGGCAAACCTCTCTTATGTCTGCCTCTTTTAAATTACAATGATGAGAAAGTTATCAATGACTTAGGTTTCAACAGTATTTAATCTATGAAGCACTTGCACAAGGAGTCTCTGACCTGATTCCATGACAACCCTGTGAGGTACATAAGGAAAATATTAAAATCTCCATTTTAGGAAGCCCAGAAAAATTAACTAATGTACACTAGCCCATATTCGTTTAGTCTATAATCTGCCTGCTTTGATGAGCCTTATTGTTTTCAAGAAACAGAAACTGACTTAAATCAGCTTAAATGAAAGGGTGAATATATGAAAGAAAACAGGGGGAGGTAGAAGGTAGAGTTGGACCTCACAAGTGGCTAAGTCAGGCTCTTTGTCTCTCTGGGGTTTTTGGGTCTCTTCTGCACATTTGCTTCAGATTTTCTTTCCTTTAGAAGATTTTCTTATCTTTTCTATGCATTTTGCCTAAACGTTGCTACTGGGGCCCTGGTTCTAGAGTCTCTTCAATTTTGACACCCAACAAAGACTAACACTTAGAGTCTCTGTTCTACTTCACAATTCTCACACCCACGATTCCCAGTGCTCTCCTCTTCCCTCTCACTTTCTCATGTGGGGCACGGGGGACATCCCAGCTCCCGACAGCTGTAGACAGAGATTTGGAGTTCCATGACCTGCTGTCCTTTGGCAGGTTGTGGGCATATACCCTTCCAGAAGATGATGTGGATAAATTGGGGTATGAAAAACTACTGGGATTCTGATGCCTCTAGAACACATTATCTTATAATTCTGCCCCCAGATTGCTCTGTACTCTCCCTAGAGATGCTCAAAGTTATAATCCAGTCTAAAAAAAAGAAGGAGGTTATCTATTTTTTTTTTTTTAATTGTGAGTTGACTTTAACTTCAGGTAAATAGCTTTTTTTTTTTTCTTTTTATTAAAAGGAGAGAAAAACTAAATGCAATCAAATATATTCTTTTGATTTTTATAAAATTATTTTCATGTTAAATTATTCCTCAGAAAATTCATTTAGTGTAGTAAAAGATCCCTTAGTAAAGCTCAAAATGAATGTTAGAGAGAAGAATTGTTTTACTGAATGGTTATAAGGCACTCTGGGGGAATAGCATGATTTAAATACAATTAATCTAACAGCACCTTAAAGCAAATACTGTAGATGTAATCTACCCAAATATTAGAATTTCATCTTATATATATATGGAATATATACAGAATATATATAATGGAATATATATATATATATATATATATATATATATATATATATATATATATATATTCCTTGCTCCCTTTACATTTTCAATAGGGTTTGGATGTCATGGTTAAAAAAACAAACCTCCAAACTCTAAGCAATAAAAATCAATGAAAAAGAGTTTTAAACAAATGGAGTAGCCACAGGAGGCTTAAACCAGACAGCCTGCTTACAATGGCAGCAGCGGGAGCAAAAAGGAATCCATAAGCCCTTCTCCCCACACCCCAAGGAGTTCATGAGATAGATATCTTTATCCTCAACTGCCTTAGGAAGTTGTCTTGTCACTGGAATATGGCTCCATATGGCAACAGGTTAATTTGAATACTGGCGGGAAGAAATGACTGGAACCATTTAAGAAATGTAAGTTTCTTTGCTCCCTATATGTATAGCCATGGAGAAAGCTTTTTAAAAATCTACATTATCCAGCCATCAATTTACAATCCCTGCTCACTGACACTAATGTGTTGAAATTAATTTGCTTTATACAAGGCTTTTAGAAATCATAGACCAGGGTGAGGCCCTCGAATTCGACCATTTAGCACAGTGGAACCTGTTATCTTTAACAAAAATAAATAGTTGCCCATTGTTATCACACTTGAAAGGCCCAAAACAGTCCAAGTTCTTAACAAAGCTTCCAGCCCTAGATGGCCAACCATCAATTCCTATCACTTTTTCCTGCTCCCTTTACTCTAGATACAAGGTCCTTCTTCCCACTCCTAGAACAGGCTAAGGGTGATCCTAAATGAAGGCCTTTGCAAGGCTATTATACTGCTTGGAATACTCATTTCTACAGTCTTTGTTTGGCTTGTTCATTTACTCTCATCTTCAGTGTCATCTAATTAAGAGAAGCCTTCCTGATCAGTCTATTTAAAATAGCACCCATCCATCATTCTGTTTGCTCTGATAATGTCTTACCATTTTTTTTATAATACTCATCATCACCAGATATTGAATTATTAATATCTCTATTATTTATTTTTTTTTCTTTCTCCATTAGAACATAAACTCCTTGAAAGCAGGGACTTGTCTGTTTTGTTCTTTTGATCCGTAGTGTCTAGAACAGAATCTGGCACATTATAGGGATTTCAGGTGCTGGTGCATAATCTTTGTGTTATCAGTTTATGGCAAGATACATACATTATGTAAGAACATGCATTCAGAAATCTTTGTAGCAATATGACATTGATACAACATCCAAGTATGGGATTTTGTAGATGATAAAAGTATCAACCAATAACAAACTGAGGAAAATAAAAAACTTAGTCTTTTAGCCAGAAAGTTAGAGAAGTACTACCCTACCTGCCTTAGTAATACAGCTGTTAGTTAGATGGTGGAAAGTGAATGCCATAAAAATACAAATTCTAGTGGTCTGTACTATGTAGGAATAGGAGCTCTCGAGTGCAAAATATGCTGCTGAAATTTACACCATATGTTACTGAAAGACGAGACTTCGTGGTCATCTTTGGATTTTGGAGATGGCACATCCCATATCTGGGTGTGTGGCTCTGATCCATTTAGCAAGTATTTTGCCTGAGAAAGCTCTAAAGCAGGTCCAGGTTATAGAGACGATCCAAACCAAGTGTTGAGGCAAGAACAAATTCTGTTTAGAGCTTTGACAATTTCCCATTAGATAATCATAGCACAGAACTGAAGGGTTTTAGAATAAAGTTTTGCTCTATTTTCCAGGAACCCAGTTTCTTTTTGAGAAACAGCTATTCATTTGCTACATGAACCAAATAGAAGCTGAACACATGATTTTGGGACATCAAATGATTGTTCAGTCAAAGTTATCCAGAAAGAAATGGATGTTACTCAGGCCACTAAGCCATAAGGTTGGGTGATTAGCAAAGGTATTACATATATATGTTTCCATCAGCAATTTATAGTATAATATTGGAGGTCTAATATGTAATAGACACATTACCTATGACAGTATACCTATAAACATTAAAAAAGAAGCTGAAAAACAATGGAACAACAATGATCTTCAAACAACAATCTAGACATGTATATTCAGTGAAAACACCCTTCAAAAACCAGGACACAAGTATTTATTTTAAGACACATAAAAATGAAGCGAATTTATCAGCAGCAAACCCAAACTAAAAGAAATAATTAATAATATTCTTTGGGGAGGAGGGACAATTCCCTATGGCATTTCTGAGATGCAGGAACAAATGCAGAGCAGCAAAAAAAGTAAAAAGATAGACAAATGTGAATGAATATTGGCATATGAGATGATAGCAATAAGAATAATATATTGAATATTAGAATACATAACATCAATAGCACATATGGCAGTAAATAGTGTTACAGTATTCTAGTATCTTTTAATTGTCCAGGAAATGGTAAAAGTATGAATCTATATTAGACATTCACAAGCAGAAAATGCATGTTGTGATTTCTAGAGTAACCATTAGAAAAACAGTAAATCAAAGTACAACTAACAAGTTGTAGTGAGCAAATAAAATAATAAAATTGTTTTATTTGGTTAAAAATAATGCAATAAAAAAGAAAAGGAACAAAGAAAGGTAGGGACAAATAGAAAGTGAAAGTAAATAGTAAAATGGTAAACTTAAACCCTCAAATGTCAGTAATTTTTTTAAATATAAATCAACTAAATATTTCAATCAGAAGACGAAATTTTCAGACTGAAAAACCAAACAAATTATCATTTGCTGCTTATAAAAAACTCATCTTGAATATAGGATTTCAGAAATGTTAAAATGTTAAAGGACAAATAAAGGCATTCTATGTAAACAGTATCCAAAAGATACTAAAACACATATAAAAGGGGCCTTTTTATAATAATAAAAAGTCTCATTCCACTGAGAAAATTAAATAATCCTAAATGTGCACCTTAAGCATTAATGTAAATGATACATGTGGAACACCGCACGTAGCAAGTACAGAATATACATGCATTTCAAGTATATGTAGAACATTAACAAAATGTAGGCAGTAAAGTAAGTTTAACAAATTTTGGAGGATTACAATCATATTAAGTGTGGTATATCAAAACTTTGAGGATGCAGTTAAAACCAGGCTCAGAGGAAAATACATAGTCCTAGATTCATAAATCAGAGAAGAAGATAGGTTGAAAATCAGTGTTTTGGGGCGCCTGCGTGGCTCAGTCGTTAAGCGTCTGCCTTCGGCTCAGGTCATGGTCCCAGGGTCCTGGGATCGAGCCCCGCATCGGGCTCCCTGCTCAGCAGGAAGCCTGCTTCTCCCTCTCCCACTCCCCCTGCTTGTGTTCCCTCTCTCACTGTCTCTCTCTGTCAAATAAATAAATAAAATCTTAAAAAAAAAAAAAGAAAATCAATGTTTTGAATGTTTATCTAAAGAAGTTAGGAGAACGGCAAATTAAATCTCAGTGGAGTTGAAGTAAGAAAATAAAAAAACTATGGGGCCAAATGACTTCACCAGGGAATTCTGCCAAAGACTTGGGATTGACTTATCATTTCCATGCAATGCCAATAAAAGTAACAGAAGATTTCTTAATGGAAATTAGCATGCATTTTCTGGAATTCGTATGGAAACTTAAAAGCCAACAGGGGCTGAGAAAATCTCAAAGAAGGAGAACTAACTAGAAGTACTTATTCTACTAGATTTCAAGACATTCTGAAGCTACCTTTATTAAGACAATGTAGTGTTGGCACAATGAAAGACAAAGAAACCAATGGGGACGCCTGGGTGGCTCCGTTGGTTAAGCGTCTGCCTTTGGCTCAGGTCATGATCTCAGGGTCCTGGGATCGAGTCCCGCATAGGGCTCCCTGCTCTGCGGGGAGCCTGCTTCTCCCTCCGCCTCTGCCTCTCTCTCTCTGTCTCTCATGAATAAATAAATAAAATCTAAAAGAAAAAAAAAAAAGAAAGAAACCAATGGAACGTAATAAAGAGGGTCTGAATATATGGACAGTCTTTGAATAGATGGTGCCAGGTCAACTGGGTATACCTATGGAAAAACAAAACTTGGCCTGAAATCACATAATAGACAAAAAAAAAATTTCAAATGGATTGTTGCCCTAAATATTGAAGTATATCAATAAAATTTCTAGGAGATATATAGGAAAATATTTCAAAATTTTAAAGTATTTAAATATGCCTTAAATAGGAAACAAAAATCAACCGGCTATAAAGGAAAACATTCATGAAGATATGCATATATTATTAAGATATTATATTTATCAAAGATTTGGTTAAGAGAATGAAAAGGCAAACCAGAAAATGTGCAAATATATTTGCAATACATAAACCATCAAGACACTTGTTTCCAAAATATACGAAAAGTTCCTACAACTAAAAAAGAAAATGAAAAAAAAACACAAAAATCAAAAAGAAAAAGAAAAAAAATAATCAGTACAATTTTTAAATGAGCAGAAACTTGTAGAGGAAAACTTATATGATGAATATATCCAAAGAGTCAATAAGGATACAAAAAAGTGTAACCTTAGTAGTCGTCAGGGCAAAGCAAATTAAAACACAACGAAACAGCACTGCAAATCCATCAGGATGAATAAAATTATAAAGACTGATAACACCAAGTGTTAGTAAAGATATGGAACCAACTGGGACTCTCTTACACTGGGAGTGTAATAAAAATTTTATAAATCCATTTGGGAAAATGTTAAGCAGTAGCTACAAAAATTTGAAGATACACATACTCTATACCTAGCAGGTTTACTCTTATATGTCCATCAGAAATCTTTACATCCGTGCACACACACACACAAGTGGAATATTCATAATAGTTCCAAATAGCAAACATCTTGGATGCCCATCAACAGAAGAAAGGAAAAACAAATTGTGGTTTGTTCACAAGGGGGACACTATACAGCAATGAAAACAAACATACTCTTGTTATATAAAACAATACGGATGAATCTCACAAACACAGCATTGGATGAAAGAAACTAGACCTGAAATAATGCAAACTGTATGATTCCCTTTATAAAATGTTTGGACACAGATAAAACCAATATGTGGTATTAAAAATCAGGATAGGTTCCCTTTAGGGAGGAAGCAGGGGTTGCAACTAAGCTTCTGGAATACTAGTGATATTCTATTTCTTGATTTTGGTGGTAGTTACATGGGTGGGTTCATTTTATGATAATTCACTGAACTGCACACAAATGATTTGTGCCCTTTTCTATATGTATGCTTTAATATATGGTTTATATGTCCTACTCCAATAACATGTTTTAATGAAAAAATGTAGAATACAGCTTATTACTGAATGTCTTTATTTATTGATAATGAAATGGGCATATTAGAGAAAAGTCAAAGTCCTTTCCAGGAAATAAGATGTTATCACACAATTGCCCTTTACTTGATTTAGGACAGATCATGGCCAATTCTACTTGACTATCATCTTTTATTAATCCATTTCAATCCTTGGCAATATTTATTTAATGATTTTAAGAAGAGTATTAACAATCCCTTATCACCTGTTCCCATTAAGAACTCTGGGAATTTTTTTGGTTTTGCTTCATGATCATAAGCTCCTAGCAGCTGTGAATGGTTTCCTTGTAACATACTTCGTAGGATGCACATATCTTTATCATTCTTTTGTGATTGCACCAAAAATAATCCTTAACAGTGCCCTGTTCAATTTCAGTTATGACATTATAGTTTACATATTGCAGAGTTAAATATTCTATATTTTAATACAATGGCCTCATAATTTTAAAAATGTCTATGCTTTTAAATATGCAAAATAAGGTGAAACATTAACAACACAAAGCAATCAATGCTAAGTACTAAAGTCAGTTAGGTGCGCCTGGGTGGCTCAGTTGGTTAAGCTTCTGCCTTCCGCTCAGGTCATGATCCCAGGGTCCTGGGATAGAGCCCAAGGCTCCCTGCTCAGCGGGGAGTCTTCTTGTCCTTCTGCCCCTCCCCCTGCTTGTGCACGCTCTCTCCCTCCCTTCCTCTCTCTCTCAAATAAATAAATAAAATCTTTAAAAAAAATAAAGTCAGTTAAAATGATTTAATAAAACTGTTTTCAATCAACTCAACCATTCTTTTTTTACCACTTTACAAAATCTACCAGTTGGGTGGTTAACTGGGTTGATAGACTGAAATAAATTTTTTTTGTAGTCTTATAAAGCTATTTTCTATAGTAGAAAGAAAGTAATATATCTAAACTTATTATTGGTTTTATTTCTTTATGTTAAAAGAAAGTTAAATTTAGATTTTTTTTCCCACTCTTTCTTTCATCACTGGAAAGACAAAAACAACCAAAACAATAAGAGAACAACAGCAAAACCAAACTTGTGTCTCCTTGCACTATATTTTACATGTATATATAATATATTATATATATATTTTATATGTATATATAATATATAATATATAATATATATATTTTATATATAGTGCAATACTATATTATTTTAACCTTTTCTAAACATGGTACCTTTAAAACATTTGGGATTTCTATCCTAATTCCATATCTCAAATTAAGATTGTAGAACTATTATAAAATTTCCTGTAATTTTTGAAACAATTCAAGACAAATTGGAAAATGCTTTCGTTGTGTTCAGCAGCTGTTAAAATAGACAAAAGATAAGAGTCTTTAACAAAACAATTCTGTGCTGTTATAAAAATTCCTCTTGGCTAAACCCATTCTGTTGAGAAATTAGAACACTTCCTATGTTGGGGAACTCTGACCTCAGAAGGCTATCTGTTCCATTTTTGGATAGATCTTGTTAGATTTTCTATTCCGAACTCTAAATGCAAATAGCTTTCCTTCACTGACCCCAGGTCCGCCTCTAGGACTACTCCCCTTCTTCCTGACAATACATTAACTATATTAGTGTAGCTATATGTATACCTCACTCTTATTCAGGCTACGCATCCATAGTTCTTCTAGTGTTCTTAGATGCTGCTTATTAGCCTTCATAATCCTGATGGCCCTCATTTAGTGACCCTCATTTGGTGGTATTGGTGACTCTTCTTAGAGCTTGATTGGTAACTCTCATGGAAACTTTCATATCATAAATATCATAAATAAATCCCCATAGTGTCAATTTAAATTTTTGTTTACAACTGTGACTGATAACTGAATCTACTGGCACTGGATCAATGCAATCAAGAATGACAAGACTATGTGATCCTCTGATTCATGAGGATGAAAGACTTTTCATTGCACAGAACAACAAATCCTTACTCCTCTGAAGTGAGCAGTGATTTTGGCAAAAGCCTAGTTTCTTCTCATAGCACTAAAACACAGGTATGGAGGAATGGCAACCCCAAAATAGAGATTTTCAACATAAGGAAAGGATGGTGTGATCACTTCAAGGCGGGGGGCACTGGTTGATATAAAGGATTTCAGAAATTGGGAGAAGCTGCAAGAATTGATAACTGATACACATTATCTTCTTCTGCCATCCTGCCACCAAGTACAGTTTGGCCTATAGCCAGGAACAAATGAGGTAATAAGCAAGAGGTAAAGATTGACAATGGCTGTCCTTAAAATCTAGTGTGCAATGTAAAATACCATGCACCAGACAAAGACTGGAGAGTGTGAAGTGATATGGGACTGGTATCATTCCTCAAGGGACACTGTATTTATATGAGTGGGACCTCGGTTTCCATTCAATACTTGCTAGTCATTTGTACTTTCCTGTTGAGCTTGGGAGCAATTGAAACCCCTATACCTTTATCGCTGAAACGTTTGCTAAGCTAGATAATCCCCATGCTACCTGCACAATCAATTAAATCAAATCAGAATGTAAAATGTTTTCACTCATTATTTTAAAAATCCATCTCTTTAACTGACCCCTATTTTCGAACCTAGAGATCATTTGGAACCTTGATTCTGTCATCCTGCATCATGGTTACCCCTTATCGCTTTGTATTTTTTGCAACTGTGACAAGCCACGTTTTGTAGGCAATCTTTAATAGAGTGAACAGTATTGGTGTTGTGCAGGGGGACCCAGTTTTCAGCTCTAACTCCAAACATAAAGTAATCCCTTCTGCCAAAAAGTTTCTAGAACCATCTCCTCCATTAGTGCAGCATTCTGGGGCAGCAGATAGTGGCGAAGATCAAACAGAGGATGGCACAGACAGGAATGCTCCACTCAGGTTTGATAGAGAGACAATCACCACACCCTGACACAGATTCCCATTATCTGTTAAGGACAGCAGCCAGCATTTTGTGGAGCATATTGCAGATAAGCAAAACCTCGACAGAAATCCACTGATAAAGGTACAGTTCTAAGGGATGAGAAAGACATTTTTAAAGTCTTGACATCAAGTGGTCATGGTTCTAAAACTCAGATGTGACATCCCGGTGAGATCAGCTTGGGAAAAGTCTTGTGAGACACTCAGATGTGGCTCAACGGAACATCACCGGGGCACTTGGCTCAGTCAGAAGGAACTGGAGACAGCAAGTGGACCTACGACCAGCTCCGTGGACCCTTTACTTTGTTGTGTGATGTGTGGCACAATATATAGAGTTCGTATTAAGAGCATGAGTTTTAAAAACATATTTTTTTGTTTGCAGTGCCATCTAGTTAAGTTACAACCAAGGTTCTCGTACTGAAGATTGGGAAACAGTAGATGAGTAGCAGTCTTTACAGAATGTTGTTTGTTTGTTTTATTTTTTTTAAACTCAGGTGTGTTTCTGGCATAGAATTTTCTATGTTTCACTCTCACTGAGGTCTTAATATCTCTTAAATAAATAGACCCCCAGTGTGCTGACTTTTATTAAGTCCCCCTCTCTATCCTAAGTGATCACAAGTCATCTCATTAATGGTTTGTTCTAATTTTCAAGGAGTCTTTTATTTTGATGATACATATCTGGATGCAATCTTTTGCCCCTTGTCTTTCAAATCTAAGGAATATTTCCCCATGTTTCTCACCCTTCTTTTATCCTCCATGTATTTTTTAAATAGTTGTCAATGATTTTTGTAATCCCCTCTGAGTTTTTGGTAGTATAGAATATAATTCTTCTAGACCCTTGAGTTCATTTAAAGCAAAAAGTTAATTTCCTACAGCCTCTTCTTTATGACCATCTTGATTTTATTCCATTCCTAAGCATTCTTATCCAGGTTGAACATTTTTCTCCCTGAAACAGAGTAGAGAGGGAAAGTAGGCTGTTGAGTAATTCTCTGATGTCATCCTTCTCTGACAATCCCATTCTTTCTCTTGTTCTCAACAGAAAATAAATGGTCTTACTATTTCATGTTTTCCCCAGTAAGATTGTAAGCTCCTGCTGGGCAAGAGTATGGGTTTACATGTCTCTTATTTATTCATTTTTACATTGTCTAGTGTTCTGTACCATGCCGAACCTGTAAAAGGTCCTTCATAAATACTTAATAGTTGGTCTTGTCACTCACCATGTTACAAATGCTGCCGTCTTGGAGATGCTGGGAAAATGTCAGATATCTTTGGCTTGTCATCTCACCATCTGTTCTTCACTTGCAGACTCTTTTTTGAAACTTTGCCTAGGCACATAGATGATTCACTTTCTTTCCTTTCGTGTTGATGACATTTCCCCAAGTGTTAAAGCTCATGCTTGTGGTTAATCGATTCTTGGATCGTATCATCATTCCAGCCTGATGATTCTTGCCACAGAATCCATGTGTCTTTTGTGGGGGTTGTAGACTGTGGTCTCCAGAGTATTTCAAAAACTTCTAATGTTGGCTCACTGCTAGGAATTCGAATTTGCCAATTTTTCTATTGAAGTGTAAGGGTCGTCTTAACCGGAGAATTGCCTTTTATCTTTCATTGAGCTAACCAACTGTCATCAGGGCCTCTTTAATAGTTAAGTCTTTTTCAGGGATTTTTGAGACTTACGAGAAAAGTAGACTAATGTTATGCTGAACACTCAGAAGGCCAAAATTCTCAACAAGCTTTCATCAACAAGTCATTCATTCTGAAAATTCTGATGAATGGAAAACTCTAGAGAACATTCAACACTGTCTGAATGAAATAATTAAATGTTGGAGTTGGAAGGAAACTTAGAAATAATTTAGCACATCCCCTTAATTTTACTTGTGGGAAAAAAATCAGACCCAGGGAGATTAAGTTGATATGCCCAAAGTAGTTCTGTAGACTGCCAAATGAGAACTAGAAGCCAAACTTCCAACAAGAATCGAAGGGCAGGGCTCCGTCTGTGGAACCCTATCATCCATTCAAGGCTTTCTTCAACAAAACCATTTGCAAGAATTGAAGAGATGGCAGGGTAAAGGAGCATAGAACTAATGAGTAGGTTCTGGCTGCAACCTGGACTTTCATAAATGAAATATCCCAAGGCCTCAGCAAAAGAATTTTTGCATCTTTCTTATAAGTGGTAAAACCAGAGGTTTGGTGGGGTTTGCTGGAGATGGCTGTTGATGTGCCTGAGTATACTAGGAATGCAGGAAGGGAAACATGGTAAAGCTAATGCAGGCAAGAACGTGACAGAGTTTGGAGCGATTAGGGTACAGGTTAATAAAGGTATTCTCTCATCAAGAAAGCGTACCTTCTGATGGAATTATAATCAAGGGGTAACAGAGAATGTGTTGTTTCAGAGGACATCTCCTGTGGAAATATCTGTATTTCTCAAAAGAGAACTAACTATAGACAGCATCTTTTGGTCCCAAGTTGGGTCATGTTTAGTTTCCAGAATTGGCACTTTCCGTATTTCTGTTCCTACTTGGCCAGGGACGCCTGGGTAATGGTCTTTTTATGACAACGGGATTACCTGTAGAATAAATATTTCAGTCCTTGCTGATTTGGCTTTGGTCCTTAAAGCTCATCTCCTGAAGAAGTGACATGACTGATACTGAATTGTATAATTCTGAATCATTTCAGATTGGCTTTGTTTTCATACGGTTTGCTAGATTATACACCATTTTCAATCTAAGTCAGTTGTCACACCTGCTACTATTTTATTATGTCTGTAACAACTGAGAAATTTGCCCTCCTGTTTTATATACCTTACACCACACAAATGCATCGGCCTCTGCTCGAGCAGCATGCTGCCACTTTTAGAAGTTTAATTCTTCCTTGAACATTCATAACAAATCAGCAGCTTTCAAAGACTGCTTTGAAAAAAAAAAGATTACTTTTAATGAAAAGAACTCCACATTTACCATCTATTACAAAAATTCAGGCGCACAGAGCTTGGAGCAAAAAGACAGGACAGAATAAACCAGCATTGTGTTGAATCATAAAAATGTTAGGAGTACAAAAGACACAAAAGATGCTATATTGAAGAAGGATATAAGGTCATAGAGGAGGAAAAAGTGAACTACAGTGATAAGAGGAGGTGAAATGTAATTGTGTGTGTACCCAAGGGTAGGCACCACAGAAGCCTAAAACTCGTAATTGCTAACAATCATCTCTGGAAGAGGAACACACTTCAGACTCTTAACACTGAAAGTCAGAAAATAGAGAAATGTAAAAAAAAAAAAAGGTAAATTTGTACCATTAAGTATATTCTGAATAATTATATGCACTGTGTTGTAAAAGAAACCATTTCTCGACTTTGAAAATATATGGTTTTGGAATAAAATGAATAAGTCAGGTAAAGAATATATTTTTTTGAATTGGCACAAAGGGATAAAAGAAAATAAAAATTATTATTATCTCCCTGTTCCGGTGGTTATATCTGGTTTTTCCTTATGTCATTTGTACAGTCCATGCTA
Source organism: Mirounga leonina (assembly GCF_011800145.1). Lineage (NCBI taxonomy): Eukaryota > Metazoa > Chordata > Mammalia > Carnivora > Phocidae > Mirounga > Mirounga leonina. The sequence goes on from NW_023270415.1 coordinate 11,774,274, forward strand.
CTTTTCCTCCCATTCAGAAGCAACTAATTAGCCAATCCATTTTTGGGTAATTTAATTGATGAATTACACATATATTCTGTGGCAGCCATTTTATGATCTTGATGCTACAAAGGTAGACAAACTCAGCCTAATACAGAGAGCCAGGTTTTGTCTCTTTTTCCCCCCCCAGTGATTTGAAACAATTCTGCAGATTGCTGGAGGATTGATGTAATCTAAGGCCAGATGTGTAAATTGAAGTACAGTTGATCCCAGCCTTGATCCCTACATAGGGTGCATTTTAGAGAAGAACATGGAGAAGAAAAGTATGCTAACTGTCATAGCCTTTCTGGTAGATAACGTGTGTAAGAATTCCACACTCTAGTGGCATTTACGTCTTCCTCTCAACACTTACCTGCCCCTCATTCTAAAAGACTATTTCTTATAATTTCCTTGCTAGCCACATGGTAACTATGTATTCCCTTCAGTTCTCCATGGAAACTCTTTCCCTGGGTTATGCATTCATGTTCTCTGTCTGCCCTCCTATATGGCTGAGGAGAGAATTTCATAGCTTTTAAAGAGAAAAAGAAAAAAAAAAAAACTTCACTTGCACAACTTATTCAGGGGTTGCGTGATGTGTGGCAAGTTCCTGCATGAATTTAATGTGAAGAAGAACTGTCTTCATAGATTAACCTGCCTGCTCCCGACTGTGGGTAAAGAAGTATGCACCCAGATACATTTTATTTTTCTACTTCTCTTGACAAAAAGCATCAGGCTTAATGCCTTGCCCCAGTGTTACAATCTGCTTGATTCAGTTGCCTGAAAAACACCTATTCCTTCTGGTCTCTTCAGATGGTATCTGTTCTGTTTCATCCCCACGTATATGTTCATAAATCAGCAGGGTGCAATTACGTGATTACACAGAGTCAAGTTTAAGTGTGACTCCATTTTGCTCCCATGGATGGAGGGTTCCTGAAGACGAGTCCCTCCCTTCTGCTGGGAATCCCACACATTTCCTACATGTATCAGGGTTTACTAAGTAACTATTCCCCTCTTTTTTTGCAGCATCATTTTTTTTTCTTTATGATAAATGTTTGCATTAGTGTACATTTGGACTGGAGCATATCTTTGATTTAAAAAAAAAAAGAGGGGCGCCTGGGTGGCTCAGTCAGTTAAGCATATGCCTTCAGCTCAAGTCAGGATCCTGGAGTCCCAGGATCGAGCCCCATGTATGGCTCCCTGCGTGGGGAGTCTACTTCTCCCTTGCCCTCTGCCCCTCCCCCTGCTCCTTCTCTCTTGGTGTCTCTCTCACTCACTCTCTCAAATAAATAAATAAATAATTTTAACAAATAAATAAATAAATAGAAAAGCAACACTCTTACTTCATCAATTCACTTCCTCCTCCAGTTCTGTCTTTTCTTTCAGTCTCCATAGAAAAGCTCCCCCTTGCTTCCCATTCTTCTCCGTCTGCTCCAGCTGGCTGTCTATCCTCACTGCTCTCCTCAGGCTGCTCTTGTCAAGGGCCCTGTTATCCCTCTGTTGCCAAATCCCAGGGTCACTCTTCTTTTCTCTTGACACCTCAGCAGCATGATACAGTTGGTAGAGCCCTCTCTTTTGAAAATTTTTTTTTGTTTGACTTTCACAGCCTCGCCTCTTGTTTGCTTTCCTTCTGTCTCATGACCATGCCTTTTTTTTTTTTTAGGTTTTTACTTATTTATTTTAGAGAGAGAGCGAGAGAGCACAAGCAGGGCGAGCGGCAGAGGGAGAGGGAAAAGCAGACTCCCCGCTGAGTGGGGAGCCCCATGCGGGACTCAATCCCAGGACCCCGGGATCATGACCTGAGCCGAAGGCAGATGCTTAACCAACTGAGCTACCCAGGCACCCCGACCATGCCTTATTTTTAAAGTAAGCTTTATTGAGATTTAATTCACATGTCTGAATTCACTCCTTTTAGGTGTTCAGTGCGATGGCTTTGACCAACATATAAAGTACTATAACCTTTACCAAAAATCAAGTTATGGAATATTTCTGTCAGCCCAAAGGCTCCATCGTGCCCCTTGGTAATCAATCCCTTCCCACCTGCTCTAGCCTTTGGTTATCCCTGATCTGATTTCTTTCCCTAAAATTCTGCCTTTTCCAGAATGTCCTCATAGAACTATGTATATGTAGCTTTTTGTGTCTGAGTTGTTCCAGTTGGGAACATGCTTTTGAGAATCATTCATGCTGTTGCATCTATCAGCAGTTCATTCTTATTTATTGCTGAAAAAAGAAAGTCCACCGTATGAATGTACTACAATTTGTTTATTCATTCACCAGATGATGGGTGTTTGGATTATAACCAATTTGGTGATTATAAACAAATCTGCCATATGCATTTGCATACAGTAATTTGTGAGAGTATATATTTTCCCTTTTGAGGGGTTAACCCTGAGGAGGAAGTTGTATAATAGACATAGGTTTACCTTTATAAGAAACGGCTAAACTGCTTTCCATTTTACATTCCCATCAGCAATGTTTTGGGGTTCTAACTGCTTCACATTTTCACCGGAACTTGGTATTATCAAGTGTTAAAAGTTTTAGCCATCCTAACCTTTGTTTAATAGTATTTCATAGTGATTTTAATTCGCATTTCCTTGGAGGTTAACGATGGCAAACATTTTTTATATGCTATTTGCCATACATATCTGTTCTTTGGTGAAGCGTCTATTCAAATATTTCATGGACTTGTTTTTATTGGGCTTTTAGCTTTCTTCTTATTTTTTTTTAAAGATTTTATTTATTTGACAGAGAGAGATAGCGAGAGCAGGAACACAAGCAGGGGGAGTAGGAGAGGGAGAAGAAGGCTTCCTGCCAAGCAGGGAGCCTGATGTGGGACTCGATCCCGAGACCCCGGGATTATGACCTGAGCCGAAGGCAGACACTTAACGACTAAGCCACCCAGGTGCCCTAACTTTCTTATTATTGAGTGGCACAAATTATTTACATATTCTGAATACAAGTCCTTTATCAAATATGTGTTTTGACAATATTTTCTGAGTCTGTGGCTAGTCTTTTCATTTACTTAACAGAGTCTTTTGAAGAGCAGAAGTTACAAATTTTAATTTCAGTTTATCAATTTTGTCTTTTATGGTTTGTGCTTTTATGTGTTCTATTGAAAAAATCTTTGCCTATCCAAGTCAAAAAGGTTTTCTCACGCTTTCTTATGAAAGCTTTACAAGTGTTCTATGATCCACTTCAAGTTGATTTTTGAGGTAAGAGTTGAGGTGCCTTTTTTTTTACATATGAATGAGCAGTTATTTGATTGTCATTTGTTAAAAAGACTCTTCTTTCTCAACTGGATTGCCTTGGCAGCTTATTCGAAAATCAGTATATGTCTGCACATATTTTTGAACTTCCTATTCTGTTCAATGGATCTTTGTGTCTATCTTTACCCTAACACCACACTGTTTTGGTTTCTTTTTTAAGATTTATTTATTTATTTGAGACAGAGAAAGAGAGAGACAGAACCCACGTGTATGAGCTCAGGAGGTGGGGGGACAGGGGGAGAATCCTAGAGCAGGCTCCTCACTCAGCAGGGAACCCAATGTGGGGCTGGATCCCTGGAACCTGAGATCGTGACCTGAGCTGAAATCAAGTCACCCAATTAACTGACTGAGCCACCCAGGTGCCCCTATGTTGTTTTAATTAGTGTAACTTCAATTAATCAGGTAGTGTGAATCTTCTAATTTTGTTTTTCTTTTTTTAAAAGAATTAGCTAATTTAATTGTTTTGCTTATCTATGCATATTTTAGTATTACATGATAATTGCTTTGAAAAGGATTTCTATGATTTTGATTGAGATTATATAGGATCTAGATAATTTGGGGAGTACAGTTATCTTAGTCATATAAGTCTTCTGATTGTAAAACTGTCTGCTAGGGCTCCCAGGTAGCCTCACATATGTCCACATTGGCCATATACATAAGGCTCAAGTTCAGGATGAACTAAGTCTTGGTAGAACTCCCTGTGATACTTTCTCTCATGAAAACAGCAGGATAGGCAGTCTTGTGAGGAATTGTCATAAGGCCATTTCTCACTTGCCTTGTTACCTTGAATGTGGCTGTTATAAAGTAATTTCTTATCTGCCTCCCTGATTCTGGGGAGGCATGGACTTTCTGCCTTGTCCATCCCTTTGGGTATAGCTGCAATCTATAATTTTCATAACTGTAGTCTAGAATTTGTTTCTTGGCAAGAGAGCACCCACCCTTATCCTAGACTGTCTCAATCTATTTGAGTTCATTGTCTTACTAGTTGAATCTGTGGCAGAGTGTCAAGGCAATCCTAGCAGCTACTGCTGCTTTGAGACTGTTTGCCATTAATGAACATGGTATACCTCATCACTTGTATGGGTCGTTTAAATTTTCTCTCAGTGAAGTTTTATAATGTCCACCATACCAATCCTGCATGCATTTTTTAGATTCATCTGTAAGTATTTCAAACTTGGATGTTCTTATAAAAATTCAGGTTCTCTTATTTTCACCTCTGTACATTACCCCAGGTAATCTCACTAGTCCTTATGAATTCAACTCCTAGTTATTTGCTCATGATTTCTGAAGAAATACTTCAATCCAGACCTCTGTCTTGTGTTTCAGATGCATATCCTACTGCCTCTTAGACATCTATGTCTTGATGTCCTTCAGGGTCTTCTAATTCAACATGCCTTCCCTGAAACTTATTCTTGCACTAGAATTCCTTATTTAGATAAATAATGTCATCATTCATGTAGTTGCCTAAATCAGGAACCCTGAAGTAAATTTCTATTCCTTATATCCACAGCCAATAAATCACCAAATCTTATCAATTCTGTGTCTTAAGTATATTCTTTATATTCCTCTCACCTAATGCGGTTAATTGCAGTTAAGTGATTCAAAGCAGAAACATTGGTATCAGCCCATGGTAAATATAGTGGTTTTAATTCTTTAAACTTGGGTAAGTTCTTAGCCTCTTCATATCTCAATAATCTCAGATGGAATAAGAATAATTATAGTATCTATCTTATCGATCATCATCAGTATTAAATAAAATAAGGTATGTGAAGAGCTTAGCAGAGTTAACTGTTATGTTCCAGGCATTTAAAAAATGTTTACTGATAGTATTTTTGCTATTATAAATACATTATTTAGTTGTGCCTTTCAGATCCTAGTGGTATTTATTTGTAACATTTATTATTTTTCCATTTTATCAATAAGGAAATTGAAAGTTTGTGAGATATTAAATAGCCTGCCTGTTATTACACAAATAGTGGGTTCAGATTGAATCCTATTTCTTTCCAAATTCCAGGCTGTAAGTGTAGTATTTGAATTTTAAGTCTTGCAACTAAGAAAAATAAAAGGCTTGTATTTTTAGATAAAGGTGAGGTACAATTACATAAATTTCATTATCAGAGTAGAGAAAGCGTGTGTGTTCTTTGAGTGACACACTGCTTTCTTTGACACCGAATTATGTAAGAAATGTCTTATGTTGAACTTCAAGGAATACTGGTTTGCAGTAGACAAGGTCCCCAACATCTCCACAGAAAGTATGATAATGGATTTCATATGACTATTTCTACATCATAAACAGGAAGGATACAATATTTAAACACACACTAATTATTTCAATTCTGAAAGGGCTTATAGTAAATATAGTTTAGCTCCAATCCCTAATGGCTGCCAAATTTATATTGTATGTGGAATAACTGTATGATTTAATTGTTCAACAGAATCAAGGAAGCTGAGTGCATTTTGCATTAGAGACAGCTCAACAACTTCTTCTTCCATGGAAGTATTTTATTTCTCCATTGGTCTGCTACTAGTTTAACATCAGATTCCCTTTTCTTTCAGCTCTCCTTTGCTATAACCTTTCTTATAGTAGAATCATCTACCCTTAATTATCTGGAATCATGGAATTCCTCAGAAAGTTGCAAAGGGAGGATTTCTTTGGAGGATGAAGTTTGTCTGTTTTTAGGCTCTTCAATATTATGCTCCTTTGCTCCACTTACTGTGTTCCTCTCTCTTTTAGCTGCTGTAACTCTAGCCTCACCACATTTTCTCACCCTGGGGTTTTCTCTCCATGAATGGATTTCCCTAGTTGGTTCAGTAACCATCACTATGTCTATTCTATGGCATTCTCCAACTAATTGATCCTAATTTGGGTCCTCTTTTGGTCTGATTTTCTTAAATGATAGGCTTTATAGTTTCTATAAAAGTACATATTCTTCAAATAAATGTTCCTAAGTAGTCACCCTCTTAGGCTTTGATAGAAATTGGAGTAAACCAATTAAAAGTATTTGCTGCTTTGATGTTGGGAAGATACAATGATATGGTCAGAATGAAGAAAGATTGTAACAGAGTTAGTTCAGCATGATACAGCAAGAAATCAAAGCAAGGACAGGGATTTGAGAAGTATATTTAAAGTTATGAGTCACTAAGAAGATAAGTTCTAACTTGCTAATATGTAAAGCTTTTAAATATCCCTCACTCTGCTTTTGGACTTTGTTTCTTCATGTTAAGACAATGCTTCTTGAATGTAAAAATAAAGGCATTTAGCTAATTTGGCAATTGTTCTAAAGTTGGCTTACAGTAGACCAAAATTTTTTCCCAACAAACATTTTCACAAGGGCTCATTGGCTTCTGATACAGTCTTGCTGTGAAACTGTTTCATGAACCATTTTGTTGAGCCAGATTACATACAGAATCTATTTCCTGTGAGCATTATGGCTAAGAGGCCTCCTCACAAGCCAATCTTCCAGTTAAATGCTCCAAATTACCAGTTAATTGCTCTAGCTTGTTGCAACTGGCTTATGCATCTTCCAGATACCAAGTCAGAAGGAAATAGTGCAGATAACTGCAAATTATCTGGTGTATTTCAAACCATTTATATAGTTAATCAAATATTGAACATGGTTAGCATTTATCCAAATGTACCTGAGTTGACAAAATTCACATCCTCAGAACCGCATATTTTTTTCTCATTAAGCACATATACAGTGATTAATAAACCTAAGTAATGAAGTCAACATTTTAATTGCTAATGTACTTGGCTGCTTCTAATAAAATTTGGTTTTATTCAATTTATTTTGCATACCATAATGCATTTCATGAAAGAGAACACACCTGTGTCATCAATTATAAAAGAAATATGCATGCAGAATAAAGTGGACACAATTGGGGTAGATAACTGGTGGCCAAATATTTATCTGTGTTTTAAAAGGACTATACCATAAAAATAATATCTTTAGCCTAATCGTTTAGGGCATATTCAAAATGTCTTTAGGTGCCTTATCCAGACTTGGAAATGAATGCAAAACTGCCTTATTAAATAACAATATAACTATATAGCTTTAATGAAATTGAAAAAAAATAGAGATTTTGAATTACAAAAGGCTACTCATGCAGAATAATTCATGCACAATACAGGTTTCCAGTTGGGGACTGATTTAATACTGATGTTAATGAAGTGTCAAGAAAAAAAGTGAGTAATAGGGTGAGCTTCTTTTGTAGCAATTTCCAGGAGAGGAATTTTTTGGGGTGGGGGTAATAGAACTTTCTTAGAAATTTCAATTGGAGCAATTTCTTTTGGGTGGGAGGGTTTGATTGAAAAGAGAGACAGGGAAAGATGAAGAGAAATAAGGGTGAGTAAGGGGGAAACTTATTATCTTGCTTCTTTGTGAAATAAAAATTTGTTCATGTAGTAGAAAATGAAATTGACTAAATGTGAAAATGAAATGAACCCACCTTGTACACTTTCCAAGCTGAACAAAATGCAAAGAGTAGAAACAATAAAGAATAAAGATAATTTGCAAATTTACCCAGTTTTAATGATCTTGTGGTCTTTTGATATGTTCTTTAAAAAAATTACCATCCCCAAGGTAACAACTTTGAAATATCATAGGATTTAAGTCATAAGTAAAATAAAAATGCATTTCATCACAGCAGTTACAGTTATCACTTCTCAAAAAGATTATGACAACAAGAAAATACCTCTTCAAGGGATTGAATTTATTCCGTGGAAGTAGTGGTTCTAATCTCATTACCATCTTTATTTTAGAAAGCAGCCTGCAAAGTTATACTTGTGATCTGCCATCTATCCTGGAAACAACACTGACTGATATGGTTACCTGTGTGTTCCAACTGTACACTATTAACCAAATTTGCCAACTGAAGAATATTTAAAGAACAAAAAAAGCCCTAGAGCAGAAGGCCTAATGGCTTAATAAAGCATAAGTTTTACTTACTTCAGAAGATGGTAAGTTTCCCACTAAAACTGTATGGCTGCTGAAAGATTTGAGAAATGGTATAAGGTTTACCTTTCTACCCTCTCATCCCAAATTAGAAATCTAGTCTGGAATCCATCTCTTTTTTTTTTTTTAATTTTATTTATTTATTTGTCAGAGACAGAGAGAGAGAGAGCACAAGCAGGAGGAGCGGCAGGCAGAGGGAGAGGGAGACTCCCTGCTGAGCAGGGGGCCGGATGTGGAACTCGATCCCAGGACCCTGGGATCATGACCTGAGCCTAAGGCAGACGCTCACCTGACTGAGCCACCCAGGCGTCCCTGAAATCCATCTCTTTTCTGTCATCTTGTTTGGGATGTCTTATTTCTGTGTCTGTTTGAGGATATTAGCTTGTTAACTTTTCCCAAAACTATAAAGAAGAAGATATTTTAAATTCATCTTTTGGAAAAAAAAGTGCTTTTCCTGTTTATACAAAATTTTGTCAGGGCTTGCTTCGTTCTGGTATCCTCTTATCTCTGCCATATTAATATGTATAAATTATCACTTTACTAATAAGGCTCTTCTGGTGTGAAGTCTTCAACAGCTCCACACTGCTTACTGAATAAAATTTAGACACATTAATTTGACAAACTGTGTCCTCTGAAATCTGTCCCCTTTCCCCTATTTGCCATGAATTTTCTATTTAGAAATGCTTATATAGCCAGACTGGTTTGTTCATCAGGTCAAAAAATATCTTTTCCATTTTTTTTCCCTACGAGTTACTCTTCCAATCCTGCTGGTCTCTTGCTATGGAAATTCTGGCTTGCTTTACACGTCTAGATCAAATGCCACTTCTTCCATGAAGCTTTTCCTAACTTCTCTGTAAGAAATAAGCCCTTTTCTTTTCTGAATTCCAACAGCAATATTTGTATCTCTCAGATTATATAAACCAATGCAATATATTTATCTCTAAAATTACAATAATCACGTGTCGACATGAAGTTGCTGTACAGACCTAAAACATTGTATCTTTGTAGGTAAGAGCATGGACTCCAGGGCGAGGCTGCCTCGCTTCAAATACTGACTGTGGAGTTTTTTAGCTCCATGAATTTAGACAAGTTACTTGAATCCTCTGAGGTTCATTTTTGCCATCCCCAAAGACGAGACATTAATCATTCCAGGTTGAAAAGAGTTGATATGTCCAAAGCACATAAATCGGTACTGTGCGCAGAACCAGTGCTATATAAGTGTTCACTATTTTATCATCTTATGGTTTTGATAGAGGCAGAAAGATTTTCCTTCTTCGCTTTTAGATTCTTTGGCTGGTCTAATAATTAAATTGATACTAGACAGATTAAGAGGAGAAAAACTAACAAAAGTGTAATAACATGTATACCTCTTGTATCCATGGGAGAGACCCACTGTTGCCAGGTGAAAGGGGAAGACGCCAGGCCCTGAGACCTTGACCCAGCCCATCCCAAAGATGTCGCCAAAGGCTCTTGGTCTCCTCATGAGAAAGAATTCAAGGACAGACACAACACAGCAGATGAGTGACACAAGCAGGAAAGTTTATTAAAGCGAAAGTATACTCTTGAGATGTTTCTCTCATAGAGGGGAGAAAAGGAGACAGATGGGGGAGAGAGAGAGAGCACTGTGTGCTGGGGTTTGGGTTTCTATCTTTTATGGACAGTTGTTAACTAGGAGGTGGAATTCATTACTTGAGGTGGGCATTTCTTGGGAGCAGGGTTTTGCAACTTTCTTCCTGATTGGTGGGGAGTTTCAGGCCTACTTTGTCAGCCATCGTGGGCCTATCTGGTTTGATCCCATTTCATGTGGCTTTGTTTTGGGGTGCTTCCACGACAGGCCTCCGATTTTCCTGATAGCTGGCCATGACTTCCTCTTTGCTGGCCTCCAGGCATCCTGTTAGAATCTAACTGTGTCTAACACTACCCCCTTAAGGACTCCAAGCCCTTAAAATCTTTTAAGGGAAAATGAGCGATGGTCCATCTTCTGTAACTACTTCATGCTGGCATGGGACTTTGACTCTGCCCGAGGGCTCCAGAAGTCCTAGCTGTCTAGTTTTAGGACACCTGGATGGACAGTGGAGAGTAGAGGGAAGTCATGTCTTGGTCTAGTAGTTATTGATAGCCATTTGTGTGGGGATTTCTTTCAGGTTGTCACAAACCATTATCTGGAGATTTATCCAGTGGGAGGCTTTCTTTAACATCTCCAGAAGAACTGATCCATACACAGCACGGTGTGTTAGCCATTGCAGGGACTCCCCCGGTTTCCCCAAGAATGGAGTCAAGGGCCTCTTATGGCCAAATCAGGCTTGTTGCCTGATTTTATTTATATGGATTTGTTACTTCCCAGGGGGAGTTAATACAGATGCAGCAGGTGGTGTTAGCCATCATATAGACTCTGACTTGTTTAGCAGGCAATCAGGTAATTAATAAGAAGCATTTCTATGGAAACAAAAGAAAAACATTGGTTAATGTTTGGAGCAAATTGCAAACCTAGTGTCTGAGTGCTGAGTGTCACCAGTGAGAAAGTTTCTAGACATCAGTCTCAAAGCATCTTCAGATGGCTTGGGAGCAGGCAGTGGTAATCGGATAGGTCCTTCTGGTGTGTAGTTCAAATGTCCCTGGTGATCCCCTAGAACAACAGGCACTAATATTGTCTATATGAATTTTGTGGCAATTTCCCCAGAGTTGACCTCAAGTTGTCTAGGTTTGGTTTGCAGGGTTTCAGGAAAAAGAGCAGTTTTAGCTCTTAACAATTTCAAGTCGAGAGACCGGGAGATTCAAAACCTTAGTTTGGAGAATCCTAGCCAGATATTTGAGGAAACTGGAAGAATTAGGATTTACAGGCAAACAACAAACACTAAGACAATCAGAACGAGACTCTAACATCCACAAAGATGTGTTATTGAAACATAATCTTTCTTTAAAATCACCCTCATTTCTATCAAAGAAAGGCAAATCAAGACTAATTTGTTTGCAAAATGAGCCTAGTTTTAACAACCTGGCCTAATTATTTATATAAGCTCAGCAAGAATAGTGATTGACCATGTAAGTTTTCTTTTAATCTGCTTTGCTGAAGCTACTATAAAGAATTTCAGATTGAGCCTTTTAACAGCCTCTCAAGGCCAGAAGCCAAGCCAAATACTTGCCATCAGATTTGCCTGCAATACCTGTAGATTTGGGTGAATTCCTCTTCTCGGGGTCCCCAAAATATCCTGAAGTCCCCGCCCCCACCAGGAGTGACATTCTTTTTTTTTTCTTTAAGATTTTATTTTTTTATTTGAGACAGAGAGAACAAGAAGAGGGAAGAAGAAGAGGCAGAGGGAGAGGGAGAAGCAGGCTCCCCACTGAGCAGGGAGCCCGATGCAGGTTTCAATCCCAGGACCCCAGGATCATGACCTGAGCCAAAGGCAGATGTTTAACCGACTGAGCCACCCCAGGTGCCCACCAGGAAGTGACACCCTTTATTCACCTAGTAAGGCTGCTGGAAATGCTATAAACAAGTTATCAGACCAACATTTCCAAGGAGCTCTATTGTCTCCATAAAGTCAAGTTTGATGCCTGAAAGCTTTCTGGTCATATCTGAGTCTATGCATGTCTCTCTCAAATACAACATTCTAGCCAAAGTTTTGCTAATATAACCAATATTTCTAGGGGTGTCCTGTTACAGGGAGAACAGATTTTTACTGAACTTATGCAAATGACTGTCACTGCCATGAAAGAAAGAATACTCACAGAGAGTTTCTGAATTCTGGAGGGTTCAGGTAGGCAGAAAATAAAATATTTCAATTTGTTCACAAAGGAATATTTTATCATATTTTTGTAAGTCATGGATATCTTCAGAAAAAGTTTCCTTAAATCTGGAAGAGCAAACATTAGAGAGCCAGCAACATTTCAGACTAACAACCCAAGAAAACTTTTCTCTTTAACAGAGAATTATTCCAACCTTAGTCAGTCCTGACCACACAGGAAACTCTTATTCAAAGATTCCCTTTCACATACCTTTTACAACTTTCTTTTTACATTCAAACTTTGTCCTGGACCTTCTCTTTCTAAATAACCAGTCTCATTTTAGGCCAAAATTACTTTCTTTTCCATCAACAAAAAATGTATTCTCATTCTCTACTCCTTCCTTACACATTTCCTACTTCCTGTATGCAGAGTTGCTTCCCCTCATCATTTCCATCAGTCTTAATTACATTTAGCAGAATTTGAACTCTTAGAAATCTTAGTCTCTAGTGAACATTAAGTAGAAACCAATTGTGAACTTATTACACCAGAGTTCTTTAGGGTGGAAATTGAGTATATGTCATAATTTCTTGATTTCTAGAAACATTTTTTTTTTCCCCAAAGTATAAGTTGCAATAAAGCATAAAGCATGTTTACCAACAGACCTAGGTTTCTTCAGTTTCTCTGGAATAAGAAGCCAAAAGCAGACAAACCTATGTGCAGTAACCCATGCTTTAGTAATCTATCTTATTTGGAAAAGACTTAAATATCCAATGATTTTAACCCAATTTATCATTTAACTTAACAAAACCTCAAAGTTTTAAATTACCAAGGATTTGGAAAGCTATAAACCTTTTTATTTATTCAACCTACTTGTTCCTAACAATTACCCATGAAAGCTTTTATAAGACAGACAAAATTAACTATCATTTTAAGTCACCTTTTTGCTGACAAACTGTAACAGAGATCATGTGAGCTTATTTGCCCTTTAGTAACCCTTGGGAGAATACAAGTTTTATATTTAATGTTGATATCTCAAAAGACATGTTTATTTTAATTAATCCAACAACCTTGAATATTATGCCCCATATCCATTAAAAAGTTGATCAATTTGTTCCTCACTGTCAATTTTACTTGGGTTCCTGTGCAGAAATCTGAAGTGGGTGGTTTAAATCCAAGGGAGCCCTTGGGCCCCTTCATGCTGATTTGGGTGTTGCTTTAGTATGAACCTCATAAGGAGGTAACCTAACAGCTTGGGGTGCTCTTGCTCCTCAATAGTGAGGGTAGGAGGAAAAGGAGCCCATAGTGCCAGAGGCACTGAGGATGGCATCGGAGCTGGTTATGCAAGCTGCCCACCATGGGGGTGCAGAAACAGGAGGAAGGGGGGGTGGAGGAAGAGGCCGGGAGGCACCACCAGCAAGTCTGGAGGCAGATAAAAGCCTAGAAGGCAGAGAAAGAGGACTCCTGGTGTGCATGCCAATGGATTTACCCAGCCGTAGAGCTCGCTAGCTCAAACAGATGTACATTTTCCTTCCACCAACAAAAGGGACAGCAGGCAGTCCATGCTGGGTAAGAGAGGACAGGGAACCTCCCTGTAACAGAAGAGTTTTGGCAGCTGCTTGGGAATAGTTCTCAAAGTCCCTGTCCCAACTAACCACAGACAGTCGACTCCAATTATCAGAGCCATTAACCCAGGAAATGAATGAGAGAGAAACGCCACATACAAGAGTCAAGCAACTTTCATCCGGTTCTCTCAAGATATATTTCAGATCTGACACACAAAAGAAGAAGCAAAGAGAGAGGAGGCAGGAAAAAGAGAGAGGCATGTATGCAATCTTGGCAGTGACATGTTTGCAAGCCAGACAAAGGTGGAGGGCACATGGGGAACACAATAGAACACAGGAAGGTGTTGGATTAATAGAAAAGTAGAAGTGCCTGAGACAACTGAGCTGATGGTGGACTGAGGACTAAAGGGTAAGGAGAGGGGTGTTCTCAGACCCCTAAAGGTGTATAGAAAGATCAGGGTTTGAGTACAGGGCCGTAAAGCCCTAACCATATGGGATTTCAGTCCATTTCCCCTGCTTTTTACAGAAGAGATCAAGTTGTAATATGGTGTTATAGTTAAGATGACCATTTTCTGGTCAGACTTCCCCATCCTCTAGTTTATATTGGGGCCAAGCAGTGTTATAAAACAAGATAAACATTTTCTTTTTTAAGGTTTCCAAAGGGAGCTGGTTCCAGTGCCACAAGATGCATACCAGGGATGAGTCTTTGGGGACTGAGGTGGAATTTCCCATTGTCTTCAGGGTAAATGTGGACTTCTATAATGAGAGAAGGAGCAACTAAACAAGGACTCCTATTTTTCCTGAGAGGGGTCTCTGACTCTCTCTTGAGAATCTTGATAGAAAGCCAGAGCCCCATTATCCTGAGGAGAGCTGATTCTCTCTCGGGTTCTCGATAGGACCTTAATTAGGAGCTCTCTGAGAGTGTTCCAGTGGTGAGTGCACCAAAGCCACCCCAGCCAGCTATCCATTTGCCCCTGTCCCTAGGGCAGTAGCTTGCATGCCATGCAACGACTTTGAGGTTCCTGGCGTCCCAGGGCCCATGCCTCATCCCGGTACCTACCATCCTGGGGGTGACAGCTTTCCTAAAGACTCCAAGAAGAACAATATCCAATGATTAGTCCTGATGACTTGGGGTGGATCTCGCAGGAGCAGACATCATCATGATTCCAACATCTCTGAATATCTCATTCCCCTTGCTCTAGGATGTCTCCCATCAGTTGGTGACAAACAATGGCCACGAGGGATGGGGGTCCCTTGGATGTTTTTTTTTGTCTGACTCACAGGAACTTTTTGATCTCTTCTACCTTGCAGCCCATCTGGGTGGAACTACTCCCCATTTCCCATTTTTCCTCTGAACCCCTGAATTGCTTGGGTCACATGGCACTCAATTAAGTGGCAAATGTAGGCAAACTCATAGTGAAAATTCTTGTTGGATGGGCCCTTGCTAGGGAGTGAGATGATGTATAGTCTATTTTATGGTGACCCATGCACAAACACAATAGTATGTGTTACAGGATCTCTGCCATAGGTGGCGGAATGTCACATAGGTCTCAGTGCCCCACCACCAACAGAGGAGGGTAGAAGTAAATATGAGAGGAGGCAGCCGAGGCTAAGCAGGGGGAATCAGTGTCCCATGACCAAGAGACAGACTTTTGCAGTGATAGAGACAGCCTAGACTATCAGACAGTCACCTAGGGATCAGTGTAATGGATCTTGGGTGTGCTGCTTGTGAGTGTCACTTCCATGAATAGCTGTGAATCACTTTCTTATATGTCTCCATTTTTCCCACTGGAAGTCTAAGACAACCAGGGGGGCTCAGAGCACTGGAGAAGACCAGTGCACTGTATGTTCACAGATAAGCCAAGGTTTTAATTACCAGTGAGATGGAAAGCCCTAAGGGACTGCTGTAAGTCCTGAGAAATCTCTGACACTTCCATAAAACTCTTAGTCATCTAAGAGTGCTGTTGGCTGGAAGAAACAAGTGTCCCTTTATTCCTTGGTTGAAAGTCAGTCTCTCATAAATGCTACCAGACTGTCTGATTCCCAGTAGATTGGAAAGAGAGAGCAGAACAAAGGAGGTATGGTTCCCAAGGAACTGTCCAATGAAAGCGAGGTGAGAGTTGGAGATTCACCAGTGAAGAAGGTCATTCAACATGCTGCTACCTGTCCCTTTATGGTCAACAAAAAGATGTTTCTGGGAGACCCTGGGCCCTGGGGCCTAGACCCAGATGGTCCCAAAGATGTCAACAAAGGCTCTTGGTTTCCTCATGAGAAAGAATTTAAGGACAAACACAACACAGTGGATAAGTGACATAAGCAGGAAAGTTTATTGAAGCAAAAGTACACTCTTGAGATGTGAGAACAGAAGGGAGAAAAAGAGACAGAGAGGGAGAGAGCTGTGTGCTAAGGTTTGGGTTTCTATCTTTTATGGGCAGTTGTTAACTGGGAGGTGGAATATTCATTACTTGGGGTGGGGATTTCTGGGAAACAGGGTTTTGGCATTTTCTTCCTTATTTGGTCGGGAGTTTCCTGTCATGGCACCCAGCATCTTGGGCCTGTCTGGTTTGATCCAGCTTCTTGTGGAGTGCTGCCAGGACAGGCCTCTAACTTTTCCAATAGCGGATCATGATTTCCTCACTGCTGGCTTTCAGGTATCCAGTTAGAGCCTAACTAACTGCCTCTAACACCAGGACAACTGCAGAACTCCCCATAATGGACAAAGACATCCCCATCTTAAGCTAAAGACAAAAGATGTTAGGGTGGGGAGTCAGTCAGGGAGGCTACCAGGAAAGGCACAGTAAACAAAGGTAATGTTGTAAAAAAAAAAAAAGGTAATGTTGTTATGCAGATTTAAGTCATTACTTTCTCCATTGATAAAAATTACTGGCGATTGAGTCATCTCCCTCTTGCTGGTACAGTGAAGGAGACATCCTTAGAAATGAAGATGTCTCTTATAAATGCAAATATCTCTTACAAAAAGGGTAACTTCCACTCAGTTTTCAGACTTTTACCCATGTCCACTGTTTCTTAAAAATAGCCAGCTTAAAATAATCCCCATGCCATGCCAAGGAGACACATTTCGGGGTGGCAAATTCTGCTCCCCTTTACTTTCTTAACTGTTATGGTTGAGCTCCCAGAGGCAAGGGCAATAAATTTTTATTCTTGTGTGTAAACAATATGACCTCAAGTAATGTTTGCTGACTAAATGTGTGAGCCCTAAATTCTGATAATAATTCTTTGGGTTTCAATTCTCTGTGATGAATCTTGTTTTCTATGAGCTACCAATAATTAAAATTATTTGATTGGTTTATGCTTATTTCATCATCCATAAAATATTTATTAAGCACTTGTAATAAGCAAAAACTAGTTGTAGAACCAGTGGGAGGCAAACTATATGCCTTTTAGCCTCAAAATACACAATCTTGGTTGATACTGAGACATACCATGAAAGCAGAAAGAATAACACTACTCAAAGACTTTAGGAATTTGGCTCTGTGAGCATTGCAACATTGCCTGAAATTGAGGCTTGAGATTACTTTTAGAATTATCGAACCCTTTCTTTCTGGAAAATATGCTTCCCAAAGAAAGGGTTAAAGATGTTGTTCCACTCCTTATATTTTTTTTTTAATTTTTTTTTATTCTTATGTTAATCCCCATACATTACATCATTAGTTTTAGATGAAGTGTTCCATGATTCATTGTTTGTGCACAACACCCAGTGCTCCATGCAGAATGTGCCCCCCTCAATACCCACCACCAGGCTAACCCATCCTCCCACCCCCCTTGTTTTTCAGAGTCCATCGTCTCTCATGGTTCATCTGCACTCCTTATATTTTTCCATTTATCCAACCACTACCTTTGGGGCAGAAGTAGCTGTGTAAACAATACCGGGGAACATTTTGGGTAGCACAAATGATTTGTATTCTAGTGTGTGAAAAGCCACTAGGAATATCACTATTTTACTTGGTATCAAAGATGTCTCAATGACTGAAGTGGTTCTGTTGATGTAAATTTTGTAGTCTGGAGGCAAAACCAGAAAATGCAAAGTTGTATGAAGACAGAGCTGGAAATATTTTTTCTGGGTCAACAAGTATTTGTCATGACTGAGGGAATTTAGCTATCTTCCTCTTTTCCAGATTACCACTTCTCCACCCATTCCAAAAGAAATCTAGACAACCCACTTTTGTCCATTTTATACATTATAAGTAGGGCACCAAGGCATCAAGAAGTAGGAATTTTGCATATTGGTGTAAACAACAAGATTGTCTTTATCTTCACAGTCGTCCTAAGGAGAAGTTTTATTAAAATTAAGTGATTAGTACACATTAATTCAATACTATGTGGTAGGAATCTTTTAAAAGACGATTCTCAAGGCTCTCTACCTCCTGGTATTTATGTCTCTGTGTAACATCCTTTCTTGAGTATGGGCTCAAATGTCTTGCTTTTGAGAGAATATGACAGAAATGATGGATATCACCTTCATGCTTATGCTGCAGAAGAATGTGACTTAAATCTTACTGGACTCTTTCCATCACTTTCTTGAATTGCGTTCTTTAATGAAGCAAGCTGCCATGTTGAAGAGGTTCATGTAGCAAGGAAATTATGGTAACACATGGTCAACAGCCAGCAAACAGAGTCATTAGTCCAACAGCCTGTGAGGGACTGAATCCTGCCAACACTCCTGTGAGTAAGCTTGGAAGTGGATCCTTCTGTAGTTGAGCCTTCAGACGAGACTATGGCCACAGCCAAAACCTTTACTGCAGTCATGTGAGAAACTCTGAGACAGAGGGCCCAGGTAAACCATTCCAGGATTGTTGACCACAGAAACTGTGAGATAATAAACGTGTGTTGTCTTAACATGCTCATTTTGGGGCATAAATTACACAGTGATGGATAACTAATATAGTGTGCATACTTAATACATATTCTGAAATTTCAAAAAAGTTGGTCTGTTTCTAAATATTATCTGAAGATATAATACAAACTTGTGGATTTGATCCCTTTTGGATTCCAAACCATTTAATTTATTACATTTTTATTGATTCTTCCAGAAGTGTCTCCATTCATTCTCTAAAAACCTTTAACTTCTCCTTTCTTTAGGAATATGCATGCCAAACATAGTCATTGGATTTTATTTTTCAAATTCAGGAAGTAATTCTGTCATTTGGCATAAATTAGAATATTCTTTCCTGAAGTAAAAGGCTTTACATTTAAATATAATTTTACATCTTAGTGTGGGTGTGGAGTTGAGTAAGAAGTATACTATAAACATTACAAAAAACATTGGTAAAATAAATATCCAACAGGCAAATTGGAGACATGTGTTGCTGTGTGTGTGTATGTGTCTTTGTGGTTTGCTTATTTTTTCCCCGAGTATCTATATCAGAAAGCTAGAAAGAAAAGGTTGGAGTGAAGGAGGTTGTTTCATTTTAAAAGAAAAAAAAAATAATTGGAAAATAAGAATTTGTTGTCTAAATTCTTACACTGCTTCTTACTTTCTGAGGCACGGTATTGTATTCTGTATATACTCACTATTTTAAAAAGTCATGTAGAAAATAGTAGCCTTTCTCTAGAAGTTCACTGTAGTGTATGCCACTCCATAATTTTCCACCTACTAAATAAGGCATCTGTGCCACTATTGGGTCCTTTCCAGTATCAACCTCACAATCTTTATGATGTTGACATTTCTTCCAGAAACTTGGAAAATGTTCTGTATCAGAAATGCTGTATTCCCTTAGGAAGCACCATTTTTTACTATGTTCTTTAAGCTGGGAAGAGTTTGGTCTACACACTCTTCAATCCACACGAACATGAACATTGGTATCTTGAAAGCAAGAAGAGTGGATGTTTAGTAGCTAAATTGTTTTTCCTCCATCAGACTAAAATTTCAAGGTTTCTTTCAAAAGGTACAGATTGTTCTGGCTACAAAATCTTGGAAATCGCATGTGCCTGATATATTTTTAATTTTCCCTTTATACATCCCAGTTTTAAAGAGAAAGAAGAGTTTTATATGAGTAATTAACATTGTACACAGTACAGTACAATTTGGGTTTTTTTATTTTTTGGAAAGCGTTTTTTTTTTTTAATTTCCAATACAAAATGTAAAAGAAACTACAAATCTGTAAATCTATAAATTTTGTACATATGAAAGCAGAATGAGACTGGAAAATGTGGTTACGTCTTTTTCTCATTGTAATATGTTGGGGCTGTGTTCTGTTTCATAACCAATGGAATGCTGGTTACTTAAGAGAAGACATACACAAGATCACATAGAATGACAGCCCCTTTGTGGTAGGATAAATATGCAAATCTGATTCTAGAAGGATGTATTCAGGTTTAATCAATGACACAATTATGAAGGGCATAGTTCTTGACAAAAAAGTATATATGGCAATAGACCTATCTTTGTTATTCAACCTCAGTAAATATGCTTTAGCACTCAATTGGCACCTAATTAACAAATAATTAGAGCCTCAAAGAATATAAATTTACATTTAGTTGCATTAGTTAATTCAATGCCTTTAATATTTTGCTCTTGGTAGCCTTCTACATAGGAATTGCACTACATTTACTCCTTATGCCAAGTGAAATGTCAGGAAGCTAAGAGTTATTAGAGCATTCTAATTGAAATTTGAAAACTAATTAGAATGTGTGTTCCTATTTAGGAGCTGCTGAACTAAAAAGTCTGAAGCAAAAATAAACCACTATATTTATACTGTAACTGTCATATATTCTTAAAATTAAATCCAAACGTGAGACTTGATTTACAACATAACCAAAAATATATGCCAAAGCACTTAAACTTCTTCAAAAAAGTTGTGAAGATATTTTTGAAACTAAATAGAAATAAAATCTGCTTTTCCTGGGATAAACTAACAAGTAAAATAGCAAGTAGTAGAATTTTAACAACATTATATGGAAAATATGGTAACACTGGCCAATATCAGCAATTTCATTCACAGGAATTGCATGGGATTAAACTTTTGCAAAGAAAAACTTGGCAGGCAAAATTGTCAAACTCTTTCCAGAAATCAACTGACAAAGAAAACACACAAACACGCACACACATACACACAGAGTCAAGAAAATTCTGGTACCAGTGGGATATCTCCAAACCTTATACAAAGGTATAAAAGCCAAAAGACAATATTTGAGAATCTGTGATTATTTGGGTAAATGTTAAAAAATATGCATACATTTTTTTAGGAAACAATGATTATATTTTACAACGTAGGGAGGTACTGCTTGGGATTTGTTTATTTTAAAGCTACTCAACATCTGAATAGAATAGAACCCTCCTCCCTCAAATATGAGAGTTTGCTGCACACGTTTTTATGCATAATGTTCAAAGTCACCTAGGAGAGGACTGAGCCTCTTCCTCCAATCCTTAACTATTCTCCATCTACCCGAAAAGCAACAATGTGCTCCAGTCATTTCCTTCTGCCCATTTTGTACCATGCATGAGTTTAATCCAGGCAACAAATACTCATTGAAAGATATCCTCTGTGTTACAGGAATTATTCAGTGAACAAGACCCACAGAAATTCCTGACCTTGTGGAGCCCACATCCTAGTGGAGGGGAGGAGCTATTTGTAAAGGAAAACCCAGGTCGCATTTACCCCACGCTTTCCAAATTGGCATTCATTCACCAAGAAAATGGCAGTCCCTGGAGCTACAGTGGGACTTACCTGTTGGAGAGATAGATGATAAACAAGTGAAAATGGGTATAGTTAGATAAAAGAGGGCCCTCCTTGATTCTGCAAATGGTACAATGTGTCAATAAGTTTGTGGCTTTCCATGCGTTACAGGAAAAGACATAGACAATTAGCTTGGGTGGCTGGTGTCTTGGTATTTTGTCCCCAGAGTTTTTAGTTCAAATGGTAATGCTCTATTAAAACCAGGATTGTCCGGATTGTGTGGCTGCAGTCAGATCACTTGCCTGAGAAATCTGAAGGGCAAGAGTTGGCTGGGGCAGCAGCTGGTGAGGGAGATAAAGAGAAGTGACTACATGTACTCCTGCACTCCTAGAGGCTGTTGGGGCAAAGTGAGTGTGCCCTGGGGGCCAAGATGGCTTCTGGAGGGGAAACAGACCTCATCAGAGAAGCTAGAGAGTGACTATCACAGGGTGTCTGAGGAGTGATGATGGAGGAGTTGGGAGACAGTGAGTAATTTTGTATCCAGAGAATTGCAGGTAAGAGGTCCCTATCCCTGGGCACTGGGGGACTCTAAGAATATGATAAATTATCCAGACTATCAACAGGCGGAGCTGCCCTGTAACTTTCAAGTCAGAACTGACCTGCGACACTGTCTCGTCTCCTTCCCTCCCTATGCTCCATCATCCCTGGATAGATGAAGGACTGGGGGAGAGGATAAAGGGCAGATAGACCTGCTCAGTGAGGCAGAGAGAAGTTGACTACATCCCTTTCTCTCGGAGCTCTGGTCTCCCGTGGGGGGGCGGGGGGGTGCAAACTCGGGATAGGAGTGCAGGTGTATGTGAGGTTTCAAGATGAAACCAAGTTCAAACTATCGACTATTACAAGGCATTTTAATTACTAAGTTAAGACCTTGCTATTTTTTCTTTTTTTTTTTTTTGAAAGGACATCTTTTTTCTTCCTTTCTCCTGAATATATATCCACTCCTACCACATAATGGGTTGTCTGACTTTATTCCCAATTCATAGTAGCCTTCAGATGATCTCAGCACACAAGTTTCTCCAGGAAAGAAAGTAACACAGCCACCGCATTTAGCTAAATGATGCCCGTGTGGCCTGAAATGGTGAATGTGTCTTCTGAAATACCCGATTTCTACACTGGCAGCAGCTGGTTGATGACAGTGGTGTGTGCACACAGTTAGGAACTAAATTGCTGATATGTTAATTTAGTGTGTCATCGTGATCGATACTGATCGCTCCAGCAAAATCGATCATGCAGTGAACTGCATTGATCTTGAAGGTGACCTCCTGGATTGGGTTTCGGTGGCTTTCTATGTAGAGACTCAGCTCAACCTTCACTTTCACACAGCTCAAAAAGGTCCTGATGCATTTTCAATTCACAGATTGTTATCTCTGAATATTTTCATAAGCATTTCGACTTTTGATTAATATGTTACTGATACAAATTAAGGGAATCGTGTGGAATTGTGACAAATAATATGATCTCTCCAAGGCTGACTACTTGTCGCCAGCACATCTGTGTAAGCCTCTCTGGAGCTAGCTCTCATACAGAATCCCGTCAGGAGAATGTGGTAATATCACTTGGAGAGAACTGCCAAGGAAGTTCACTCACAGATTCCCACATCCTCTGGCAAAGTGCTGCCTGACTTTGAGCTGACCTTGAAATTTATGGTCTGGCACAAATAGTCATTAAACTGGGAACAGCTTGTGTAATGTCTTGATAGCAAATGGTACCCAGAAATGTGTTAGCAGTGGAAAGAATTAAAAATATCCAATTTGGTTTTAATTCTGGAGTGGAGAATAGCCTGTGATTTTGAGTAGTCACAAAGTTGAATGCCAATTCTAAGGGAAAAGAACAATGTTTGTGATCTTCTAAGTGTACTTAAAACAGAGACTAGAAACAGGCTGATTGTTCTGATTTAGCTGTGAACAGCTGGTAGGCATGATGGTAGTGCAGTAACTTTTATTATGTCTCTTGTTGTAAATTTATGAATTGGTCCCTTTCTCCATAGCTCTGTGGAGCAAAGGGAAGTCAGCTTATGCTTATCGGGTATGTGAATGGGACACCACGCCCTCTTAATGGCAGCGTATCTGAGGCTGAGGGCAATTTATACCCTCATTACACAGAGTCCTAAAATTTAAATTGGACCCAAGGTAGCACAAGTTAATCTTAACCCCCAGAGTTCCCTGAAAATGTCTAGGCTATCACACAGTGTAGTATTTGGTTAGTATCTCATAAAGCCTATGAAAATTTGGTTAGAAGATGATAAATATTATATACAATAACAGAACTTTAAGATTATCTGTATAATATGAATAATACTAACCTATTAAAAAGAATATGTAATTGGATAATTGACCATACATGAGAAGAGTCTGCTAGGTAAACTTGCCTGACCCACAGTCCCTGGCTATTATTTATGTAAGAGCAGCAAGTGATTACCAGCAGTGTGTACCCAACTCAAGGGCAGGCAATGTATGGTGTGGCCTGGAATGAATGGGTAAGAGGAATCAATCAGGTTTCCTCTTTCTGACATTCCTGCATGACGTGGGGAAGGAATCAGCTAGGAGGAAGCCTAGAGAGTCACGAACGGGCAGAGAGGAGCCGAGTCACTTAATGGTGTACACCAAGGGTGAAGATCCATGAATTCATTGCTATTCAGCTCTCTAGAGCCATTTTAGGTCTAGAAATGCCTTCTACTTCCAACTTCCTTGTGGTTCAGCCCTACCTTTGGATTTTTAAAGAGATTTCTAAAAGATCTTGGAGGAATTACTAGCAGAAAATATATATCATAAAGATGAAAGCAGAAAAGTGAAAGGAAATACCTTGTTGTTTGCCATTTTCACTTCTTATGGAACTGCAGTTCTGTGTAAAGAAAGCTTATACTTCATCTGACTCAGCATCTCTCTAATTTATGTCCATAAGTTTGGCCAAAGAATTAGTTTATAAAGACAGATCTCCAGAACCTGTCTCGCTGGACTCAGCATCTCCTGGGTGTTTCCCAGCACTATATTTTTAAGATAGACAATTCCCCCAGACAATTCTGATGTCTAGCATCAGTCAGATTTGGGTCCTGACATTGCCTGCTCTCTGATTTTGCAGGCAAGAAGACTGGGATACAGTGTCTTCAGATGCCAAGCTTCAACTGCACAATTAAAATGTGGAAGAACCTGAGCAGCAGTAGCATTTCCTTTTTTGGGTGCTTTTTCCAACCACCAATTTATTTTTCCTACAGATATCTGGAATCCTTATTAGCAGAATCAACTAGAACTTTATTATGCCAGTAGCACACTTTTCTGTTCTGCTATTATCCCACCCCTAATCAAAGCTGCCAAAATGGAAAATGCCAGGAGATTTACACTCTCAAAGAAATGCTAGAAATAAAGTACTCTTCAGTAAAGTTGGTTTATGACAGTAGGAAAGCATAGAGAAGGATCTGGAAAAGATCTGGAATGTTGAATTCTATGTTAAATTTATAAAGAAATTCTAGATCTTAAAACACTTCTGTATAGAGAATATTACCAAATGAATGCAAAGGTATTATAAATCAGTGTTATTTTCCAATTGTACCAAATCCAAAAATCTAGGGAATTGTTTTAAAACCACAGTAAAGCACTTATGATGGGAATATTCTTTAAATAAGCATCTTATTTTTGCTTTCAAGTTATTTCTGTAACTATTTTTAGCCAAAGCCTACTTCTGCTTTTTTAACCAGTTTGTCATCACAGTTGTTTGGCCCTACACTAAATCTTTTCTTCAAATCTGTTGATTTACTTTCTTTTCTGGTTTCCCCCAGCCCATTAGGTTGAAATGATTCAGTAGACATAGCCTGGTTTCCACCTTCCAGATCATCTTGTCTAAGGCTTATTGAAGCATAGAAAAGAATGCAAGTTTAAATATAAGTATAGAAGTTTAAGATTGGCACAATGAAGGAACAAGTGTGTCAGTGAATGTGTTGGAATTCTCTGTTGCTATTCTCATGAAGGAAATTTTGCACATTCACATGAAAAAAAATGTATCAAAGCTGAGAATTGCCTTTGGTTGGGAAGAGATTAGTCCAGCTCCTTCATATTTTCCACAAAACGTGCATTCAATCATACTCTCCCAAAAAGGTGGGACATTGAAGAGAACATTCTCTCCATCCCATTTACTTCTTCCTCCTTGAGGACAAAGGGGTGGTAATTCTGATTGGTTAGCACTTGATATTCACTAGGCAATATTTTTTATAGTGGGTAGGTCATTCCCTCAAAGGGAAATGAAGGTGGATATCTCCCTGGTTCTTACTGGAATCACTTTTATCCTAGATTTTCCTAGTGGCAAGTAACAAGATTTTGTGTATGTGTACGTAAGTTGTGCTGAGTGTCCAAAACTTGCATATTAGGATAGAAAAGTAGCCAATTTCAAAGTAGCACAAACACTGTGTTAGGCAGTGTTCTAAATGCATTCCCAAAATAAGATCATTTAATCCTCACAACAACTTGATAAGGTAGGTACTATTATTATCCCTATTTTATGGATGAAGAAACTGAGTCAAAATGATTTGTCCAGGGTTTGAAAGTTAGAGGCTGCAAAACTGGGTTTAAAACCAGGCAGTGAGGACTTCTAGAAAGGGGGTGGGAGGAGCTCAGTGAAAACATCCCCCCAGAGAGACAGCTGTTACACTAGTCAGAATTAGTAAAGACATCCGTTGTTTCTAGAGATTGATCCGAGCATTTTCAACAAATTAAGAGGCATTATTCATCAAAAGTGATGGAACTCTGTGTGGACAAGTGAGAAGCTCAGCATTCGGGGTGGGGGGCGGCTGTACCCCCAGTTCTGTGTCACAGAGCTTCCAGTTTGGGAAGGGCTCTGCAGATGTTCTAGGCAATGTCTTAATATTCCTCCACCTTCACCTCCTGCTCTGCAGGGGGAGTCTGGCAGGGCAGCTGAGGAGGAGTGCCCATTTCCCCAGAGTTGTGTGTCACTATGCCTCGTAGCTTTGCAGGCTGTTTACATCCATAGACCCCACATAACCCAGCTTCTCTATTGGTTGTGTCATTTCTTCCTGTCTCTCTCCCCCAGCTCCTGCTCTGGAGTCCAGAGGCTTTACCAGAAGAGAGTAAACTGAGCCTCAAGAATGGCAGCACCCTGCCTCTGCCAAGCTTGTCGACCGAACTCAAGTGAGTGACTCAACTGTTCATTCTGGTATTTAGATGAAGCCTATCTCAATCACACTTGGATTGAATTGGCTTCTTTATAGTATGCCCAGTGCCATTCAATCCACCAAGTATGCCTTTGACATTACTCCCTGTGGGCTCTCTTACTTGTTAAAATCATGAGAGAAGATCACATTTATTGACTTCTTATCCTAACACTTAGTACATTTCTTATTTTAGTGTCAAATCACCATTAAAGCTTTCAGACCAAGACAAATGAAATAGTTCTATATTAACTCACATAAGTAGTCAAGAGCTTCATAAAATGAAACAAGAAGGGGAAACACTAATTAGGCTTAAGGTTTCCATTTTTTCTCAAAATGAATGCAGTGTTTTGAATAAAAAGCCTGATTGTGCCACTTGGTAGAAAATGAACTGATCTCTCTGTGATTAATTAAGGTTTTATCTGGTCAATAACATAGTCATTGTGGTATTGGGAAGGGATTATTACA
The DNA here is from genome assembly GCF_011800145.1 of Mirounga leonina. Taxonomy (NCBI): domain Eukaryota; kingdom Metazoa; phylum Chordata; class Mammalia; order Carnivora; family Phocidae; genus Mirounga; species Mirounga leonina. The sequence continues at coordinate 11,801,118 of NW_023270415.1, forward strand.
TGTTGGTCTTATTTGTTGCACATTTTATTTATTGGCTATGAGTTATCATAGATTTTCCTAGCTACTTGTAGCTGGGCGAGCTATCAGTCATAAATTTTATCACAATTAATAGAGACCTGTAAGTGGAGTGAAAATCACACATGATTAAAATAAATATGTGTAGCAAATGCTTTTCAGGATTCCTAACACAGTGGTTAAGAAACCAACACTCACAGAGAACCTATACTCCAGTTTATTTAAGGCAAACACATTTACAATTCTGTAGTTAACTAGCTTTCTGTTTAATGGGCCTTTGTAGTTAGATGTGGACATGAATAAAAAGCAGTAAACCGAATAAGGATTGACCTGAGCAGTACAAGAAGGGGCATACGGCCTTCAGCTTATTTGGACAACAGAGAAACTCTTCTACAGACAGATGTTGGGTGATGAAATCTGATGAATGGCAAGACACCCAGAAACAAGTGGCTGCAAGTGGTACATGGGATAGACATTTGTAACGAGATTAGGAAATAATTCCTAATTCAACAAATAGTCACAAAAGTAATTGAGAAAGGGGAAAACAGTTTGGCAGTTCCTCTAAAAGTTAAACCTGAAATTACCATATGACCCAGAAATTCTATTCCAAGGGGTATGTTTAAGAGAATTGAAACCAAGAGTTCAATTAAAAATGTGTATGTGAATGATCATTGCAACAATATTCATAATAGCTGGAAAGTGGAGGTAATCCAAACATCCATCAACTGATGAGTAGATAAAAGATGGTATATCCATACAATGGAATATTATTTAGCCATAACCAGTAATGAAGGGTTTGTAGATGCTTACAACATGGACGAACCTTGAATACATTGTGCTAAGTGAAAAAAGACAGACATGGAAGTTCACCTACTGTAGGATTCTAGTTATATGAAATGTTCAGAATAGGCAAACCCATAGGGACAGAACACAGACCAGTGGTGGTCAGGGGCTAGAGGAAGGAGAGCCTGTGGAACGGGTATGGGGTTTCATTCAGTGTGGTAAAAAATGTAAAAATCAGGTAAAAATCAGGCAGACGTAATGGTTGCACAGTATTGTGAATGTACTGGAAGTCACTGAATTGCAGACTTTAAAATTGTTAAATGATGACAATTTGTTATGTGAATTTTGCCTCAGTGATATGTAAAAAAATTAAAATAAGTACTCAGTATACTAAGAGGAAGTATTTTCAGCCTTCTGTGCCTGGAGTAGAGGATCCACTGGACAAGTGTGTGTCGGGTCGTGAAGAGAAATCAGTCCTCTCGGTCATGTGAACTTGAAATAGAGCTTCTGTAACATGGAGCTGTGGAGGGTGAGGGAGCTGTGTCTGCTGCCTGCCCTTCCGGACATGAACTGTAGCTCAACTGGCCAAGAGAGATGCATGGTAAGGTCTGTCCTCCTCAAAGTAAATCTGCATTTTAATGGCCTGGGGGGGAGAGATGGAGAGAGATGGAGAGATGGTTTAAATGCCACAGATTGTCACTCTTTCCCATTTGCTGTATGCCCTTAAGACAAATTCCATACTTTAAAGGTTGTTTTATTTTTCCATAATTTTCACCAGTTAAATAATTGTTTGTCACCAAGCTTTTCACTCCACCATATTGAAAGTCACAATCTGTCTTCATTCTTAAATAGCAAAAACAAAGAGCAAACTGGAAACATTTTGAATAGGGGTTTTGCACAGGAAGTTTTAAGTATTTCATGGTTCCATTCTTTCAATGATGTCAAATTTATCTCTTGGAAAGGGCTAAATAGATATTTCTGTAACTCATTTCAAAATAAAAGTTAGAAGTGACAAATTGTTATTCACATTTTTTTGGAATAGACAAAATTAATCATTAAATATGATAAGTGTCTGAGAAGTCCGGACATACAAAGAGAAATTTGACAAATGATTTTCCAACAACGTAGCATATTCTCAGGTAAGAATGTTTACTATTGCAAAATATTCCCCAAATTAAACTGCAATCTCATTCACTATCACAAAATGATTTTTATGGGTTGCAATGAGCTGATAACAAAATTTATTTATTAAAAAAAAGTGTGAGAATAGCCAAGAAACTGAAAAAGGAAAGCAAAAGAGGGAGGTTTTTTTCATATCACATAGAAAAACATATTGTAGAGCTATAGAATTAAAATAATGTGAATTAATGAAGGAATAAGTAACTAGGACAATGCATCTGAATACAGATGATAAAGATAATATTTACATTATTGGGGAAAGAATAGACAATTTCACAAGTGAGGGTGGGAAAAGTGATTATCCATATAGAAACAACAAAATGGGAACCTTGTCATACACTATATATAAAGTCTAAATAGAAAAAATAATAAATATAAATACCTCAAATTATAAACATATTGAAAGAAACTGGGAGAAAAATTTTATAACCTTAGAGAAAATGAAGGCCTTTGATAACAAAACACAAGTGAAAAATCATAAATAATATATTGATACAGTCAACTGCATATACGTTATAATTTTCTGCATGGCAAAAACTGCCATACATGATTTTAGAAGTGAAGTGACAGAAAAAGTGAAAAAAAAAACTTTTCAACTTACATAAAAAATACAAAAAATATATAAGGACTACTTACATATTAAAATGAAAAACTATACTATATAATAGGGAAAAGAGCAAAAATATGAGAAAGAAATTAACAAAGGAGGAATAATCTCATAACTATTAGAAGAAACTAGTCTTTAATAAAGGGGAAAAATTCTTTATTACATTATTAAGCAAGGCAATGCAAAATACAACAAATTATTGTGCTTAGCTTTGGCAAAAATGAAACAAATATAATTTCCCATAATAAAATGAGAAGTCAATGCTATAGGCTCAGCTGACATGTCACTTCCTCAGGGAGGTCTTCCCTCTATATCCTGTACAGTACTCAACAATGCACTACACCATCCTTCATATTGCTTTTCATAATAAATTACATACTAACTATGTGATTATTTGTTCAACATCTGTCTCCCTCCCGCTTTGAACTATAAGACCCAGGAGGTCAGAATCTGCGCTTTGTTCACCACTGATTGGACTAGACACACAGTGTCCAGTATGTGGGAAATATGAACATTGGTTGAATGAATAAGAGGTTGGTTCATTCAACATTGGTTGAATGAAGAAAAGAATACTGATAGACACATGTAAATAACTACATTTAATATTTGCATGTAATCACATTCATGCATTTTGTTCTCAGGTTCTCACTCAAAGACATTCAAATCCAAGGTCTTCCTGATTTCTTTGACTAAGATGGTGTTTCTTACACAATATAAAAAAAAAAAGAATTATGTATTTTGTTTAAATTATTTTCTTTAAGGGCACCTGGCTGGCTCAATCAGTTAAGTGTCTGCCTTCGGCTCAGGTCATGATCCCAGGGTCCTGTGATCAAGTCCCACATTGGGCTCCTTGATCAGTGGGGAGTCTGCTTCTCCCTCTACCCCTCCCCCGTGTTCATGATCTCTCTCTCTCTCAAGCTCTCTCTCTCTTTCAAATAAATAAAATCTTAAAAACAAATAAATAATTTTCTTTAAAGATCTTTATTATGATGCAACTATTTACAATCATATTAATACCAAATGTCATTTATTGAGCTATAAGGACGATTTTTGGTGCTATTTTATTAAATCCTGGGAAAAAGTTCCAGATGTTATTGCCCCCACACAACCTTTAACTAGTAGAAGGCATTTTCTCCATTTTAAAAAAAGATTTATTTATTTATTTTAAAGAGAGAGAGAGAGAGAATGAGCAGGGGGAGGGGTAGGGGGAAAGGAAGAGAGAATTCACAAGCAGACTCCCAACTGAGCATGAAGCCTGACTTGGGGCTTGATCCCTAGACCCTGAGATCATGACCTGAACCCAAACCCAGAGTTAGCTGCTTAACCAACTGAGCCACCCAGGTGCCCTGAAATTTTCTCCATTTAAAAATGAGGTCACCTCTTCACAATCATATAATAATGATGGTGGGTGTCTTAGTTCAGGTTATAACAAGATACCACAGAGTGGGTGATTTAAATGACAAACTATTTCTCAAAGTATGGAGGCTGGACTTTGGAAATCAAGGTGCCAGCAGATCTGGTGTATGGTGAGAGCCCACTTCCTGATGTGTAGATAGGTGCTTTCTTGCTGTTTCATCACATGGCTGAGAGAGGGCTAGCTCCCTGGTCTCTTTTCATAAGGACACTAATCCCATTCATGAGGGCTCTACTTTCATGTCCTAATTACTTACCAAAAGCCCCACCTTTTAATACTATCACGCTGAGAATTAAGCTTCAGCATAAGCATTTCGAGAGGACACAAACATTGCAGTGGAATGTGCCTAATGCCTCCCCTTCTATTACAGGGCTTCCCAATCTAAACATGGATTCAGATCCTATTATTAAATAGGTTAGGCCCAACTCTGAATGTCAAAATTTATATTCGTTAATACAGTACCTTTGTTAGTATTTGTAATTTGTCCAGCACAACTAATAAAGCAGGTGCTAACCAAGGCCACATTTTCTTAGCCGTTATGAAGAGGTCTACATACCCAGATGTAGACTGAAATTGTTGATGTTTCCAGCTGTCAGCTGCACATCATTTTGGGCATCCTTAACCATAGGTGATGGGTACCTAATGTGCTCACTATAGCCCTGGCATTGACCTCTCTCGACCCCACCTCTTACTTCAGTCACTGCTGTGGCAACCAGTTTCTGCACAGAGCTGACCAGCTTTACACAGACCTTGTTCGCCACTCCCTCCCCTGGGGATCCTTTGACACCAAGGTTCAGGGCACTTACAGGACCCTTCCAGACGCTGGAGCATGGATAACTCAAAAGTGTGGTTATTTAACCCCAGAAGGTCCACCATGCTGGGCTCATGGCTGAGTGCTTCTGGCTTTGTTCCCACAGAGGAAACTTTGGTGACATATTTCATAAGGCCATGACAAGGTCGCGGTGGAATTGAACACCAGTAGCCTTCAGCAATATCCAACAGGATGATGCATCTTTTTATTATCTTTCCCTTCCTCCATATCTGACTCCCTTGGTAACTCGTTTTTTCTTCTTGCAATCACTTCCCAGATATACTACCTGCATGGAAAACTTTCAGATTCTGGTACCTAAATATGGGAATGTGGGCAGGGTCAGGGAAGGGTTTTGGGCCGTTGGAGGAGAAATCTGAATAATGATAGAAATGCTGTTGCTTGGATTCTGGAACCAGAAAGATGCTGTGTTTAGTGCTCATTCTTTATTCTTCCTTTGGCTTTTATCTTCTATTTGGAAACAGATGTCATTTTCTTGCTTGCGGAGTTCCCAACTTCTCACTCCTACTTGTTACAGTTTATTAATTAGCCTCATACACAAAATCCTTGAAGATTTTGAAGCAATGGAAGAGAGATGGGGTATAAGGTTCTAACCACTGAAATGGCTGGATGGCTTTAAATACTAACACTATCCCTATGTAGTGGGAAACCAAATGTTTTTCAAGAATGAAGTAACTTTTTAATAGTTACATTTAATTAGACTAACCTGCTGGTAATGTTTAAAGTGAGTTAATTTCATGACATTGTGAGTCTAGACATCACCTAATTTGACATAAGGGATGAGACTTTTAATTTCTGTTCCAGTTTCTGATGTAACTGGACATACATATAATCTAATGTCATACCCAATTTAAAGATACTATAAATATTTAGCTAAATGCTCCTCTTGCTTGTGCATAATTTTTATATCTTTTGTTTTACAGAGCATACATTTGTCAGTTATGTTCATGCCTTCATTTATTTATATTTTTACTAAATAAACTTCATGCAAATTATCTTTATATAATATTTAATCAGTTAACTTGTATGGAGAGCTAAGCTAACAGTATTGTACTAATTACAGTATTTGAAATAAAAATGGTGTTTTAATGTATATTGATCAATTTCCACAGTTAGGTCTGTTGCCTAAAATTCAATGGCCAGATTATATTGGGAACTTCCATAAGCAAACATATTCTATCATAATTTTTAAACAGATCTTTCATTTTCTGAGACTTAAGAGCTAGGATGCTAAGCCTGGTATGCTAAATATTGTATTCTGTACTCCATTTAGACTTTGATTTGGATTTAAAATTCAAAATCACTTCCATCATTTCTATCCTTGTGAGTGTGTGCCTGTGGGGATATTAAAATAGAGAAAGAGCTACTTGGAGAGATGAAATGATTGAATTTGATGCCTAAGGCCAGAAACCTCATTTTGCTTATGTTAATATGTAGAACTTTTTGCACTCCAGTTCATGGCTAGTAAATGCTTTTTCTTGATTTTGTAAAATTCAGCATCGTATATCCCGGTTGAGAACCTTATTTCTTTTGTTGCAAATACTGCTAACAACCCATCTCAATCTAGTTTCTATTAGCATAGCCCAATTATGAAATTATAATAGATTTCATGATTATAGAAAATCTAAACCTATGTGTTGCTTTTTCTAACGCCATTTTATTTAACATTGCAGATTGAAGCTATTGTAATCTTAGGTAAATCAGTAATTAACTTAGCAGAGAGATAGAATATAGACATAAAATCGTTAAGACTTAGGAGATATTTTCAGGGAAGAATTTTAATAAATATCTAACAGGATATAATCCTTCTCAAAGAAGTGCAAATATCCTCAGTGTCTCACCATGACAGAGTAACATTAGAAAGACAACATTTGTTTATTTTGTCTTTAAATTACCTAGATAACGTATCCTTTTCAACAAATCTCTATTGAACACCAAGTTCTTGGTATTCCAAGATGAATAATATAGTATCTTTGGGCCTGAGCGTGTTCAGAGCATAAGGTGAGGTTGGGAGGAAAGAAGAGAAATTTACAAATATACAATTGTAATTCAAAATAGTAAATGTCATAATGGATACATTTACAAGTGATTATTAAAATATAAAGGATAGAATGAATGCTTGAGTCAATCATAAACAAAGCTTTCCAAAGAGAGAAGACACATGTGGAAAAGCCCACCATCAGATAATTGGGGTCAGACTGTTGTAGGGAGAAAGAGAATAGTGTGTATGATGGCTAAGATTCTTGACAGAGTATGTCATGTTTTAGTTGTGGGGAGCAAGGGAAGATGATGACCAGGGCAGAAGGCTGGAGTGGTCAGAGGCAGGGGACGACTACAGATTGTTCAGGTATGTGTATATATATATACACACACACATACATATGTATATATATATAAAATGTGTGTGTATATAATGTATATATTATGTATGTATTATATATGTACATATATTATGTATATATGTATACATTATGTATGTGTTATGTAGATATGTACATAATATATATTATGTATATATAATAATATATCATATTATATTATGTTATGTGTATATATATATCATGCTAAAATGTTAAGGTTTATAAAGAAGAGACTACTTTAATTCTTTACTACACCACAGAGAAAACCAATAAGGGGAAAAACTGTATCACTGATAAAAATCTAGCCATATTGATGATCAAAAAAGAAAGAAGGCACAAATTAGCAATATCAGGAATGAAAGAAAGGACATTACTACAGGTCTACAGCTATTAAAAGGTTTAAAAAGGGAATATTGTAAACAGTTTTAATGCTGGCCTCACAAAATGAGCTAGGAAGTGTTCCCTCATCTCTTATATTCTGGAAGATTTGGTATAGAGTTGGTATTCTTTTTTTTTTTTAAGATTTTATTTATTTATTTATTTATTTTAGAAAGAGGCTCATGTGCACAGGATTGGGGGGAGAAGCACAGGGGGAGGAAAAGTGAGGGGGAAAATAGCTCAAGCAGACTCCACACTAAGCACGGAGGTTAGCGCAGGACTCCATCTCAGGACCCTGAGATCAGGACCTGAGCGGAAACCAAAAGTCTGATGCTTAGCCGACTGAGCTACCCAGGCACCCCTGAGTTGGTATTATATCTTCAGTGTATATATATATATATATACACACACATATATATATATATATACATATATATATAGTAGCCATTCAGAACTAAAGATTTCTTTCTGAAAGCTTTAGTTAATGAGGAATTGTCTTTAATATGTGGAATTATTCAAGTTATCTATTTCTTTGATAATTTTGATCTTTGAAAGAATTTTTTTTAAGATTTTATTTATTTGTTTGAGAGAGAATGAGAGACAGAGAGCATGAGAGGGAGGAGGGTCAGAGGGAGAAGCAGACTCCCTGCTGAGCAGGGAGCCAGATGTGGGACTCGATCCCAGGACTCCAGGATCATGACCTGAGCCGAAGGCAGTCGCTTAACCAACTGAGCCACCCAGGCGCCTGATCTTTGAAAGAATTTATCCAAGTCATGTATGTTGCTGAATTTGTTGGCATGAATTTTAGCAATAAGCACACTTAGCACCTGGATCTTAGTTTTAAATATCATTCTTTAATAAAATGAACCAGGGCTTTTTGGAGAAGTGACTGATTCTAGAACTGAAGCAGGAAATATGCAAGTTGAGTCTGAAACATCCTGTACTACTGAAAAGTAGCTAAATAAATGCTTAAAAAGTAAATTTATATAAATGGGGTGTGTCAAAGGAACATAGGCGCCAAATGAAGGATCCCCCCTCAGTGGCCAAAGCTGAAACAATTTTAGTAACTAAATTAATAAAGTCATATTGGAGTATAACTTGAAGTATAAAATAAATATCCATGAGGTCATATTGTCATACATGCATGGTTGAAGAAATTAATAAGTGGGGGATAAGCGACAAATCTGTCATGCATAAGAATTCCAAATAAATTATGTAGATACCTCATCCTAAATGAAGAGAGATAATGGTTTCCTTTCAAAGAGTACAATCTGAAAAGAAGAATAACTTTATAGTAGAGAAACCTGAAAAACACTACGTTCATCAGGCATTCACAGTCAGTAGCAATATTTATAAATCATATTGGTAGCATGTATCCTTGAAATGACAAAAATGGCACTTTATCTCCATGATTGTCCTTCCAAACACCTATAACTCCCAACCAATCAAACCTCAGACAAATTCCAACAAAGGGCATCTCATAATATACCTGACCAATACTCTTCAAAGCTATCAAATTATCAAAAACAAGAAGTCTCTAAGAGACTGTCACAGCCTAAGGAGACATGACAACTAAAGACACATTATTGTTAACTCAAGTCCATAGTTTATTAAGATTTATTAAGACTTCCTTAATTTTTACATAATTTACCTTTTAATTCTAGGATCCCATTCAGGATATCTTTAATTGTGAGTTCAATTCCCATATTGGGTGTAGAGATTTGTGAGAGAGGCTAGGGCACATGGTTCCTAACTCCCTTCTCCTTAGTCTCTCTCTTTCATCTGAAGCCATAAATGCATTTTAGTAGTGGTGAGAGACTGAAGATCTGTAAGGTCTTGGCTGACTCTGAAAGGTCATCCTACACTCTATATTCAGGTGGCAGTGCCTGTTTAGGCTGAGCATTTTTTCTACCTAATGTTCTCTTGGGTTCCCTAAACTTAGAAATAAGGTATCTGGATAGTTCCCTATGGAGACCTTCCTTGGCACGCTACAGAATTAAATGGGCTTGCTTTCTTCTGGAGGAGTTGAAGTATTGATGAGGTTTTGAGTTGGAATTATGGGTAGGTGCCCACCATTTGACTATGACCTCGGGCTGAATTGGATTTGGAGAGATGAATATGTGACTTGTGGAACCACTAGTAGCAGAGAACCAAAGTTACCCTTTCTCAGGAGACAAAGTCAAGAGGGATCCCTATGCATTGATTCAATGGAAATCTGGACCTCAGCATAGGAAAAGTTAGAAAATCCACTCCCCACCAAAAAAAGTACAACTCTCTAATCTTTACATCCATGTCACTCTCATTTGCTCTAACTCACATTGAGCTATCAAATTTTGTGGCAAGCTATAAACTTGTTGAGTCATTAGCCTGCCTGGTTAATGGAGGAAAACTAAATTCCTGTTCCTGCATAATGACACTTATTCACTGTAGACATTTGCATCACTGGGAAATGATAAAACCTCATCCTTCATAATGAAGTTCTGGGCTGACAAAGAGGAAAATATAGTGTTGTGGGACAACTATGAATATAAAACAAGCTTAATAAAGAAATAGTGACAAATTATATTATGCAAAATGTAATGCAATAAAAAATGTTACTAACTCATTGGAAATGTCATAAATAATCTAAATAGTTTTTGACTGTCAAGGCCTTGAAAAATATATTCCCTTAAAAATGAGGTGCAGAAGAGATGTCAATTTAATTGCCATCATCTTTTGACAAGCTTGGAGATTCCCGTATTCGGCTTATTTGCTAAATTTAGATACTTGCTCAAGTTGAAATGAAGGGAGGAACACAATTAACCAGTTCTGCCATTTTATTGTTGATCCGGTGAGAAAGCTGTCAGCGCTCTTACACTACAGCGTTGTTATTTTGGTTTCAGATCAATATTTGGATGATGTTGTAATCAGTTAGCCAAGTGCATCTTTACAAAGTAGGCAAAGTCTCAGATTCTGTACTTGAATGCTGGGGAAAGACAATTGTCAAATTTAGAATATTACTAATCATAAGTTGTAGCTTCTGAAAAAAATGGTAGCCAGGCCTTCTTAATCAATTTGACTGAGACTCTGATTTTGAATCCAAGGACTTACATGCTGGATGGTAATTAGTTGCCTTCTTTTCACCAAGTATTTGGCACAAAGTTGTCTCCTCTTGTCACCATTTGATACCTTACAAACTTCTTTATTCTGATTTTACTGGGAAAGAATGTCCTTTCTCAGCCATTCAGCCATCCTGCATAAATTTATTTAGCTTTTGTCCTTTTATCTTCTGTATTTTGAAAACTCTTATCAGAGGCCTAGGGGAGCAGCTAAGAAGTAGACTTCAGTATCTATGATATTTGGGAAAGTTTTTTTTTTTTTTTAATTTTGCTACTCATTCATTAGGAAAGGGAATATCATCTAGCCTAGCCTTGAATCTTGTACAGTTTCCTTCTTGGATCTGCCAAGAACGGGGCCCCCTGCCTCCACCAAAGCAAGAACTACCACTAAGCCTGTCGTTTCATGTGGGTCATAATGCAGAAAATAAAGGAGAGAAGAAAGGAATCACCATTCAGTTTATGGTGCATTGCTTAACTTCTATCACATTTCTATCTTCGTGTATTTTCTAGTGAAAAATTGGACTCACATAAGAGATGTTCCTTTCATGGATACAGTTGAGGGGTGAGGATTGAACACTGGGCATTCCACAGCAGAGACTGCATTGCTCAATTACAACTTGCTTTCCCACCAAACCTTCCCAAACCTGCTCTCCATGCAGCTACTACCAATCCCTTGGACTTGGAATGTAAGATAAAACTAATTTGTCATTTGGCTTTAGAGAGGAGATTGCAATCCCAAATCATGTATCATCTTTAGATGCCTGTGAAACCCTGGGTTGACATCGATATATATATATATGTATCCCATTTTGAACTTTTTTGAAAGTTTACACATATTTCCCAAAGCACACTTTTAAATTTCTTGTTGAAATCCTTTCATTGTTTTTAGTGCTCCTGAAAATATTTCTAGAATTATTCATCATATTTTCACGTAATTTTCCGGATCATTGTCACTGACAACCTTCACACTGCTATCTTCATAGAAACTCAGAAATAATTCTCAATAAATTTATTAAAAATAATTGATACTTTAACTTTTTGATGTTATAATGATTATTTCTGCTATTTCTCCAATATGAAGAATTAAAATTAAAACTTCAGTTTTCCAAAAGATGTTTTTAAAGAATGGACAAGTCACAGACTAGGAGAAGATATTTGTACAACACTTATCTGATAAAGGGCTTGTATCCAAAATGTACAAAGTACTCTTAAAACCCAACAGTAAAAAATGACACAAAAATATCCTATTTAAAAAATGGGCAAAATATCTGAACAGAAACCTCATATATACACACACAACAAGTAAACATATGAAAAGGTGTTCAATATCATTTTTCCATCAGGGAATTTTAAATTAAAAGAACAAGATACCACTACACATCTATCAGAATTATCAAAATCCAAAGCACTTACAAAGCCAAATGTTGGCAAAAAATGTAGAGCAACAAGAACTTGTATTTTTTATTGTTGGTGGGAATGCAAAATGATACAGCCACTTTGCAAGATAGCTTGGCAGTCTCTTATAAAACATAGTCTTAGCATACAATTCAGCAATCATACTCCGAAGTATTTATCCAACTGCACTGAAAATATATGTACGTTTAAGCAGTTTTATTCACAATTACCAGAATGTGGAAGTGACCAAGATGGTTAAACAAACTGTGGTACATCCATACAATGTCATACTATCCAGTGCTAAAAAGAAAGAACTATCAAGCCATGAAAAGACAGGGATGAATCTTAAATGCATATTACTAAATGAAAGAAGCCAGATTGAAAAAGTTACAGACTGTATGATTTTACCAAAATAATATCCTGGAAAAGGCAAAATTATGGAAACAGAAAAAGAGTGGTTGCCAGAGATTATAGGGGAGGAAAGGCAGGATGCATAGGTGAAATTCAGGGGATTTTTAGAGCATTAAAACTATTCTGTATGATACACTAATGATAGACAAATGACATTATGCATTTGTCAAAACCCATAGAATTTTACAAAACAGAGTGACCCCTGATACATATGTATCAATATTAATTCAGTAAGTGTACAAATGCACCATACTAAGGCAGGATGTTAATAATAGTGGATACTGCATGCAGAAGGGCAGGGAGAGGAGGTCTATAAGAACTCTCTAGGGGCACCTGGGTGGCTCAATCATTTGAGCATCTGACTCTTGGTTTCGGCTCAGGTCATGATGTCAGGGTCCTGAGATCAAGCACTCCATGCTCAGCGGGGAGTCTGCTTCAGATTCTCTTTCTCCCTCTCTCTCTCTGCCCCTCCCCCCATGCTCCCCCGTGCGCGCTCTCTCTCTCTCTCTCAAATAAATTAATTAATTAAAAAAAAGAACTCTATACTTTCTGCAAACCTAAAATTACTCTAACAAATAAAGTCTATGAAAACGACAACAACAAAAACCTAACACAATACATTGTTTTCTTGCTGCTATGATTATTATTTCAGCTATTTCTCCAATGTGGTCACTTGTATTTTTATTCATTGAGTGCCCAGTGCTTTTTGACTTAATCTTAAGCTGTAAATTTATATGCACAAAACCATATATCTTTCGTGTTGTTAAGTATTGTTTCTACATCATTCTTCTAGAATGTAACAACTTTAATTCTAATTACGTATAGTTTTATGTGTGTAGTACACAACTGTGACAGCAGGACTTCGATACATAAAATATTTATAAAGAATATGCAATCAGAAACTATGAAGCAACTGTAATTGACTTCACCTTTTAGCTTCTTATCAAATTGAGAATTGTGTTTACTGATTGAGGCAAAGCAATGTGCAATAATGTGTGATTGATTGGAAATCATTTAGTAGGGGATGGCATGCCGAGTAACTGCCATCCTAATGAAAGCAGGGTGTTAGATAAGCTGGTGGCATTGGTTAGCTCTGCTTCTCCTATACAAGATTTCACCCTCAAAGAACTCATGAGAAGTGTAATTCCATATATTATAGAATAAGTGGCATAATCATTGCTTGTTGGGTAATAATAGCTCACATTTGAGTTGTGGGAACATGTTAGGCACTGACAGAGGGTTTGGCATATATAAACCACTTAATCTTTGCAATAGTCCGATGAGGTAGGTGCTTTTACTCTTCTCATTTTACACATGACAAAACTAAGTCATGCAAGGTTAAATAACTTGCCTAAGCTTCCAGGAGCAAATGAGGGGCAGAATTGTGATTTGATGTTGGGCAGACACTCTGGCGTGCATGCGGTTCTCTACGCTCCTCTTAGTAATAGAAAGTATGGACACCGACGCTAGAACCTTGATTTAAAAAATATGCAATTTAATGTGACTTTTAACTTGGGACAGCTGGTGTTCAAAGTATTCCACAAAACCTCACTTACCAACCCTGCTTGCTCTTGTTTCTACAGAGACAAAGCAGATCGCACTGCCTGACTTGCTCAGGTTCAGCCCCTAGAACACTTTGTCCTAACTCGCTGGGTGACATAGCTGACTTGGTTTAGTCTGACTCTCTGTGTCTCTGCAAACAGGCTCAGCCTGAGAGGAACGACTTACATTACTGTGCTCCTGGAAGAAAAACAAGATCACCAGATACTGCTGAGGAAAGCCAACGACATTGTCAGATGCCCAGACAGACCCATGGGAATCATGGGTACAAAGAATACTAAAGAAAGCACTTATTTATTGGTCAAAGCTGGGTTTTCGCTAATACTTTTAAACACGATGCATGCTGAATTTTAGTTTTCCAAGTTCATTCTTTGCAAACTGCTACATATTCTAAACTTTTTACAGATTGCTAGTTATACATCAAATAAACATATCTGGCAGAGACCTTTTCATAAGACTGAAGAGATTGAAATTCTTTTTGTGATAAATTGGAAGAAACTGAGAAACAACTGGGAACAAATTCTGCCGCTTTTTTATTGTCTAAAGTTTGCAGAATTCTAGATGTAATCTCACGGCTCTGGTGGCACACACAGCCCACACTGAAATGTGAGGGAGGCGGCCGTTACAAAAACGGATTAAAGATCCTATGAAAGCCATGAACAGCATAGGCTTTGTGCAATTATTTTCACTTTCTCTTCTTAAAATGTGTAAGTAAAGTGATACATATCAACTTCCTGCAATTTACTTGAATTGAGTTATAAGAATTGTAAATGGCAAGAGAGATGCCGAACTGTAAAATACAAAGCTATTTTACGGAAGATGGCCATTACCATACATTTTAAAACTTATGATCACAGACTCTTAAGAATGAATTTGAAACTAAAGGCGACAGGGATTTTTCTCTTTTTCTGTGGGTAAAGGAATCAGAGCATTTTGAATATTAAAGAAAAGAGGTGCCTAGAATGTTCAATGAAAGAGAAGTTAGATTGTAGCAAGATGGTGGGTGCAGAATAGACTGCTTAATTCAAGGGTCTTTTCCCACCTACTACAAAAGATCCATTCTAGATTTGTCTGGACTATAATTTTGCATTAAACTAATCATCCTTGGTGTTCCTCATAAAAGAGACCATATTATTATATCAAATATATTGTACACTCATAAGGAATGCCATGTGAAATTATCTGGGGAGAAACTGCAACGCTGCTTTGAGCATGATAACATACAGAAAGGAGAGCTGATTATTTCATCTCCAAATCAATGTTTGGAGCAATAAGGGAAGATTTATTTTACTGTATATTTGGAAACATACTAGGATTCAAAAAAATGTGGACTTTGAGCCCACATGACTCATTAGTTGTAAAACTGAATTCATATGGGCAGTAAAACTGAGACAGATTTTGATTGGTATAATCCTGAGAAACTGGAAAAGAAAAACAGAAAGATAGAAGCTGTAGAAAATAAGCAAAACTGTTCCAAAAAATATAATAATGGTGTTTGCTATTGACAGAATTATACGAACACACTGAACAACCAATTTTCTAGAAGCTTACTATTGCTTATAAAGTTTAAGTAATTACCTATAGTATTGATTTGTTTATATATGTATGTATGATTCTCATTGGACTCAAGAACGAAATTGAAGAATTAGGTGAAAACATGTGAATGTATGGATTACATGTATGATTATCAGCTCACATATGTTAAAACTATATAATATTTGTGTACATTAACTACATTCTAATTACTCCAGAATGCTTTCTGACAGAGTATTATGATCCATTTGACTCATACACAACCAGAAACTGGAAAAGTGAAAACTGTGACTTGGCCCAATTATATGGCCGGTTCTTGAAATCCTCTGGTTGACAGAGTTGTCAAAACGTAGTCCCAGCAGCTGCCCGTTCTCTCTCCCTGGGCACATAGACGTAGTGTGAAAATTTCTGAGCCATCACTTAGCCCGGCCCACTTAGCCCTTATTCACTGCAGGTCTATGCTCTCCATCACGGCCAACATTGTGGCTCAACAGATGTCAACGTCTGCCTTGAACAACCTGAATTTTCCAGCCTTTCACGGGGCATATCCAAATACTCAAATTTGCTGTTATTTACCATGTGAATGTTGACAGCCCCTCAGTTCAAAGCATATGGGCAGCACAGCTCCTGCTAGTGGAATGGCATCTCCATGGAAAGAGATATGTCTCCATAGAAAGAGATACAACTCCATGTCGAGAGATAGCAGAGCTCACCCTAGTGGAGTTGGCTGGCTTCTGGTTTCAGTGATTCCAGCTCTAAGCTACGTCTCAAGTCTCCCTCACAGAGAAAAATAATAAAGTCATTTAATGGTCTCCCAAGCCAGCGTGTCCATGAAACCCTGAAAAGTGTTAAATGTATTAAGTCCAATATCATGCCATGTGAATATCACATGAACAGGATGAAACAGTAGCAGGAAGCAAGTTGTTTTTGTGAGACAAGCACTGGTAAACTAAATAAACCACCTCTCTTTTTCTTTTATGCTTCCCATTTTTTTAAACTAAACAAAATTAGTAACTAATATACTTTATCTGTGTAAAATCACTTTCACCTACTTAAAAAAAGGAAGGGATCATATCGTATATTTTTACATATTTTGACATGAGTGCAAGGTTTTCACACAACTCTTGGGGAAATCCTAAAGTAGAAATGTCTACCCTGTATGACATGGTGTCTTATAAAATGATGTATTAAGTGAAACAACTCTATGATGGCTGACAATGTCACGGTCTTCTTCATGTAAAAAATGTGTATGAAATCAGGAAAAGAAAGCACTAGCTATTTTTGCTGTGGTTTCAGCGCCTCTGGCAATTTGGCATACCTGAGTTGACTGTCACCTTTACTTTTTTCTCTTCCAAAATGTATTCTCACTGGGGTCTGTTGTGACATGTGCAATATTACCTTAATCTCCACATCACTACTTCTAGCATGAAAACTTTGCTCTTCAAAGAGAAATAACTACCTTGTTATTGGAAACAAAATTACATTAGCTCAAAAACTGAGCCCCATGAGCCTGCCCTGGTTTATCAACCTTAAAGAAAAATCAGATATCAGTCATTCTGATTTGGAATAAGATTGTTTTGGTGGAGAAAGAAGATCTCAAGACATAACAGAGAAAAATGTGCCCCTTGTTAATATTCTCTTGTATTGTGGAATAAGTTCTACTAAGAAAAACATAAAACATTGCTTTGTGGATTTTAACAAAACATTCTAAATTATCTGATGTGTCTAAATGCAGCTAGCATCATTGTAGTAGATTGCAAGGTACGCGTTAACTAAGTGACAATCAAATTATGACCAGAGGGTTTGTGTTGTATTCCTCTTCATGTTCTTAGGTCTCCATATAATGTTAGATCTTTAATTGATTCTCCCTTTTAAAAAAGATTTATTTATTTATTTATTTATTTATTTATTTATTTATTTATTTATTTATTTATTTTAGAGAGAGAGAGTGCAGAGGGGAGGAGCAGAGAGAGTCTTAAGCAGACTCCGAGCTGAGCACGGAGCCTGATGCAGGGCTCGGTCTCATGACCCTGAGATCACAATCTGAGCTGAAACCAAGAGTCTGAGGCTTACCTGACTATGCCACCCAGTTTACCCTATAATTGATTCTTAATAAATATTTGCTCAGTGATTGAAACTATTGTACTTCTTTTTTTTTTTAAGATTTTATTTATTTATTTGACAGAGAGAGTCACAGTGAGAGGGGGAACACAAGCAGGGGGAGTGGGAGAGGGAGAGGCAGGCTCCCCTCTGAGCAAAGAGCCCGATGCCGGCCTTGAACCCAGGACCCTGGGACCATGACCTGAGCCGAAGGCAGACACTTAATGACTGAGCCACCCAGGCGCCCCCAAACTCTTGTACTTCTTACCTTCAGATCTTTGCAGGTGGTGGGGACCTCTTTGGGGTCCTCTTTCCTGATTCTTCATTCCTATATGGCAAACTTCTATATAATGTTTGGGACAGCTCATCCAAATTCTTCCCTAAATCCATTTTTCTATTATATTCTCTTTATCTTTTTGTCACTAGGGTATATTCAACACGCAATATTACGTTGGTTTCTGGTATGCACCGTAGTGACTTGACAACTCTACACATTATGCTGTGCTCATCACAAATGTAGCTACCATCTGTCATAGAATGTACAAATCTATATTACTACAACTTAGTGGATAACAACATTTGTTTTTGTCTTGGCGTGCCCTAGTATATTGTGAGGTCCTAGAAAATGTGGGATGTCATTTGATTATATTTATTGAGTGCCTGATCCTGTGGCATATAACACACTGAGAGAATTTAGTGTTTATTTTTTTTTTCAATATTTTATTTATTTATTTGAGAGAGAAAGTAAGTCAGGGCGGGGAGGGGCAGAGGGAGACGCAGACTCCCTGCTGATTGAGGAGCCTGATGCAAGCTCGATCCCAGAACCCTGAGGACCTGAGCCAAAGTCAGATGCTTACCTGACTGAGCCACCCAGGCACTCCAAGAAGATTTAGTGTTTCTTGATTAATTCCAGGGCCACTAGGATTCATTGAAGGCTCCATATTTGACCATAAGCCACACAATGTACTAGGAAATCATTTGAGGTTGTAGCTATTTATAATGATGTATAACATGATAAAAAAAAATGGAAAATTTCTCTGGATAAGAACTTTCCATCTCCTGAACAGGAACTTTCTAACTTCAGTGACCTGCTTCCCTCAGGCAGAAAGGGAAAAGTGTTCAGTTTGACATATGATAACTAACGCAAGTCACTAGAGGTTTCTGAGTAAGTGGATTCTGCAAATAGATTAAATGTCACAGCTAGTGATCCAAAAATGCAGATGTGTTTCCAGAAGTCCAGAATGACTGCCTTTTATCTTGGGTTCTCTGTGGTATGAAACAATTTTCTCTAAAACTTCTAACTCCTCCCAGACTTTGTCAAAATCAATTGTTTTGAATTAAAAAAAAAAAGAAACTGAAAATGTTCTTCATATTCCAATAGAAAATCTATGCCACATGACATAACTTATTAATGTATCACATTAACACTTCATAATATATTCATGTTTGCAAGTAGGACGTTTAATCATATGAATTCCTATCTATGCAAGCTCTGTTTATCGTGGGACTAACATGGGAACTGCCATCACAAACAATGAGCTCATGCAACACTATTAATATAACCATTTTATTATTATGTTATTTATTATTTATTGAGCTCTAGCCTCTCTTTTGAAGATTATAATATTAAACAGAAACAAAAACTTCAGCTAATATTCTAATTTTTTATTCTCTAAGATTGAAGCTCCCTAGAATTAAACTTGATTTTGATAATTTTCTGAGGGCAAATAGTGAATCTCTGTCACACTTGGTGGTAATAGTGGGGAAAGAAACTAGAATTATTTTCTCGACTCCCCACCTTCCACCCTGCCTACTCCTTATTTTTAATTTTTCTCTTATTGGAGAGAAAAAATTTTCCTCTACCCTTCAAAAGTTCTTCCTGTTGGTCTAATAAGTAAATTGACATGAGACAGATTAACAGGAGAAAATCAAATTTAATTCCATACATATGGAAACCCCACATACATGAGAGGTTCAAAGACAAAAAGGTAAAATGAGGTATATATGCCTTCCTGAGCTAAGAGGTGAGATAAGGTCCTGGGACTTCAAATGGGAGGAGGGTAATTCACAAGGCAATAAAAACAAGACCAGAAGTTTGGAAATTAGATGTGCGCCCTGTCATACATATAGGTCACTCAGATAAAATGTATCTCTGATAAAAACTCTCATTCTGAGAAAGACCCCCCAATTTAAATTTTTCTAGGTAGTTAAGGAAGGAGCAAAAAGTTTCTCTTGAGCTTGCTGGATCTTGATTGCATTCAGCTCAAAATAGTCCACATACCAAAGTGGCACACTTGAGGGGCACTTGTTCTGAACCCCTTCACTCTCAAGGCCAAATCCAAGTTTTGTAGGACTTTAAGTTTACACAATTTGGGGATCTTTCTTTAAGAAGAAGAATACTGTATTAGTCTGCTCCAGTTGCCATAACAAAATACCACAGATTGGGTGCTTAAACAACAGAAATTTATTTTCTCACAATCTGGAGGCTGGAAGTCCAAGATCAAGGTGCCACTAGAGTTGATTTCTGCTGAGATCTTTCTTCCTGGCTTGAAGATGACCATCTTTTCTCTGTGTCCACACATAGTCTTTTCTGTGTGTGAGAGGGAGAGAAAGAGAGAGAATCATATTGAGAAAGGCGTGATGATGTTTGTGGTTCAAAAAGCAAACCTATTAGCAGAGGATGTTGCTCAATTTATGCCTTGGGCCTACTTATAGACCAGTTGTGAGTCAAGGGCTTGGGATGTTAAGATTATTCCATCCTTTATTGGATGTTAACTATCGACAGAACAACTATGCTTAGGGTAGCACTTTCATATAAAAAAATGGTAGAAATGTAGTTAGGGTTATGCTTGGCAGTATTATGGAGCAAGGAAGATAAATCATATATTTAGATAAATGTATTTAAGATTCAAAATATATTTTCAGACAAGTTTAACTAAGATTTCAGGAAAAGGACATTTTTAAGGAATAAGAGGTTTCCTTGGCTGGTAAAGAATAAGTAATAATATGTTCATTAAAAAATAATGATAGTGCAACTTTCAAGTTATTTTATCCTATTGTGCAATCTCTATCCCATTAGCTGTATTGTTTTCAAGTTATTATTTGTTTCAGTTTTCTGATTGGCTTAATGGATAAAAGGGAATGTGATATAAATGCCTTATTTTCCAGTACTAAAAAGAAAAGGTTTTATATGATTTTCTTATTATATTTTGTATGTCCCAGACAAAAAGAATGCCAACCTATTATAAAATCTTATACAATTTGAAATCAATTTAATTTTTGTGTTAAGTAGAACATGACATTTACAAAACATATGGGTAGTATCCAGGTAAATTAAGACCTATCAGCATTGCCTTTATCTGGTAAAATGCCCACATTTTCATCAACTTTACTTAGACAGTTTTTCTAACATATGTTAGACATAAATGTGAGTAATCAATTGTGCCAATTTGGAGATTAACTTTAATTTGCATAATATATTCCAAAACCTCATGGAAAGAACCTATAGGACTATTGGGAACTAGAATAGCCTAACTGCTCTAAGAAACCGTATGCTGTCCTTTGGTGGATGAAAATCCTTCCACAATTGGCCTTTACTTTTTCTTTCTTTTTTTTTTTTAAAGGATGCTTTCTTTTTTTTCAAATATACTATGATACTGTTTTTTAAATTTAGTTTTTTATTTTAATTCCAGTATAGCTTGCATACAGTGTTTTATTAGTTTCAGTTGTACAATATAGTGATTTAACAATTCTATACATTACTGAGCCCTTATCGTAAGTATATTTTTTAATTCCCATCCCTATATCACCCATCCCCCCACCCACCTGCCCTCTGGTAACCATCAGTGTGTTCTCTATAATTAAGAGTCTGTTTCTTGGTTTATCTCTCTCTCCTTTTTTACCCTTGACTTGTTTGCTTTGTTTCTTAAATTCCGCATATGGGTGAAACCATATGGTATTTGTCTCTCTCTGACTGGCTTACTTTGCTTAGCATTATATTCTCTAGATCCATCCATGTTCCTGCAAATGACAAGATTTCATTCTTTTTTTTTTTATGACTGAATAACAATCCATTGTATATATATACCACATATTCTTTTTTTTTTAATTTTTTTAATTATTTTTTTATTCTTTTTTTTTTAAATTTTATTCTTATGTTAATCCCCATACATTACATCATTAGTTTTAGATGAAGTGTTCCATGATTCATTGTTTGTGCATAACACACAGTGCTCCATGCAGAATGTGCCCTCCTCAATACCCACCACCAGGCTAACGCATCCTCCTACCCCCCTCCCCTCTAGAACCCTCAGTTTGTTTTTCAGAGTCCATCGTCTCTCATGGTTCGTCTACCCCTCCGATTTCCCCCGCTTCATTCTTCCCCTCCCACTAACTTCTTCTTCTTCTTTTTTTTTTTTTTTTTCTTAACATATATTGCATCATTTGTTTCAGAGGTACAGATCTGAGATTCAACAGTCTTGCACAATTCACAGCGCTTACCAGAGGACATACCCTCCCCAGTGTCTATCACCCAGTCACCCCTCCCTCCCACCCCACCCCCCACTCCAGCAACCCTGTTTGTTTCCTGCGATTAAGAATTCCTCATATCAGTGAGATCATATGATACATGTCTTTCTCTGTTTGACTTATTTCACTCAACATAATACCCTCCAGTTGCATCCACGTCGTTGCAAATGGCAAGATCTCATTCCTTTTGATGGCTGCATAATATTCCATTGTATATATATATATACCACTTCTTCTTTATCCATTCATCTGTCGATGGACATCTTGGCTCTTTCCACAGTTCAGCTATTGTGGACATTGCTGCTATAAACATCGGGGTGCACGTAACCCTTCGGATCCCTACTTTTGTATCTTTGGGGTAAATACCCAGTAGTGCAATTGCTGGGTCATAGGGCAGCTCTATTTTCAACTTTTTGAGGAACCTCCATACAGTTTTCCAGAGTGGCTACACGAGCTTGCATTCCCACCAACAGTGTAGGAGGGTTCCCCTTTCTCCGCATCCCCGCCAACATCTGTCGTTTCCTGACTTGTTAATTTTAGCCATTCTGACTGGTGTGAGGTGGTATCTCATTGAGGTTTTGATTTGGATTTCCCTGATGCCGAGCGATATTGAGCACTTTTTCATGTGTCTGTTGGCCACTTGGATGTCTTCTTTGGAAAAATGTCTGTTCATGTCTTCTGCCCATTTCTTGATTGGATTCTTTGTTCTTTGGGTGTTGAGTTTGATGAGTTCTTTATAGATTTTGGATACTAGCCCTTTATCTGATATGTCATTTGCAAATATCTTCTCCCAATCTGTCGGTTGGATGACAGCTTTTTAATAGAGCTGGAAGTCCGGAATTGTGATGCTGCCGGCTTTGCTTTTCTTTTTCAACATTCCTCTGTCTATGCGGGGTCTTTTCTGGTTCCATACAAATTTTAGGATGATTTGTTGCATTTCTTTGAAAAAAGTGGATGGTATTTTGATGGGGATTGCACTGAATGTGTAGATTGCTCTAGGTAGCATTGACATCTTCACAATATTTGTTCTTCCAATCCATGAGCATGGAATGTTTTTCCATTTCTTTGTGTCTTCCTCAATTTCTTTCATGAGTATTTTATAGTTTTCTGAGTACAGATCCTTTGTCTCTTTGGTTAGATTTATTCCTAGGTATCTTATGGTTTTGGGTGCAATTGTAAATGGGATCGACTCCTTCATTTCTCTTTCTTCTGTCTTGTTGTTGGTGTATAGGAATGCCACTGACTTCTGTGCATTGATTTTATATCCTGCCACTTTACTGAATTCCTGTATGAGTTCTAGCAGTTTTGGGGTGGAGTCTTTTGGGTTTTCCACATAAAGTATCATATCATCTGCGAAGAGTGAGAGTTTGACTTCTTTGCCAATTTGGATGCCTTTGATTTCTTTTTGTTGTCTGATTGCTGAGGCTAGGACTTCCAATACTATGTGGCTAGGACTTTAAGAATTCTTTAATTCTTCTTTAAGGATGCTCTTTAGCCTCCATGTATTTGGAGTGGTGCTAGTGGACATCCCTGCCGCGTTCCTGACCTTAGGGGGAAAGCTCTCAGTTTTTCCCCATTGAGAATGATATTTGCTGTAGGTTTTTCATAGATGGCTTTTATGATATTGAGGTATGTACCCTCAATCCCTATACTCTGAAGAGTTTTGATCAAGAAAGGATGCTGTACTTTGTCAAATGCTTTTTCTGCATCTATTGAGAGGATCATATGATTCTTGTTCTTTCTTTTGTTAATGTATTGTATCACATTGATTGATTTGCGGATGTTGAACCAACCTTGCAGCCCAGGGATAAATCCCACTTGGTCATGGTGAATAATCCTTTTAATGTACTGTTGGATCCTACTGGCTAGTATTTTGGTGAGAATTTTTGCATCCATGTTCATCAGGGATATTGGTCTGTAATTCTCCTTTTTGAGGGGGTCTTTGTCTGGTTTTGGGATCAAGGTAATGCTGGCCTCATAAAATGAGTTTGGAAGTTTTTCTTCCATTTCTATTTTTTGGAACAGTTTCAGAAGAATAGGTATTAATTCTTCTTGAAATGTTTGGTAGAATTCCCCTGGGAAGCCATCTGGCCCTGGGCTTTTGTTTGTTGGGAGATTTTTGATGACTGCTTCAATTTCCTTAGTGGTTATAGGTCTGTTCAGGTTTTCTATTTCCTCCTGGTTCAGTTTTGGTAGTTGATACATCTCTAGGAATGCATCCATTTCTTCCAGGTTATCTAATTTGCTGGCATAGAGTTGCTCATAACATGTTCTTATAATTGTTTGTATTTCTTTGGTGTTGGTTGTGATCTCTCCTCTTTCATTCATTATTTTGTTGATTTGGGTCATTTCTCTTCTCTTTTTGATAAGTCTGGCCAGGGGTTTATCAATCTTGTTAATTCTTTCAAAGAACCAGCTCCTAGTTTTGTTCATCTGTTCTACTGTTCTTTTAGTTTCTATTTCATTGATTTCTGCTCTGATCTTTATTATTTCTCTTCTCCTGCTGGGTTTAGGCTTTATTTGCTGTTCTTTCTCCAGCTCCTTTAGGTGTAGGGTTAGGTTGTGTACTTGAGACCTTTCTTGCTTCTTGAGAAAGGCTTGTATTGCTATATACTTTCCTCTTAGGACTGCCTTTGCTGCATCCCAAAGATTTTGAAGAGTTGTGTTTTCATTTTCATTGGTTTCCATGTATTTTTTTAATTCTTCTTTAATTTCCTGGTTGACCCATTCATTCTTCAGTAGGATGCTCTTTAGCCTCCATGTATTTGAGTTCTTTCCGACTTTCCTCTTGTGATTGAGTTCTAGTTTCAAAGCATTGTGGTCTGAAAATAGGCAGGGAATGATCCCATTCTTTTGGTACCGGTTGAGACCTGATTTATGACCTAGGATGTGATCTATTCTGGAGAATGTTCCATGGGCACTAGAGAAGAATGTGTATTCCGTTGCTTTGGGGTGGAATGTTCTGAATATGTCTGTGAAGTCTATTTGGTCCAGTGTGTCATTTAAAGTCTTTATTTCCTTGTTGATCTTTTGCTTAGACGATCTGTCCATTTCAGTGAGGGGGGTCTTAAAGTCCCCCACTATTATTGTATTGTTGTCGATGTGTTTCTTTGCTTTTGTTATTAATTGCCTTATATAATTGGCTGCTCCCATGTTAGGGGCATAGATATTTACAATTGTTAGATCTTCTTGTTGGATAGATCCTTTAGGTATGATATAGTGTCCTTCCTCATCTCTTATTACAGTCTTTGGTTTAAAATCTAATTTGTCTGATATAAGGATTGCCACCCCAGCTTTCTTTTGGTGTCCATTAGCATGGTAAATGGTTTTCCACCCCCTCACTTTCAATCTGGGGGTGTCTTTGGTTCTAAAATTGTCTCTTGCAGACAGCATATTGATGGGTCTTGTTTTTTAATCCAGTCTGATAGCCAATGTCTTTTGATTGGGGCATTGAGCCCATTTACATTCAGGGTAACTATTGAAAGATAGGAATTTAGTGCCATTGTATTGCCTGTAAGGTGACTGTTACCATATATTGTCTGTGTTCCTTTCCGGTCTATGTTACTTTTAGGCTCTCTCTTTGCTTAGAGGACCCCTTTCAAGATTTCCTGTAGGGCTGGTTTTGTGTTTGCAAATTCCTTTAGTTTTTGTTTGTCCTGGAAGCTTTTTATCTCTTCTTCAATTTTCAACGACAGCCTAGCTGGATAGAGTATTCTTGGTTGCATATTTTTCTCATTTAGTGCTCTGAATATATCCTGCCAGTCCTTTCTGGCCTGCCAGGTCTCTGTGGATAGGTCTGTTGCCAATCGAATGTTTCTACCCTTGTAGGTTACATATCTCTTCTCCCGAGCTGCTTTCAGGATTTTCTCTTTGTCTATGAGACTCATAAGTTTTACTATTAGATGTCGGGGTGTTGACCTATTTTTATTGATTTTGAGAGGGGTTTTCTGTGCTTCCTGGATTTTCATGCCTGTTTCCTTCCCCAAATTAGGGAAGTTCTCTGCTATAATTTGCTCCAATATACCTTCTGCCCCTCTCTCTCTTTCTTCTTCTTCTGGGATCCCAATCATTCTAATGTTGTTTCGTCTTATGGTATCGCTTATCTCTCGAATTCTGCCCTCATGGTCCAGTAGTTGTTTATCTCGCTTTTTCTCAGGTTCTTTATTTTCCATCATTTCATCTTCTATATTACTGATTCTCTCTTCTGCCTCATTTATTCTAGCAGTTAGCGCCCCCATTTTTTATTGCACCTCATTAATAGCCTTTTTGATTTCTACTTGGTTGGATTTTAGTTCTTTTACTTCTCCAGAAAGGGTTTCTCTGATAACTTCCATATTTTTTTCAAGCCCAGCTAGTATCTTTAAAGTGATGATTCTGAACTCTAGATCTGACATCATACTAATGTCCATATTGAGTAGGTCCCTGGCAGTCGGTACTACCTCTTGTTCTTTTTGTTGAGTTGATTTTTTCTGTCTTGTCATTTTGTGCAGAGGAGAATAGATTAATGAGAGAACAAAATGCTAGCAGAGTAACAACATCCCCAGAAAATATACTCTAAACAAATCAGAAAAGACCTGAAGCAGTGGGAAAAGAAAGGGAAAGGGAGAAAAAAGAAAAAGAAAAAAAAGAAAAAGATAAAGATAAAAACAAAAACAAACAAAACAAAACAGCAACAGCAACAACAAAAATACCAGAATGTGATCAAATAGGATCAGGCTGGTATATAGATCAGTGCCACACACTTGATTTGGGGTGTATTTTGGTCTTTTAGAAGAAAGTGCCTCCCAAAATTTTAAAGAAAGAAAAACTTATATATGTACAAAAATAAGGGTTGATATGATGAAAGGATGGAATATGACTGTAAAGATGGAAATTATAAAAAATTTTATAAAAGGAATTTATAAGAAGTTTTTTGAAAAAAGAAAGAGGTTTTAAAAAAAAAAAGGGAGAGGATGTGATCAGGCAGGGGAATAGAAAACACCATATACTAGAGATTTAGGGTATATTTTAATCTGTTAGAAGAAACTATCTCAAAATTTTAAAGAGAGAACAACTTATATATATAAGCCAAAAATACGGGTAACTACTATGAAGGGATAGAATATGACTCTAAAAATGAAAAATAAAAATTTTTTCTTTTAAGAAAAGGGATTGATAAGATGTTGGTTGAAAAAGGGAAAAAGAAAAATTCAAAAAAAAAAAAGAAAGACAGTTAAAAAAAATTAACTTTGAAAGACTAAAGAATCATGGTAAAAAAGCCATGAATTCTATGTGCAGTAGTCCCCTAGCGCTGGAGTTCTGCCGTTCTCATTGATCGGTAAACTTGGTCTTGGCTGGCTGTTCTCGCTGATCTTCTGGGGAGGGGCCTGTTGCCGTGGTTTCCAAATGTCTCTGCCGGAGGCGGAATTGCCCCGCCCTTGCCCCCACCCGGCTAAGTAATCTGCTCGGGTTTGCTCTCCGGGGCTTTTGTTCCCTGTGATCTTTCGGTACAGCTTTGGAGGCGGAGAGTGAAAATGGTGGCCTCCCAATCTCCGCCCCAGAGGAGCCGAGAACTCGGGGCCCCACTTCTCAGTGAGCCCCCAGAGAAAAGCTGTCAGTCACTCCCGTCTCCCTGGTCTCTGGCCGCACTCCGTGCTCACCCGGCCTGTGACCGCACGTTTCTATCTCTGGCACCCGACCCCGTGTGGAGTCTCCAAACCCAGCAGATCCCTGCGGTGCACTCCCGCGCGGCTCCTCCCGGGAGAGGAAGGTGAGTCTCCCCGGATCTGCCGCTTGTTGGGTCCCTGCTGGAGGAGCAGGGGCCCGACTGTGCCGCGGATCACGGTTTATGGCCACCCCGAGCTGAGAGCCCGCGCCTGGGCTCCGCCTCTGCAGCCGGCTTCCCTGCTCCGTTACCTGGGAGCTCTGCCGCACTCAGGCACCCCCGGTCTTTCTGTGACCCCGAGGGTCCTGAGACCCCACTGTCCCGGAGGGTTCCACCCCCCGCTTAGCCACCAGAGTGACGTCCCTCAGCGGAGCAGACTTTTAAAAGCTCCGATTTTGTGCTCCGCGGCTCTATCACTTGCCAGAAGCGGCCGCCGGAGGCCCCTCTCCCGCCGTCTATCCTCCCGAATATTGCCTCGGATTCACTTCTCTGCACGTCCTACCTTCCAGAAAGTGGTCGCTTTTCTGATGAGAGAGTTGTTGCTCTTCTTTTCTTCGATCTCCTGTTGAGTTTGTAGGTGTTCCGAATGGTTTGATCCCTATCCAGCTGAATTCCTGAGAGGAGACGAAATCCAGGTCTCCTACTCCTCCGCCATCTTGCTCCGCCCCCTATACCACATATTCTCTCTTTTTTTTTTTTTAAGATTTTATTTATTTATTTGTTTGAGAGAGAATGAGAGACAGAGAGCATGAGAGGGAAGAGGGTCAGAGGGAGAAGCAGACCCCCCGCTGAGCAGGGAGCCCGATGCGGGACTCGATCCAGGGACTCCAGGATCATGACCTTAGCCGAAGGCAGTCGCTTAACCAACTGAGTCACCCAGGCGCCCCAGTATACCACATATTCTTTATCATTCATCCATCGATGGACACTTGGGCTGCTTTCATAATTTGGCTATTGTAAATAATGCTGCAATAAACATAAGGGTTCATGTATTCCTTTGAGTTAGTGTTTTTGTATTTTTGGGGTAGACACTCAGTAGTGAGATTGCTGGATCAAAGGGTTTTTCCATTTTTAACTTTTTGAGGAACCTTCATAGTGTTTTCCAGAGTGGCTGCATCAGTTTGCCTTCCCACCAACAGTGCAAGAGGGTTCTTAGTTCTTTTCATCCTCTCCAACACTTGTTTTTTTGTGCTTTTTATTTTAGCCATTCTGACAGGTATAAGGTGATATCTTATTATAGTTTTAATTTGCATTTCCTTGATGGTGAGTGATTTTGAGCATCTTTTCATGTGTCTGTTGGCCATCTACATTTCTTCTTGGAGAAATATCTATTCATATATTCTGTCCTATTTTTAATTGTATTATTTGATTTTTGGGTGTTGAGTTGCATCAGTTCTTTATATATTTTGGATACTAACTCTTTATCAGATATGTCATTTGCAAAAGAAAAAAAGAAAAAAAATCATGACTCAATTAAGGCATAAGGCCAATAACTTTTAACACCAGTTATTTCAGGCAAATTGAAGCTCCTAAAAAGAAATGTTTGAATCCTTCTATAATGCCTTGGAGTACCCCCTGACCTGTGATAAAACAAAATATCCCCTAGTCTAGTACTTTAAAAAGTAACTGCTATATTTTTGTGTGAAAGAGCTATAATCATGTGTTTGGTTAGTGATAAGAAATTATTTTAGCCAAATAATGTACTCCCACCAGTAGATGATATCAGCTTGTAGATTTTTAGGAAAGTTCATGCCAGTTACATGTGAATTAGGGTTTCTGTGAGATCACAAATGGACACAAAATGTAAGTCAATGTGATAGATATAACCCTTGCTGGTGAGAGATTAGAGCCTCATACAGGCTATAGTGTGGTGGTTAATTCTCATCTGGAAGGCAAACAGTCTTTTTTACAATTATAAGATAAGTTTCTAGGATACTGTAATTTCTAATATTACAGCATTCTCCACTATTTAAAAAATAATATTACATTTGGGAAATATTTAGACAGATATTAGAATAAAGAAATACTAGACTTTTCACTAGAATGTGTTTCTTTGACTTATTTCTGTTAATTTTCCCTAGGTGAATTTAATTAGTCTTTGTCTGACATATTAAGTTGTTAATAATGAAATTCATTCAAGGCTATGAATTCTCCTCTAAATAAAGCTTTGGCTGAATTTCCTAAGTTTGATATGTAGTTCTAATTATAATCATTTTCTATGTTACAATTTGACTTTTTTCTCAAATGTTAAGACATATATTTTGTTAGCCTTCCCCTAGGTAATTGGAATTATTTTCCATATAGTTAGATTTGTTTTATGCTTCTACTTTGTTTTATGCTTCAACTTTGTTACTAATTTTTAGTTTTACAGTACTGTTCTTGGGAATATAGAGTTTTTCTTTTATGTATTTATGGAGATTTTATGTAACATAATACCATAGTTTCCAAATATAACTTCATTTTTTTCTTTAAAATCTGAGAGAACTATACTTTGTCTTCTATAATACAGATTCAATTTTTTTGCACCATCTGTTATGTTGTGTATATCTTTCAACATGGATATTAATTTCGTTCATTTCTGTCCCACCTTTCTTCATGTCTTCCATCCCCCTTTCAATCTATCCTCTCCTCTTTTTATGTCTGTGCACTCATATTTCTACAGTCTATGTTTTTTTTCACCTATAAAGAATCGAAAAAATTTTTGACATTTATTTCTTGATTCTGTAGCAGATCATTTTCAAAGGTATACCTTTTCTATAAGACTTCTGAATCCTGTTCCTTGTCTTTTGTTTTACAAAATTTATTTATGGATGTCACATTGCTTTTTCTTCTCTGCTTATACTCAAATGAAGCAAAGTATGAAAAGGGTTAACCTGTACTTGGATTGCACTGGATCCATCCTCTGTCACTTATTTGATTGTAGATTTACAGCTAGATGTCAGATTGACATGTATGCATAGTTCAGGGCCTAATTCCCGGTTTGGGGCAAGAACTGATCCACTGGAAGTCAGTTCTAATAGGTCAATGTTTCTTTCTAAGCCCACTTCTTTTGGAACATGAAAAGCTATCATACCCACCCAATACTAGTGCCAAGTCTATATTATTTTATTTTTTATTTTCACAGTGTCTTACCTGTGAAGAAAACTTCTTACAGAATATACTGACCATAACCTTGTCTTCTCTATATTTTCTATTCAGTTTTATACAAATAAGAGTGTCTTTGAAGATGTAGGTTAATTGGGGGTTTTGATGTGGAAAAGGCAGAGAAAGGGTGAGGAACAAGTACTATGCTTGTTTCATGCTCTGTACTTGAGAACAAAAAGGGCTGGTTACTTAGTTTTCTAATTAGTAGAATCCCTTATTAAGGAAACAAAGGTATGAGAATGAATGAAGCATTATCATTTTTTTCAGTAAGTATCTAAAGTAGATCATAAATGGCAACTTAAGGTTTTTCTTTCTTAGGCTAGTTTTGCACATATTATAACTAATGTCAGTTCTTCCTAGATTCTGGCATTATGTCTTATGAAAGTTCAATTTCCTGTATTGTCACTTCTACTTTTTTTTGGAAAAGGAGGAGCTATGAGAACTTCTATTAGGAGTGGGGGAATCCTACTTACAGATGTTCTTCTGAACTGTAAATTCTTATAGATAAACAACAACAACAAAAAATAATAATACATGGAGAAAAAGAACATTAAATTAAGTGTTTGAACTCTGACCTCTTCCATTAAATGCTGGTATAACCATAGCAAGCCACTAACTACTTTAGCATCTTATTTTTCTTATCTGTAAAATTGGAAGGTTAGAGTTCCTGATTCTTAAATTTCAGTTATGTCTAAAATACATGATTTATTATCTTGTTTATATATCATGTGTTACAGAGTCATATTTTCCAGACATGAGCAAAACTGACATTAAGGCAAAGATATGGAACTTATTTATTCTCATTTACTCAGAAAGACCCTTCAGGCAGTCAACTTAGTAGCCAAAAGCGCTTGCCACTTCTCCTTAATCCAGTTAGTCAAAGGAGAAATGGGACTGCTATGAGTCATTTAAACAGATTTTTAAGTCTATTGTAGGGCATTTTCCTTAAAGAAAAGTATGTATATATAATATATATGTATACATATATAATAATGCAGGAGTAGGTGGCATCAACCCTCCTCCACCCTTGCATAGTCAAAAATCCCTGTATAAACTTTGAGTCCCCCAAAACTTAACTACTAATGGCCTACTGTTGACCAGAAGCCTTACTGATAACATAAACATCAATTAACACATATTTTCTATATGCAATGTATATTGTATTCTTATAATAAATTAAGCTAGGGGAAAAAATGATATTAAGAAAATCATAGGTGGGGCCCCTGGTTGGCTCAGTGGGTTAAGCATCTGCCTTCAGCTCAGGTCATAATCCCAGGGTCCTGGGATCAAAGCCAATGTCCAGCTCCTGCTCAGCGAGGTGCCTTCTTCTCCTTCTCCCTCTGCCTTCTGCTCCCCTACTTGTGCTTTCTCTCTCAGTAAAATAAATAAATAAAATCTGTAAAAAAAATCATAGGGAAGAGAAAATACATTTACAGTACCATGTTGTATGATGGGGTAAAAACACCCATGTTTGAGTGGACCCATGCAGTTCAAACCCATATTGTTCAAGGGTCAACTGTATATATATATATTTAGAAGCACAAGAATTAAAATATATATATAAATAAAAAATAAATATATAATATATATTATAATATAATATACATAATATATACACACATATATTTTTTAATTCTTGTGCTTCTAAGAAAAGCTTTTAATTTACTTATTTGTTTTTATGTCACTGAAGACAGCATGATTCTCTCAAAATCTGATATCCTTTTAGGTAAGTGGTTGTTCATCCTAATTGTCTTTGACAGACAGCAGCATGGTGTTTCTATTTATCTTGTGAGAAGGACAGAACTAGGTATTAGTGAAATGTTGCAGATACAATTATCTTCTCATCTCTTTGGATGGGAAACATCAACAATGTGGTTTTTAATTATTACATTTTTGAGGTTTTGTATAATTTATAAGATGCTATTATTTAGGGGCAGAAATACTTTCTTGCAAATAAATACCTATTAATCAGAAATAATTTGACTATTTAAACATGTTCAATTTAATGCTCATTTCTCAACTCACATACAATTACTATATTTTCTCTTGGCTCAGAGCAAGGCTGAGAACAAGCTTTCAACAAAAAGTGTTTGAAGTCTTCAAGAAAGTTGATACCTCTAGTTTTTTCTGTTATGTTTTTTAGAAAGCAATTATCATTTTATATCTGAAATAGTTTTTATTACAAATAACAACCTTCTAGCAAATTCAGATGGTTTTCATTTCAGGTATTTTTCACAGGTGGGTTAGTTAATATTTTCTCTACATTTCCGATTTCAAGTTCCAAGTGCTAAATTTTTATTTTATTTATCATAGAATATCCATCTTTAAGTGAAGAAGATATGGCATAAAGAAGAACACAATTTCTGAACTTATTTTGGTAGTAAATTTATGAAAATTTTGAAAGAAAAAAGATACAAGCCACTAACAGCACACACTGAGCTTGTGCTGGTTAGAAAAGTCAGAGAAGATTTATAAGCTAAAAAAATCTAAATCAGTCTAGTTTAGTAGTTCCTGTGCCAAAAATAAAAATTTAAAGAGGATTGTGCCCTGTTTGCTTAGGACAATGTTCTCAAAGTTTTCATGGTAAGAAGGAATCTCACAATATTTGCTCAGCCTAGTGTGCACAGCTCATCATAAGGACCTTTTCATTACAACCGGGTCTCCTATATTTTTGGCCAGTAGCAATTGCCACTACATGAATAGGGCCTAAAGAGAAGAAGAAAAAAAAAAAAAAATCACTGAGAGCTTTTGAAAATGAGACTTCTGTATAATTAATGGATCATATCATATACAAAGTATATATTCCCCAGTTCATATCTGAAAGTCCTTAGCAGTCACAAAAATAGCAAACTGGCGAATGAATGACAGATATCAAAATTATTGTACAAAGTGAATCCAAGTGACCCAAAGAGATGACTTCCCAAAGTTGGAGCCACTCTTTCAGATAAACTAAATTTTCCTTAAAGTTAAAAGTTTGTGTGTTTGAGCACTGGAGAAAAATGCTCAACCCCTGGGGATTATAAATAGTTGGCAGATCACTTAGGGACCATATTTTCATTAGCTCCTCTTTATGACTGCACTATCCAACCCAATAACTGACACTCATCTTTAGTATTTTTTGTTTCTCCATCATAGTTAGGCATGATAATATGGAGCTCTCTGAAGACTCTGAGCATTGCTACTGAGCACTCACTGTGTGTCAAATGCTGAGCACTTTTCATTTTGTATGCAATCCTCTCAATGCTGATGCTGAATAGTTACCACTCTATTGTCAGGTTCCAGAGAAATCTGAGATGGGAAGAGATTTGTCCAGGGACACAAGGTTACTTTATGGTTAAAATAAAATCAATACCTTTCTCTTTAAGAAGAGAACTCTTTTCTTGCAAATACAAATTTTTCATTGTTGAGGCCAAAAGTTCCAATTCAAAGTAGTAGACAAGAAGGTACTAAGTGCAGGTCATTTTCTGAGGCACCTCTTAAAAGCACTCCCTCCATGTAAATCTAGCATTGGTGGTTTCTCTCCTTTCAGAGTACTTTGTAACTGGTGAAAGTGCTTAGCAAATTATTTTTGTGCCTAAATTTAATCCCTTATTTGTTTATTCTTTGAGATCAACCTTTACTTAGTCATTTCCCTAAAGCTATGAGCACAATGGGTAGGTTGTTGAAATAATATGAAAAATTGTTGCAAATAGAAGTCCAAATGAGTTTATAGTTTTGATGACAGCTTCCCCAAAACCAACAAACCTAAAACAAACAAACAAAAACAAAAGAAAACCAACCAGAGTCCCACAATGTCTCATTCCTGTTTCACCTTCTCATCAAGATTGGACTAGGACCAAATATCTGAACTCATGGAGAGTGACCTGGGAAGTTTTGTCCTATAAATGCAATTCTGCCGGCCTCTACAAAATATGTTATTTTGGATCCAAATCCTATTTCCATCCTTCCAGCAAGTTCATAGTCAAGATTACTAATAAATAGGAAACATAAATCTGACATTCCCGTTAATATTTCTGAAGTCTTTATTAACAAAATATACTAGACTGAAAAAATAATTATGGTATAATTACACATTGGCAAAGTTTAATGTGAGAGGTCAGGTGTAATAAGGAGCTTTTATGTAACATTTTGGTGATTGGGTAAATGGAGTACGGGTAATTAAAAGATATTTTTCTGCATTTTTCATTCATTTATCTCCAAATATTTGTTAAAATCTGACAATGTACCAGGAACTGTGCGGAGAAAGAATTACCCTCTCTGAGCAAACAGAAGTCCTACTCTATGGACCATTCATCACACTATGCTTTGGCTCTTCTTCCATGCACTTTTGGAGGAACTGATACTCTACCTACCTACTTCCCTCATTTTTTCTCTAATAGAACTTTATTCAACATTTTAACATACTGAAAAGTATTCCCATCTTCACACACACACACACACACACACACACACACACACACCCTCCCATATCCTTCTCCAGCTACTCTTGTTGCCCCTCACAGCTATCTTCCCAAAAAACTTGTTTATTTTGCTGTCACAAGTTGTTTATTTCACTGTCACAAATTTCTCACTGTGGACTTATTCCTCATTCCATTCCAGTGACTTCCACCCATGTGGTTCCAACAAAGCAGATCTTACCAAAGCCTTCGAAAGTTCTCCATTCGTCCAAATCCAGTGGAATAACAAATTCTCATTGTGCTTGACTTCTCAGCTGAATTTAACACCTCTGACCACTTCCTCCTTCTTGAAAAACTTTCTTTATTTCTTTTCTTCCTCACCCTCCCATGGCTTCTTCAAGGTAATGCTTGTAAGTTTGCCCTTTATTACATGGTATTTAAATATTGGGGATCTTAAAGCTCAGTCTCACACCTTTTTTGCATTTATTGTATTTTCTGTCTTGACAATCTCACATCATTTTAAATTACTCTCTATATAGGATGATTTTTGACATACGTTAAACTGCACATATTTAAGTTGTACAATTTGATAAGTTTTGACCTATGCACACTCCTATGAAACCATCAACAGAATCCAAGGTAACACCACCAAAAGTTTCTAATGCTGCCTTTTAATCCCGCCCTGTGGCACCTCTCTCTACCTCCTCCTGGCAACCACTGCTCTGCTTTTTGTCACTATAGATTTGATTGGATGTTTGAGTATTCTATAAATGGAAGCATACTGCATGGATAATTCTTTTTGTTCAACTTACTTGTTTTGAGATTCATCCATGTTGTTGCTTGTCATTACTTTTTTTTTTTTTTTTAAGCCAGAGTGGGAGGTGGGAGGAGGGGCAGAGGGAGAGGGAGAGAGACTCTTAAGCAGGCTCCACACCCAGTCCAGAGCTGGAGGCGGAGACTGATCTTACCACCCTGAGATCATGACCTAAATCGAAATCAAGAGTCCAATGTTTACTGAGCCACCTATGTGCCCCACATGTCATTACTTTTTATCCTGAGCAGTTTTCTACTGTGTGGATATATTGCAACTGGCTTACCTATCATCTTGAGGATGGACAACTTAGGTGGTTTCCAAGTTTTGGCTATTGCAAATGAAGCTGCTATAAACATTTTTTGAAGTTTTGTATGAACATAAGCTTTCTTTGCTCTTGGGTAAATACCTAGGAGTAGAATGGCTGGATCATATGCTACATGTGTGTTCAACTCTTAAATTTTTCAAGCCTAAGGGGAGACATTTTCCTTTTCTTTCTTTTTTTTCCCACTTCTTTTAGATAAACAGAATATTTTTAATGATTCTGTTTTATCCATTTTGTTGGCTTACTAGCTAAAACTTTAAAAAAATTTGGTAGTCGCTTTAAAGTCGAGAGTACTTATCTTTAGTGGTCTCCCTTCAAATGCAATCATGCCTGTCTCGCATATAAAACAATAATACGGTACACTTCCATTTCTCTCCTTCCAGTCTTCTATGCTATTGTCAGTCAATCCACTTTACTTATATACATCTTATAAACCCCACACTTTTTAAAAAATGCATCTATTAGAAATAATAAGTAATAAGAAAAAAAATCTTACACATAAACTCATGTAGTTGGCTTCTCTGATGCTCTTCATTCCATTGTGTAGATCTATTTGCCATCTGTTATCATTTTTATTGTGCCTGAAAAACTTCCTTAATTTTTTCATATAGTACAGTTCTGCTGGTGATAAATTCTTTCAGTTTTTGTATATATGATAAAGTCTTTATTTTGCCTTCCTTCTTTGGAAGACATTTTTAGTGTTTATAGAGTTCTACATTTATAAATTTATTTTCTTCTAGTATTTTAAAGATTTTACTCCACTGTCTTCTTGCTTTTATTGTTTTCAATGAAAAATCTGTTTTAATTTATTTGTTCCTTTATATGTTGCATCTTTTTTCTCTGCCTGCTTTTAAGATTTTTCTCTTATTACTGCTTTTGAGCATTTTGCTTATGATGCATCATGGGGTAATTTTCTTCATCTTTTTTGTGCTTGAAGTCTTTTGTGTTTCTTGGATCAGTGAGTTATAATTTTCATCAAATTTGGAAAAATTTTGACCATTATTTCTTCAATTTTTTTCTCTATCCTTTCATTTAAGGGTACCAATTACACATATATTATGCCTGAATGTGTCTGATAGATTGCTGATGCTCTTTTCATTTATCTTAATTCTCTTTTCTGTCTGTGTTTCATTTTGAAATATCCTAAACTGTGTCTACAAGTTTAATAATTTCTTATTCTGCCATGTCTAATCGTATCCTATCAAACGTATTTTCCATCTTACACACTATTATTGTCACATCTGAAAATATAATGTACACCTTTAAAAAATCTCCTATGTTTCTACTTAACTTTTGAACAGATAGAATGCAATAATAATAATTGTTTTAATGTTCTTGCCTGCCAATTATAATATCTATGCCAGTTCTGAATCAATTTTGATCAACTGAATTTTTTTCTCTCAATTGTGGGTTCCATTTTCTTGTTTCTTTGCATGCCTGGTAATCTTTGATCAAATAACAGAATTCATGAATTTTATCTTGTTGTGCACTAGATATTGCATCCCAATAAATAGATATTGAGCACTGTTCTGAGATGCAAGCAACTTACTTGGAAATAGGTTGATAGCTGATTTTAGGATTTGTTAGGCAGGGCCCAAGCAACACTTTGCGTCTAATTATTTTTCACTACTGATCCAAGAGTTTTGTGAGTTCCCCCACATAATGCTTTATGAAAAATGAGGTTTTCTCCAGACTTGCTTGTTGAAGCACACAGTATTTTCAGCCTTGTGTGAACTCTCAGTGCAGATCTCTACTCTCTAGTACTCTGTCATATAAAGGCTATTTACATTGATCTCCCTAGAGTTTTGGCTCTATGTCCCCAACTCAGTCTGCTGGGGGCTTTATCTCAGTTCCCTCTACTAGCTTAGAATATCCCACAAGAGAGTAGCAGAATGGGGTGGCTGGATGGCTCAGCAAGTTAAGTGTCTGACTCTTGTTCTCAGCTCAGGTCTTGATCTCAGGGTTGTGAGTTCAAGCCCCTGGGTGTAGAGCCTACTTAAAAAAAAAAAAATAGCATGCAGATACAATCATAGATTTCACATTGTTTTATTTCCTGTCTCTCAAATATCTCTGTCTTTTGTTAACTGATATCAGCATCTTGAAAACCATTGTTTCACTTATCTGGTCTATTTCATTGTTTTAGATTATAGCATATTCTAGTGTTCTTACTCCTGACCTGCCTGGAAGTGGAAATTGTCTATCTATATGGTATAATTCCTAAAAGATAAGCATCACAAATTTTAGTCACCTTACATATCTGATTTTTGTTTACTGTATGTCTTATTAAAATGTGAGATTCCTGAGAAAAGGGACCTTGTTGATTCTCTTTCTCACATTTGTCAGAAACATAGTAGGTATTTAATCAATATTTGTTGATTAAATATGTACATTGGATTTTTCTTTCCCTTTGTCATACATTGGTTACAATTGATAAAGCTACATTGGCATGTCATAGTCACCCGAAGTTCATAGTTTACATTAGGGTCACTCTTGGTGTTGTACATCCTATGGGTTTGGACAAATGTATTATGACATGTATCTGCTTATATAGTATCATACAGAATAGTTTCACTACCCTAAAAATCTCTGCACTCCACCTATTCATTCTCTCCCTTGCAGCCCGTGGCAACAACTGTTCTTTCTACTATGTCCATAATTTTGCCTTTTGCAGAGTAGTATATAGTTAGAAACTTACAGTATGTAGCCATTTCAGGTTGACGTCTTTCACTAGTATTATGCATTTAAATTTCCTCAATGTGTTTTACAGCTTAATAGTCTATTTCTTTTTAGTGCTGAATAATATTCCATTGTCTGGATGTACTACAGTTTGTTTATCCATTCCTCTACTGAAGGCCATCTTGGTTACATCCAAGTTTTGGTGCTTGTGAAGCTATAAACATCCATGTGCAGGTTCTTGTGTGGATATAAGTTTTTAATTGGTCTGGGTAAATACCAAGGAACATAACTGTTAGATCATATGGTAAGGATACATTTTGCTTTGTAAGAATCTGTCAAACTTTTTTTCCAAAGTGGCCATACCATTTTACATTTCCACCAGCAATGAACAAATGTTTCTGTTGTTTCACATCCTTGTCAGCATTTGGTGTTGTCAGTGTTCTAGATTTGGCCATTCTAAAACTGTGTAGTGGTATCTCATGGTTGTTTTAATTTGCATTTTCCTGATGACATATAATGTATAGCATCTTTTCATGTGATTATTTGCCACTGTATGTCTTCTTTTGTGAGGTATTTCTTCAGGTCTTTAGCCCATTTTTAATCAAGTTGTTTTATTATTAAGCTTTAGGAGTTCTTTGTATATTTTGGAATAAAAGACAATGTCAAAAGAATAATAAGACAAGCCACAGACGAGCTGGGAGAAAGAGTAGAAAGAGCTGGGAGAAAGAGTAGAAAGAGCAGTTTCTTTTTTATTTTCTGCTTTGCTTTTGCTTATGGTGGTTGAGATCTGCCCTAAAATCCCTGGTCGTGTCCCAGCCTTGGGTCCTTGTTGGATCTGTGGGGGTTTCAATAAACAGGTACACACTTCCTGACACTCTTATCACAGAGAGACAGTGTTTATATCCCTTCCCCTTAAATCTGGGTACACTTGTGACCCACTGTGACAACAGAATTCAGTGAAAGTGATGCTGCATGACTCTTGAAGCTGTCAGAAAGAGTGGCACGGCTTCCCCATTGTTCTCTGGGACACTCATTGTTGGCATGTTGGGCTGCCAAGTAAGGAGTCTGAATATCTCAAAGTCAACATGCTGTGAGGGCATCCAGACTGAATTGCCAGAAGAAAGTGTTCCAGTGAGCAACCTCAGCTAAGGTTCTAGCTGAAACCAGCATCATCCATATGATATATGAGTGAAGACACCATAGAATATTCTCCCTCCCAGCCATCTAGTTACCCCCTAGAATTGGGCTTCCAAGGTGGCTCCCCTCACATCATGAAGCACAGACAAACCATCTTTCTCTGCCTTGTTTGAATTCCTTACCCACAATATCCATGATCATAATAAAATGGCTCTTTTAAGTGATTAATTTTAGGAGTAACTTGTTCTACCTTAAATAACTGGCATACATTCTTAGTCCTTTTCCTGAGAGTGGAAACCAGACTGATACTCTCATGCAATAGCCAGGATTGTGCCATTTACAGGAGTATCTTTGCATAATTCCTACCTGTTAATTGACTCCCAAATATCAACCCTTGTCAGGATTTCCTAGGTTGGAAATCTCCAAAGTAAATGAATTTATCCATATCAGAACATAATAACCCAGGTAATTCTCTCAATAATTATAAAATGAGCAAATCATGTCTATGTTGACACTTCAATTTTTTACCTAATAATTTGTGGTTTAAATGTATCGTGAACTTATTTTCTGAGGATTGTTCTGACTGTGATCTATGGATGTGAGTTCAAAAAGCAGCACAGTATGGGCCTTCTTATGTGAACAAGTACTGATGATCCTTTGATGACCATCAATAACTATTGTCCAATGAACAACTCGAACTGTCGGGCTCACAGTTCTGGCAAAATCCCCAGATCAAAGACAGTCATTCCACGCTTCATGGCTACATGCCAGGTTGCTCTGCTGAGCGATTCTCTAGCTACCTATGGATGGGCCAGATTTCTGGTGTATCAAGGGAAAACTTGAAAGGAGTTCTTTTAGTCTTACTTCGTGGGGTTAGTCCCATTTTGTGTTCAATATGCAGCAGATATTTAGGGCTGTCCAAATGTAATTTGTGTTCAAGAGAGCTGCATTGTGATAAACATCTTTTTAATGCTGGAAATCTAGCTATTAGTCCAATCCTTTTATTTGTTCCTCAGAGAAACAGTATACAAAGAAAATATATAAAGGCAGATATGGTATCATGAATGGGTCCAGGTCTGGGAGTTACTTGGAGTAGTCAGTTCCTCTAAATAGCAGAGCACTACTTTTTAAAAGCTTGAGTTTAATCTAGAGTGAGTTAGGGATTCTAAGAACACTAGGAGTGCTTTAGCCAAATTATGTCCTCCCTCCATCAATTGACCAAGATTACACTCCAAGAAGGTTAAAGACCCAGGATGTCAACCCAGTTGTCTGAATTGTAAAATTACTTTTAAGAAATATTTTCCTTATATCAGTTTGTATCTTTTGAATTGGGTTATATAGCTAATTCATCCTGTGAAATATTAAAATTCCAAATGCATTATTAATAAGCAAAATGGTACAGTTTAAAAGTCAGCATGATAGCTATTGTCATAACATAAAAAATAAGTAAAAACTCAATAACTTCTGAGTGTCTAGGCAGATCTGATGATCAGAATTAACATCAGAATTCTCTCAGTGATTATAAAATGAGCAAATCCATGTAAAAGATCCATGTGGAGCACCGGTTTAAAAATCAGTCTTATTAAAATTTTGAGTATAGTTCTTGTGTTTCTTAAACTTCAGGATCTATGAACCACAGGAGGGGGAAATAGATAGAAATCTGAACATGAAAATATTTAGGAAAATGTTTCGGGTTTCAGAACCAAAAGAAATGCTCTGAATTAAGCTGTAGGCATACTCAATACAGATATCTGATTCTTGTTATTGAGAAATAGGTACTGGAATCATAGCACCTTCCAAAACTCAGAAAGGATTACTGTAACTTTTGTGAGAGCCAGACCAAAATTCAGGACACAGTGAATATTATCTTTCCTTGGAGATCTTTACCAAACCAAAATTGCAAATGTTTATCAATATTCTGGAAAAAATTATTTGGTAATGTTCTACGTAGTAATTATGATTGAATCAGTGGATCAAAAATGGGATTCCATTTGGGATCTCTATAAACTGTATTTGGAATATATCATCACTTTTTTCCAGTGTACAAAAAGAATTTGCTATTTTTAGCTGTTTTGAGGTGACATCAGTTTGGAATCATCTGACCTCTTCTGTTATATTTTACTTTTATGTCATGAAAGTTATAAAGAGAATTTACTGTCTTTTATTATTAAAACTTCAGCTCTGGTTCTGGCCATTGTATTTCCTAATTATGCTCTGAGAAAGGCTTCTTATCAAGGTAGTTCACTTATGAATAATGTTCTTTGTGTGGCTTCTGTGGTGGACAAGTTAGATTGCTTCTGACATCAGCCAGCAGTAAATTATCTTCCAATTTGGCTGTGTTCTAGAAGAATGAAAGATTTATTTTGTCAACATCCTTGCATTCGGATGAAAATAACTTCCTTTAGGTTTGATTTGCTTTTTACCTGAGGCACAGGACATTTCCTAGAGTTCTTAACCCTCTTATAGTTGCCATTTAAGGAGACAGACTCTACTTTTCTATACCTTAGGTTATGAAATTTGTTTTGTTTTGTGTGTTTTTTAAAATCTATTTAAACAGATACTGGTTAATCATGGTCTTTTAACAATAAGTTACACTTGGCTAGGGAGTCTGAGCATGACCAGGTGCTCAAGAATGCCATAAAAGTAAATTCTTCTAGAGAATGTGTAATGATTAAATTAAAAGCATTGGATTCTAAGTAGGTACTAAAAGTTGAGTGATAAACAATATGGTGGTAGAAAGAAAAATAATCATTTCCTTATGGATACTATCACTCAGGGGAAATAATTTTGGTGAACTGTGATTTGTGCTAGGATGTAACTTACTAGGAGATTTTCATGGCATGACTACAATTTTTTAAAAGCACACGTGTTAGGATTAAAGTTCCCTACTGTGGCATATGGGTATCTTAGGTCTTATTTTAAATATAGCTTCTTAACTTCCTACAGATTAACTAAAAAAAAATGTTTATTTGAAAGTACATCAGTTATGGAGGATGAGTTAAGGTGGGACAATCATTCAGAAGAATTATTGCTACCAGTAGCACTTTTTGATTTTTTAATAGATTAGTTCTTTGTAATCAGTTGGAAACTTAGTAGTATGAAGTATTATGATAAATTTGTTTCTGTGGCTTTTATTAAGATCATGTCAAGCATTGCTAATGAGTCCAAAAGAATCTCAGTAATGTAAGTAGACAACAGCAGGAACCGAAACCTCAACTCATTTTAAATAACACTGAAATTGTGTTGACTTTGTTTTGAAGTCCATCCCTTCCATTTCATGCATTTGTGTTCTTCAACAGTTAGCTTGTACTTGAATTTCTCTTTGATTGCAAATTCAGCACATGGTTATTTAGTGGAACACACTGGTTCAAGGTAAAAAACAAAGTTACCTATGTGTTTCCCAAAGAATGTCTTAAAAGCTGTAACATATACATGGAAAAAAATAATGAATTCAAATACATTAGAGTAGGAAACATGTTCCCTCAGTGTAAAAGATGGCATTCTGCCAAACTGGATCATTTGTTTTCATTAATGCAGCAGCTAAACAATCTGTCTCTGTGGATTTCCACCCTTGTTTTTGTGTGTGTTCTGTCACCATCAACACTAGCTCCCAGCACAGAGTTAAGAGTTCATTGCTGGGCAGTGCAAGCCAAGCAGCACGCTGGAGATCCAGCTTTAAAGAGAAGGAATGTAGTTTCATTCTGGAGTGCTGGACCATGCGGAAACTGCAGCAACAGTTGCAAAAGAAGGGCGTCAGTTGGAAATAAAGTCAAAATAATAGTGGGGATCCAGAGAAATCTCAGTCTGGAAAAGCATACCGGGATACAGCTCCCAGAATGCAGAGTAGATTTAAAGGGACTATGGGAAGTGGGCCAGATTGGCCAAGGATCCATCAGATGTCTGGGAGGCTAGGGAGAATGGGGACAGTACCCAACAGCTTAGAAATGAGCCAGCAAGGGACAAGTCACAGTCAATGAGCTGGAACGTCAGGCCTGTTTCTTCCCTGCACTTCACTAAGCAAATTTGCTCATTCTTGGGCAAATAATGAGTAAAAGACAAGGAGATCAAGAAGCTCTGGGTCTTCAAAGTACTTGGAATAAAGGGTCCAAGAGGAAATACAAAGGCAAGGGAGGGAAGTTCAGCCCAATAATATGATAATAATAAGAAGAAATTATTATTATTTTTAATCTGTGTTAGACAGTGAGCTAAGCCCTCTACACATCTTCTCATGTAGTCTTTATTTCTTTAGAAAGTCTGTCCTCCCCAGTTTAGGATTGAATAACCAAAGAGAAGCTAAAGAATTTACTCTTGATCACAGTCAAGTAGCAGGTTAAAGATTGAACCCAGA
Organism: Mirounga leonina; assembly: GCF_011800145.1. Taxonomy (NCBI): domain Eukaryota; kingdom Metazoa; phylum Chordata; class Mammalia; order Carnivora; family Phocidae; genus Mirounga; species Mirounga leonina. The sequence continues at coordinate 11,845,789 of NW_023270415.1, forward strand.
CTTTCTGACTGCTTGCTGTTGCCTACCACCTATGGATTGAGCAGAGGACATTAGGCTGTTTTCAAACTCTGTGTATTGGAAGACTGGCAAAACTGAAGAATGGCCCTTGACCTGTTGTTGTTGGTAGACAGAATGGAGAAAAGGAGGGAGTTGGGAAGGGCTATGGGAGTAGGAACATGAGAGTCTTAAACAGAATCTGAGAGCGAGAAGCATGGCCAAATTTGGAGTCCAGCCAGTCTCTCAGAAATAAGGAAACTGAGGGTGACTTAAATGTGGGGATATGATACGGATCTTATACCATTTTTTATTTTGAGGAACGAGTCAAGGTAATAGGTTTTGAAGTTGCAAGATCAAACTAATGAAGAATTCCAATGGGCAAGACCTGAATTCAGTCCCAGAAACAAGCCAGTGTTCTTAGTAGTGATGGAGCAAACTAGCAGGAATGGGAATCTGAGTTTTGAATGGGTGCTCAGAAAATGTGCGGAGACAAAGAAGCTTGGGTAATGTTGGAATAGGGGCAGATAGAGGTGGACAAACATATTTCTACAATAACTACTCTAAAAATTTGATACCTATAACCAGATAAATAATGACCTCACAAAATTGCTATGAACATAAAATGAGAGAATGTAGTTAAATTGCTTGATAGTACCTGGAGTGTAGTGTGTATCTAATAAATAGTAGTTCTCTGATCCAGAAATCAGTACACTATTTAGTGAAAGATTCAAAGGTTATTAGAATCATGGTTTTGTTCTCTAAAGTATATTGCCTTATTTGAAATTATTTCACATTTTTTCATGTCAAAAAGATAATAATAAACAGGGCAGGAATTATGTATTATTTATATAGTTATATGTTGCACTATACCTTTTATTTTATGTATAATTCACACACAGAAAACAGTGTTTGCCCTACCATCACACACACACACACACACACACACACACACACTTCTTATTTGGATCAAAATATCAATTCTATCTGAGCTATTTCCAAGGTTTATTTTAGAGTTTAAAACACAGTCTGTTCATGGATTCTGAGAAACAAACTGAGGGTTCTAGAGGGGAGGGGGCTGGGGGTATGGGTTAGCCTGGTGATGGGTATTAAAGAGGGCACGTATTGAATGGAGCACTGGGTGTTATATGCAAACAACAAATCATGGAACACTACATCAAAAACTAATGATGTAATGTATGGTGATTAACATAATAAAATAAAATTAAAAAAACAAACAAACAACAAAAAAAACCACAGCCTGTTCAAAACCTAAAAAAGCACACTTTCATTTCAATTTGGTTTTTGCCAAAAGTGTAATCTAATTTCCACAAATACAGCCAGAAAGCTACAATGTAGATAATCATTTAAAAAGCCTGATCATGTGTTGAAGGAATCTTTTAGAACTAAGGACTATTGAGTCCTTATTCAGTTTTTGTCTCTGTTCTAAGAGTACAGGAGTAATAATAATACAGAATCATTGATTAAGATGTAGATAAGAAATTCTACCCAAATTGGACTATTATTTTCCCTTAGGTTGTCTATCATAATGGAAATGATTTTGTTGCTTATTATCATAATACAGATATTATTTCCTCAAACAACATGAAATTTTTTCTAGCACATTTTACTTCTTTCTATAGACTTGAGCAGAGAGTAAAATTGCAACTACAATAAGGTTATGCATTTGATTGAACATTTTAAAGTGTGGCCAACATTAATATCACTATAAATCTCTTGCTAAACATAGACACATTCAATTCTTGAAGCTGGCTTTTTTATATAAATATAAATATTTTTATACCCTAGAGAAAGTTCTGGTTTCTTAAGAGCTGCTGATTTTCTTTTTCCTCCAGGTTAAGTCTGATATCCTCAAAATTTCAGGGAAGGCCTGGGTTGTCATTGCTTCTTTTACTACTTGCCTTCCTTTGGGGAACTCTTCCAGGCTCATGCCTTCATTACCACTTGAACATAGCTGACTCCCAATTTTACCTAGCTTGGGCCAATTTCTCACTCTGATTACAGAGCCATATGCCCAGTAGGCTGCTTTATGGCCTCCCTAGCCGAATATCTCACCACCAACTCTTCACACCCACTGTGTAGAGTTCCCTCATCACTCACATAGACAGCACCAGAGCAGATCTCACCTTCTAAATCTCCATAGTGAATGTCCTCATGCAAGCTAACATTGTCTCATATCCAAACTACTCCAACAGAAACTAACAAAAGTTTAGTGTATCCAGCATATAACTCTTAGAATAGTTTGCTTCATTCTTATTTCTTTATGTTATTGAATTGCTATCCTATGGTTGTTATAGATAATGTATAACTTCCATGTATTTTATTCATTGTTCTTAATACATAGGTGGTCATCCCATGTATCCTCATTGCACTTGAACTCCTTCTGTGTTCATGCCTACCAAGTTTATCATAACTGCTGGTTGTGGTAGGTCGAATAATGCCCTTCCCCCAAGATAACCATGTCCTAATTGTCAAAATCTGTGAATGTGTTACTTTACATGTCAAAAGGGATTTTGTAGAAGTAAGTTAAGGATCTTAAGATGGGAAGGCTATCCTCAACTATTCAGCTGGGTTCTGTGTAATCACAAATGTCCTTACAAGAGGGAGAAAGAGATTTGACAATGGAAATGGGGAGTGGGGAAAGAGAGAGAGAAAGATTTGAAGATACTATGCTGTTGGTCTTGCAGGTGGAGGAAGGGGCTCTGAGTCCGGAGTGTAGGCATGCTGTAGAAGCTGGAAAAGGAACAGAATGGGTTCTCCTCCTCTGGAGCCTCTAAAAGAAACAAACTTTTGTAGACATCTTGATTTCAGCCCCTTAAGGACCATTTTGGAATTTTGAGCTCCACAGGCTGTAAGATTTAGGTTGTTTTAAGCTGCTAAATTTGTAGTAATCTGTTATGGCAGCTATAGAAAACTAATACATTTATTCATTGGTCTTTTTCTCTCACTAAACTATAGGCTCCATGAGAGCAGGCCATGTGGATCTTGTTTTTATTATATCCACAACCCCTAGAAAGAAAGTAACATGCTAAAGCACAGTATAAATGTGATGGATAAATAAATGTTTAATATTCCAAATGTGGATTAAAAATTCCCATGCCTGTTATGTTATTTTTATTATGTCTTCTTGCCCATAAAATTCTAATACTTCTCTCAATGTCTAGGTCAAAAAGTACCTCCTCCAGTGAGTTTTACCAGAGAAGCCATTTTCAAATTCAATTATTTTTCAGCCTTCAAGCTCTTATTTTCAATTGCCCTTATTATCTTTCATTTGTTTATTTACAGAGCACATTTCTCCTGGTTGTTTCCTGTACTATATTTATGTCTTCATGTAGATTATAATTTTTTTCAAATTCCATTTTATCTACTTCTTTAAATCACCTTGTATACTTTTAGTTGTAACTCAGCTTCCCAATAAAGTGTTTTGGTTTGTTTTTAAGGAATTGTTGAAGAAATGTTGAGTTTCATTTTTACTATTCTTTCTTCTTTGCTTTGACAGTCTGTCCCATTTCTTTCAGTGTGGCTCTTATATCTTGCTCCAGGTTCGTGACATCATCTGGAGCATTTTATTCTGCGTTTGTTCTGTACATTTTAGAGGGTGGATATACAAATTGTCGGGTTTCAGTGAAAAATATTTTAACAGCCACTTTAGTGAAGTGACAGATTTTTGGTAAATTTTTTGTTAAAATATTTGGTGGTTATTAAATATATCAAATTTCTTTTATTAATCTGCTGAAACTAGAATTATTTTAGTGTAACTTTAACAATTACTACAGTTCATAAAGCACTGGGAGGGGAAAGATATCGGGTAACTAGCCAAGCATAAAGCACTGACTCGGCTATAAATATCAAAGGTGAATTTGTCATAAATCACCAGGTTTAGAACATAAAATATCCTTGTGCATGAAGTATACATGAGCTACTACATTCTTGTATTACACATACACCATAGCACCATAGCAGTGCAGTAGCAAACTAAGTTTAGAAAACCTTCTTCCCCCAGTTATCAAGAACCAAATGTCCGTCTTTATTGCTTCAAACACTCATCAGGAAAGAATAACATCCTAAGTATAGATTCAGCTTTATGATGATCGTATGAAGGAAACTATATGTCGTCTTCATTACAGTGTGTCTTCTGGGAGATGATGTATATAGAAGCCCACATTTATGCTGTACACTGATTATGATATCATCTTCATCCAATAACCTGAGAAATCAACTGCTATTTTTGAACAAAAGATAGAAAAAAAACTTGAAATTACTTAGGTTTCAATTAAGAGTTCTATTTTTATTAGAGCCTTGCAATAGGTCCAGGAAGATATTTGTGAATTTATAGAATGGAATTTTGTTATGTATGGACAAACTCCAGTTAAAAAATTAGAAACCATTGTATAAAACCATGAATATAAAACAAAAAGGCAGATAGGATTTGCTGTCAAAGAGAAATTAAATTCTATACCAAAAAATAGAGTGTGAGTTTGCAGCTGTCTATAAATACACTAGTTACCAAATACCAGACAGAATAACTTGTCTAATATTGCCTAACTGCAAAAATGTTTATAAAATGTCCACCAAAAATATCTGGTGCAATTAGTGTATTTATTAGAGCTCTAAAGCTGTGAACCTAATGATTAGATGTTCTCCAGAAACAAATATGAATCAAACACTTGTTGTTTTCTTTTCTTTTTTTAAAAAAGATTTTGCTTATTTGAGGGAGAGAGAGAGCACACATAGAGAGGGAAAAGCAGGTTCCCCACTAAGCAGGGAGCCCAATGCGAGGCTCGATCCTAGGACCATCCAGGGACCCAGAGATCGGCAGACGCTTAACTGACCGAGTCACCCAGGTGCCCCAAACACTTGTTTTCTAACCACGTAAATGAACTAAGGCTGATATTTGTGTTATAGGAGAATCTGAAAACTTAGAGCAGGAGATCCAAGTAGGTGTTTGTTCATTAAAAGGGCATGAGTAGAGTTGAGGGTGAGGGGAAGTGGGACTCTCATTTCACATTAGCATTCCTTTGGGTCTAGCCAGTCAGAAGGACTTTGAGTCAGAGGAAAACGGGAAGAAAAAAAAGCAAAAATTGGGAGATGTATCCACACGGAGGCTCAGAAGTGAGTACATATAATGTATTATGCACACTTGTATCCATTACTTACTATCTAAAATGATTGAATTGAAAAGAAAATACACACACCTCTTATCTTTTTCCTCCCTTTAAGCTAAACTTTAATGATATGCATTATCTTTATATGCAATTAAACAAAAGGATAAGGACAAAATAAATATGTAGGCTCTCATTTCAAAATAAGATGGACATGGGGTGCCTGTGGCTCAGTCATTAAGCATCTGCCTTTGGCTCAGGTCATGATCCCAGGGTCCTGGAATTGAGCCCGGGTCCTGAAATCGAGCCCCACTTCTGGCTCCCTGCTCAGCGGGAAGCCTGCTTCTCCCTCTCCTGCTCCCCCTGCTTGTGTTCCCTCTCTCACTATGTCTCTCTCTGTCAAATAAATAAGTAAAATCTTTTTAAAAAATAAATAAAAAATAAAAATAAGATGGACATAATTTAGTTTGGTCCCATTAAATTTCATCTCTAATATGGCTTCATGCTTGACCAAGAAAGTTATTACTTTGTTAAGAAAATTAGAATGTCTTAAGTAGATCATTTGTGCCTTGGGATCTAGTGCTTAGGATAACCACTCTTAGATGGAAGATTCTAGAATCAACTTGACTTTCTACCTCATTAATTGCTATTACTAACACAAAGTTGGGAGTACTAGGAGCTATATTTTCTTGATGAAAGATAATCAGGTTTATATAACTTTATTACAGTTGTTCTTTAGTATCATACAATGGTTTTTGGATATGAATCTACATTGCCATAAAGAAAAGATAGAACATGAATTTTTGCCTTCTAGCATTAAAGTGGTCTGGTGATAAAATAAATAGAAAAATAATACTCATATTGTTTCAAACTATTTTATTTAAATGCCTAAATATTCTCACTAAATTTTCCTTAACTTAAAAGAACTGAACATTCATGCTCATAAGTTTAATATAAGTTTGAAAACCATGGGGAAAGTAGACATTTAATTTCTTTTTTGCCATTATTATCTGTCACAAATATCTTCATCTTCATCACCCAATATCAATATATGACTGAAGAATATATTATGGCTGCCTTTGGCTCAGATGATCTCATTGCCATTTTAAAAGTAAAGCATTTCATATAATACTTGCTCAGAAATCTCAGCATCCATACATGCCAGCTGACCATCTTTTAAAGTGACTATCCCCATAATATTGTGTAAAGGCCTTTAAATCAATCTTATTCTACCTGTGTTATAAATAAATCTCTCTTTTTGAAGCTGGAACAACAAATGTTGAGAATGGACTTTACTTATTCACCATTGAGCAGTTAAGGTATTTTTCAATCTCTGTTTATGATTTTTAATTTTCTTTATATGAAAGTACATATTTCCATCACAGAAAACAAAAAAAAAAGAAAATCAAACAATTGAACAGAAAAAAATTCTTTAAATTCTAAAAACTTTAATAAGAAATTTCTTGAAGGAAAAGATGTCTTGAAACTAATTACTGAAAGAGTTGACCATATTTCCTAGAAAGACCAACACAATGGTTGCAATAAGCAGCCTCTGAAATGTCTCCCAATGATCCCCATTTTAGTGAATTAGCTTCAGACAGACAGAATGGTGTGCAAAATGCTGACATAAGGACTAATGCTGAAGGTTCACAATTTACTGCATAAAAATGTAATGCTCTGATCTGGCTTTTCTAGAAAGTGTTCTTATCCATTCCCATTCTGTAATATAGAACCTCCAAACAGAGGATGATCTCCTTGGGACCTTAATCCAACTCTGTTGATAGTTTTGCCTTACACAAGTAACTTTGAGTTTGTTATGCAGTTTTCAAAAGTATGTGGTAAAATATAAAGAAAAGCAAGTGAACACAAATTTTAAAAATTGAGATGTGATTTTCCAGCAACAGTGGAAAAATCTCCCCATTTATGGGGTATTGAGAAGAATTCTCAGGAGGATCTTACCTCACTGGTAGGGAATATTATCCCAAACTGAGACTGTTTATTCCCACCCAACAAATTATAATGTTAAGACCTGATAAGATCAAATGGTTTCCAAATATCTTACCAGTGTCCCAACACAAAGCTCAAGGACACTTACAGGTCTACAAAAATATTCAGTATCCAACAAGGTAAAATTCACAAGTTTTGTCATTCAGTTAATAATTACCATGCACAAAGAGAAGCAGGAAAATACAAACCACAATGAAGAGAGAAGTCAGTCAGCTGAAACTGATTGAAGATTGACACAGGTGTTAGAATTAGAAGGTGAGGACATTAAAAGTTATGATAATAATTAGTTAATTAGAAACATGGAAGATTTTTAATAAAGCTTGATATTAAACTTCCGAGATGGAAACTACAATGTGTGAGATGGAAATACACTGGTTAATATTAAGGTCCAATTAGATATTGCAGAATAAAAAAAAATTAATGAATTTGAAGACAGAAAAAGATTTCCAGAATGAGGCACAGAGAGAAAAGAGAACTAAGAAAATGAACAGAGCATCAGTGATCTGTGGGATACCTTCAAGCATCCTCATGTATGTGTAACTGGAGCCCCCATAGGAAGGGGGCAAGAAATTTTGAAGAAATGATGGCCAAAACTTTCTAAATTTGATGAAAACTATAAACTTATCTTTGGAGAAGACTAATAAACCCATAAGCACAAGAAACATGAGGAAAATTCCACCAAGATACATTAGGAAAAAAGTACTCAAAAGTAGTGATAGAGTATCTTAAAGCAGGCAGAAAAAAAGCTGCATTCCATTTACAGGGACAAAGAGAAGAATGAGAGCAGATTTGTTGGATGCAATGAAAGTTAAAAGATACTGAAAAAACAACATTAAAGTATTAAAAGAAAAAAAAACCCTGTCAACCTAGAGTTCTATTCCCAGCGTAAAATACCTTTCAAAAATGAAGGTAAAATAGTGACTTTTCCAGCCATACAGAAACTGAAAGAACTTATCACTGGAAGACTAGAACTGTAGAAATGTTGAAAGAAGTCCTGTGACAGAAATAAACAAGTATCAGATGGCAATATGGATCAACACAAAGGAACGAAGAGCATTAAAAATGGTAACTGCCCAAGGTTATTTTCTTATTATTTAAAATTCCTTAAAAGTTAATTGATTAATTAAACAAGTAATAATAGGGGCACCTGGGTGGCTCAGTTGTTAAGCATCTCCCTTCGGCTCAGGTCATGATCCCAGGGTCCTGGGATCAAGTTCCTCATGGGGCTCCATGCTCAGCAGGAGGCCTGCTTCTCCTTCTCCCAGTGCCCCTGATTGTGATCCCTCTCGCTCTCTCTCTCTCTGTCAAATAAATAAATAAATAAATCTTTAAAAAAATAAACAAGTAATAATAATGTATGGAGGCAATAACATATGTAAAAGTAAAACGTATAACAGTAACAGCACAGAGATCAGAAGAGTTGTAGAAGTAAACTATTTTAAACATTTATTTATTTATTTTAGAGAGAGAGAGTGCATGCAGGGGAAGGGAGGGGGAGAGAGAGAATCTCAAGCAGACTCACTGAGCACAGAGACTGACTTGATCTCATGAGCATGAGATCATGATCTGAGCCAAAATCAGGAGCTGGATGCTTAACCGACTGAGCCACCGAGGCATACTGGAAGTATACTATTTTAAAGATCTAGTACTATAAGTGAAATGATGCAGTATGAACTTGAAAGGAGACTGTCAAAAAGTTGAAGAGGCTTATTGTGAATCCTAAAGCAATCGCTAAAATAAAAAAGAAAGACTTAGCCAACAAAAGAGTTAAAATAGAGTCTGTGATGGCTAATTTTATGTGTCAGTTTGGCTAAGCCATAGTTCCCAGATATTTGGTTAAATATTATTCTATAGACCTTCCTTTACTTGGGACAGGGTTACATCATGAAAAAGTCATCATATATTGAAATTATTTTGAGTCAGAATGCATTTACTACACCTAACCCACCAAACATTATAGCTTTGCCTAGTCTACCTTGAATGTGCTCAGAGCACTTACATTAGCCAACATTTGGACAAAGTTATCCAACACAAAGTCTATTTCATAATAAAGTGTTGAATAACCCATGTAATTTATTGAGTACTGTACTGAAAGTGAAAACCAGAATAGTCATATGGGTACAGAATGGTTGTAGGTGTATCAGTTGTTTATTCTTGTGGATAATCATGTGGCTGACTGGGATATTACATATTAATATGTGTTAATATGTAAAATATATGTATTCTTATAATTACTATATCTATATATTAAAAATAGTTATATATTTATATGTTATTATATTATATATTACATAATATATAATATGTAGTATATATTATTAATCACATATTAATCTCAAAAGAAAGCACAAAGAAAAGAGGAAATAGGAAACAAAGAATGGATGGATAAAATAGAAAACAAAGAGCAAAATGATAAATTAACCATACCACTAATCACAGGAGTTTAAATTCTCCTATTAAAAGACAGAGTAGTTAGATAAAAAAAGCATGAAAAAGACATGAGATGCTAAAATTAATCAAAAGGAGTGACTATATTCATCAGACAAAGTGGGTATCAGAGCAAAGAATGTTAGCCAAGATAAAGAAGTTTGTATCATAAAGAAAAAGGTATCATTTATGTACTGAATAACAGGGATTAAAAATATAGAAGCAAAAGCTAATAGAAATGTAAGGAGAAATAGAGAAATTCACAGTTAGGAGAAATAGATAAATTCACAGTTATAGCAGAAATATCTCTGGAAATTTCCCAAATATATGGACCCAAGATAACACAGTTCCATACTATACAGGCATTGAGGCAAAAATCAAAATATATATGAAAAGTATTTTGAACTGAATGAAAATAAAAACACACGATATATTTAAAGGAATATTTTTGGGAAGATTTATCACATAAAATGCCTTAATATTAGAGAAGTAAAAGGTCTCAAAACATTCACTTACATTTCCATCCACCTTAAGCAATGAGAAAAAGAAAAGTAAATTAAACCCCAGTAAGTAGAACAAAGAAATAATAAAAATCATAGCCACAATCAATGGAATAGAAAACAGAAAAACAACAGAGAAAACCAAAGATATCCAAGGCTGCTTACTTGAGAACATCTATAAAATTGACAAACTTCTAGCCAGGCTGATCAAGGAGAAAAAAAAAAGAGAGAGAGAGAAGACACAAATTATAAACATCAGGTATGAGAAAAGGATCAACCTTGCAGTTTTTAGAGATAATAACATGATAACAAGGGAATAACACAAAAAAATTCTATCCCAACAAATTCAATAACAGATGAAATGGACAAATTCCTTGAGAGACATAAACTACTAAGTTTACTGAAGAAGAAATGCACACACTGAATGACCTAAGAAATCCCTAGGAAGAGGTTTATGAAAAGACATGTTCAAACCCTTTAAAATGAAAATAGCACTTTGAGAATCTGCCAGAAAGTGATGCTGTTGCAGGGTTGGGTGTGGGTAGCTGGGTGTGAGTTGGGGGTAGGAATGCAGTAAGGATACTGCAGTTAGGGACTCAAGCACTTGAGCCTGAAGGTTGGGAGGGAGGAGTCCAACATGGGTGAATGGGAACACCTCCAAATCAGATAGAACATAATATAGGAGCAGTCTTTTTCAAGGAAGAACTGGTGAGTAAGAGTTTGAGAGAACATAAAGCAACTTAACCACAAGACAAGTTCATATCAACAGAAACTCTTCTGTAACATGTTCCATGAAAAGTTCAAATGTAGAAATAAATCCACAAGTCTGGAATATTTACAATAATAGAAGTAATATTTTTGAGTGATTATTCTTTTATATTTTTGAGAAAAAGAGAGAGCGGGCACAAGTGTGGGGGCAGGTAGGGGCAGAGAGAGAGGGAGAATCTTAAGCAAGCTCCACTTCCAGGGTGGAGCCCAACGTAGGGCTCGAACTCACAACCCTGAGAACGTGACCTGAGCTGAAACCAAGAGTCAGATGCTTAACTGACTGAACCACCCAGGCACCCCTTGAGTGTTTGTTCTTTACCAGGTTCCATGTTATGTGCTGTGTAGGCCTGAGATTTGATTATTCCTTCTATCTGAAGATAAGAAAAGGGAAGTTAAGAGTGTTGATAAATTTTCCTAAATCAGGAAGAACCTGGATTCTAACCAATCAGAAAATGATGAAAGTGATGATGGTAACAGTAACAAAAAAATTAACTTTGTGCCAGCAGTTTGTGTTCATTATCATATTTAATCTTCACACAGCCTTATGAGATAAGGTACTATTTTTATCTTCATTTTACAGCTAAGGAAACTGAAATACAGTGTTTAAGAAATTTTCTCGCATCACAAATATTTGTCTACTATTCTTGAGGAAAGAGGATCCATTTCAACCAGCATTTTGTACAGCTTGAGGGACAGAGTATTTTTATTGTCAAGAGTGATTTAAAATTTTTATGTTTTTGTAGAAATTTTATACAATTTATTTTAAAATAAATTTCCCAGACATAAAAATCAATATGGTGCAATTAAACATCAGATCTGTTATTTATTTACACAGTCATAGACTGAGGATTTCCACTGGAATCGTACCACATGGGCAGAACAAAATAGAAGAGAAAAAACAGTATCACTGGGAACATACAATATGGAAGGTACTTCACAAATGTTGTTAAGTCCAGTAATAAACTTTCAAGTGGAATTATTATCCCAATTTGACAAATGAAGAAAGAAAATGAAGTTCAGGCAGATGAACTTTCTTTCTGAAGATCACACAAGTAGTAGGTAAAATCAGGATTTGTACTCGGGTTGGTCTGACACTGTCCTTAGTTTTGCCCTCTACCCCCATGCTTTCCAAAAGAAGGTTTTGTTCCATAATGTAGGTTTTTCTTCAAAAGGAATAATCCATTCAGGCTAGTTTAAAACAAAGTGATGGATTGCTTTAAAAGCAAAGAAGTGTACTATGGTCACTGAGGACTTTATAATTCTTAATCAATCATGAAGAAAAGCATTATTAAGATTCTATGAACACTGGGACTTTGTCCCAGAAAACCCTGAGAAATTGGTTTAAACCAATTGAACCTAAACTTTACAAATGAAAGAAAGAAGCATGAGTATAGTACCCTTAATGTTTTATACATTTTCTCTATACCTCAGGTTGTTTGAGTTATTTATTTATTCTTGAATAAATGAAATATATTTATATAGCATGAAAAGAAAAAAGTAATAAATAGCACTTTATTGGGGTGCCTGGGTGGTTCAGTCATTAAGCATCTGCCATCACCTCAGGTCGTGATCCTGGGGTCCTGGGATCGAGCCCCGGGTCAGCTCCCTGCTCCGCGGGAAGCCTGCTTTTCCCTCACCCACTCCCCCTGCTTGTGTTCCCTCTCTCACTGTCTCTCTTTCTCTGTCAAATAAATAAATAAAATCTTTAAAAAGATTTTTTTTAAATAGCACTTTATTAATTGCTGAAGGAATATCCTAAGTCATGTGGGTATGGCTGTGGGATCAGAATTGTGCATGGTTTTTATCCTTAGTTTTGCCATCCTTGGACACACAACCAAGCTGCTAAAATTTTGAAAAAGCACCCAGTCACCAAGTAGCAGCAAATTGGAAAAAACAGGAGTCTGGGAAAAAGTGGTAAGTCCCAAACAGACTTGCCAAAGTCTCAGTGATGGAAATAATGCCATGGTCATCTGGCAGAAAGCCAAGTGCTATTAGGCATGGATCAAGATAAGAAAATGAAATGTCTTCAGATTTCAGTGTTTTAGAGACAAAATTTACAACACTTCAATTGTTCATTTCTATGTGTCCCACAAACCTTTACCTAAGCAGGAAATTCCATCTATTTAGTTTCACATTCATTGTAAAAGTAGCCAGGTTTATTATTCACCTCTTTTAGTTAAAATAGCATAAATATGTCTATTTAATTAGTAATTCAATGGTTTCTTATGAAGGCATTTTACACACATTTCCAATAAAGATAACTTAGAGCATAGGCTCAGGATGATAAAGAAAATACAAGAAATAAGGAAGGAGCCTTACTTATTTTCTGCTTTTGATCCACATGTCAAATTGTTTTTCTCCTCTGTCAGCTAAAAATACAATACAGAATAAGGGGGAAAAAATTATAAAATGTTCATTAGCAAGAATACTTTGGAGGATATTAAAAATTAATTACTAATTTAAGAAAAATAAATGTTAATTACAGTAAATGGTTTTACTTTTTACTATCTTAAGCATGCAAACTAAACATATTCCAAAAAAATATTCTGATATATTTAAAAAATGCATACATCTGTATGCTTGTACTCAGTTTTTAAGATAACGCTTTAAGATGATATTCTAGGATCAGCATGCATAAGCATTAATGTTATCTGTAATGGGGACTTAAATTGTTTTTCCTCAGAGAATTCTTCAAAGAAACTTTAATATATGTATCTTTACTTTTTTCGCATTTTATTTCAAAAAATCTTCACTGAGTGTTATACTTTCTTGGTGACTTCTAACACTTTATTTTTCTCAAGTGATTCTATAACTTTAGGAAGGACACAATCCAATCTCTTATAAAATGGCCTTTGTTATAAAAAATGTCCTCATTTCCTTCTGCAGAAAAGATACACTAAAAATAAACCTAGCTTTCTTGCCATTCTCTTTACCGTCTCTCTTCCTTTCTCCTGGTGATTGGTAGCCATACAGGCAGGTTCTTTTCACTCTCTTTGAAAATTGTTTTCATTCTTTACAGTGCTGGATCTCGAGCTGACACTTTTTCCAATTTAAATATTAAATATCTGATTTTCTATTTTCAGAATTTTTTTTTTGCAAGCCCAGCCACTTCGCTGTATTTGTCAGACATTAAAAAACAAAACAATGAAAATCAACTCAGTTTTACATTCTTAGCAATAAATTGTAGCAGTTACTATTGAATGTGGCAAGTGAGCTAGTTCACTGAGCGCCCATTAAACCTCCCTTCTCCCTGCCTTCCTCTATGGTAGAAGCTGGAAAATGTAATCCTGAAACACCAGCCTCCTTTGGAGGCACCAGGTATACAAAGTGAATAAAGAAATGGTATCATTGAGAGGCACTTGGAGACTGGGCACTAAAGGCAGTGTGGTGAGCACCATGATGGGGAAGTGTGAGCACAGAGAGGCCTGTGAGCACACAGGAGTATTTACCATGTACCACACATTTCATGTCCACAATCTCTAGAGGTAAAGTTGATATAAACACAATAAAGTCCTGCCATGGGCCAAATGCAAAGCATGTCAGGACAGCCTGGGTTTTTGCCCTGCGGTAGAAGTAGAGAAACCTTTCCCATTTTCTATGTTAATCCTTTTATGGAGGGGGCATGGGTTAGTTCTAAGATGGCACCGGAACTCATTACAAAACAAGAAACCAAATTCATTATCTTTCCTCCATATTCAGCACTTTATTTCCCTTTTTTAAACTTCCTGCCAACAGATCCTTGGAGTCATGCTGGGTTTACTTCCTTCCCAATGTCTAGGCTGTCACCCAGTCCTGCCAGCTCTTCCTAGCTACCGTACTGTATTTTTCTCTTCTAATTTCTTTCTTTTTCCTACTTAAGTTGCATTAGCCAAGGATCTTGTCACCTCCTCCACAACTGTTACAGTAATTTCTTGTCCGATCTCTTGGATTCTAGTCTCTCTTTCAAGCTCCACCTCTATCCTATGTCATGATTGCTTTTTCTAAGGATCTTCTCGAATACCTTAAATGCTGTATATGGCCTGTAGATTAGTGCCCCCTCTTCATCATTCCTCCCAGTTTGCCCTAGAATTCTACAGTGCCTCCCACTGTGGGCTTGGCCATGTAACTTGTTTTAGCCATGGAATGGGACAGTAGTGAGAGTGTGCCAGCCAGTTCCCAGCCAAAGCCAAGGAGGCATCACACATGTCCCCCTGACATCTTGTATGCCTATGATCTGTCATGAGAAATGCATGCCCCAGGTAACCACAGGTGGAGCACACCTGATCCTGAACTGGAAGCCCGGAGTCCAGCCTGACCCAGCCAACCCCAATCAAGGTCACGGAAACAGTTGATCAGCAGCATTGTGAACATGAAAGTCAAGGTTTGCTTTTGGAAGGCCCTGAGATTTCGAGGTTGTTCACTACAGAAAAATTGGTTCATATATTGCTTGCAGACTGATGTATAAACTCTTGGACTTGTCCTTCAAGGTCAAGAAGATTTTTCTTCATCACCTTTCCTGGTCTAACCTTGCTACTGCATGAGCTGCCGGCTTGCTCACAGTATCACAAGTGTGCATTTGCGTTCTACTTTGGGGCCCAGTTCTTTGTCACATCGTATTTCTTTCAAAGCTGGACTCTCATACTTCCTCCTCAAAGTCTTGTCACTGACCAGATACTGATGCTCTGAGCTTCAGACTCTGCTTTCTTTCTACTCTCCAAGTCTCTACAAGTTATGCTACATTTCTATTAGTCTCTTCTATTGCCATGAAACTTTGTATGTTAAAAAGTGAAAGTGTGAGAAGGAAGAGCTACTCTGCTATGGTGATAAGCATGAGCATGGCTTGTTGCAGCATTTACCAGCTATGGGATCCTTTAGCGAGTTATTCTTTTTGAGTCTTTATTCATTGCCTTTAAATAAAAAACCCCTACTTTAAAATAGGGTTGTAAAGAATAAATGTGATAATTTATTTCAAACTTTAAGCACCAAGTCAATCATGTATGAGTAATAGTAGAAACTACTAGTAGATTTTATTGTTTTTGTGATTACTTTGAAAGTGCTTAAGGTAAAGAACTATATTTATAACTTAAGATCCCCACTACTTACTACAAAGTGAGTGAATTTTCCCTACCCTACTATATTTCTGTTATTTAAAAAGTTAATTTATTGCATGAAATAGGCATCAAAAATGTTTTTGGCGATGATAATTGTGCCCATCTTTAAGTATATCCATCAAGACATGATGGTAGCTTAGACTATGGTGGTAACTGTATAGATTAGTTAAAAGGGGCCAGATTGGATGGATTGGGGGCAGTAAAGAAACAATCCAGCTTTCCAGACTTTTATCCTTTGCAACTATATGGAATGATGGTACCATTTACTGGGAAAGAAAATAACAGGGGAAAGCAATTTGGGGAGCGTTAAGATCAAAATATCTATTTTGACAGCATGAAATGTCCATAAGAAATACAAATAGAGTGTCAAATGTTTACTGTCAAATATAAATATGGAATTCGGGGGCTGAAAGTGATTAAATAGAAAGGGACGTATGCAGAGGTGGATTGAGATGAAAGACAGATGCAGGGTGGGGATGATTAGGTGGTTGTAGAGAGGATAAATTTACTGCTAAAAGAGAGAGAGGGATAATGGCATGAGCAAAGTCCTTGTGTAGATTGTGCGTTCTGTGCATAAGTGGAGGGGTTACATTAGAGAAGGTCAGGACCAGTAAACCCATTGAAATCAGAAGGAAGGCAGATGCAGAAACAATGGCAAATTTGGTGTTACTTAGACCTCTTCTAATTACCTATATTTTCTCAGTTAAAAAAAGAAGATAGTGAGTCTGGAAGAAAGGATGATGAGTATACAGAGAGAGAGAGGTATCAAGAAAGAGGCATTTGGCAGATGGGAGAGTCAATTGATTAGGGAACGGTAGTTAAGACAGCAGAGAAGTACTCAGGACTCACTTGAGCTCTGGAGTCACAGATTAAAATGAAACCAGACAGCAGAGTTGTGTATTTTTCTCTAGCAACATTTTGGAAGAAGGAAGGGGCACCACGTTGAAAGTAGTTTGAGGGTGATTGTAGAGCTGGCCTGTGGAATTACCAGTAGGCATGAAAATGTCAAGGGACCTAAAGTTTGTCTTATCAGGTGGGTTGTCTGGGATGTGGAAGTTGTCCTGAATGATGACCCCAGTAGTAATGGAGAAAATAAACAGAGCCAGGTGGTAAAAGACTCAGTGCAAGAAGTTTGCTCCATATCTTTCCTTTTCTCCAGCATTGTTCCGTAGGACTACTTGCTGCTTTTATGTGGATTGCCACCATAATAACATGTAGTTCTTCAAAAATAAAGTAAGGCTGCTGAGTAAGTGTTAAATTTTGGTCCTTGCAACCTAATCAATATATGGGCTAATGTCGGGCGCCTGGGTGGCTCAGTCGTTAAGCGTCTGCCTTCAGCTCAGGTCATGATCCCAGGGTCCTGGGATCCAGTCCCACATCGGGCTCCCTGCTTGGCAGGGAGCCTGCTTCTCCCTCTCCCACTCCCCCTGCTTGTGTTCCTGCTCTTGCTATCTCTCTCTCTGTCAAATAAATAAATAAAATCTTTAAAAAAAAAAAAATATATATATATATATACATGGGCTAATGTCTGCTGCTTCCCATCCTCTACTCTTCACATTTGGCTTTGGCGAGGAATGGTTTTGGAATTTTCCACGTTTATGCTCTCAAGTACATTCTAAATACCTGAATACATTATGAATGTACTAAAGTACATTATGATACCTGAGATTATCATTGAAGCGAGGCATTTCTCTGATTTTGATTTTTTTTTTTAATGCACATCTAACATCAGGGTCAAGCAAATTAACTATAAAACCATTTAATGGAAAGACACTAACTTACATACCATCAAAGTTATATGTTTTATTTTGAAAGCTTACAGCGTCAAAAGGAGTTTATACTCAAAAAGCAAAGAGAAAAGTAAGTATTTTATGGAAATTTTTTTGTCATGTACGATCCTTAGTACTAGCTTTTCATACATGTGTTAGATCTCCCACCCCAATTAGGACTTGGATTCCAGGACGACATGATTGCATATTGTACATCTTTATCCTCAAAGATCTAGCATGAACTTTAAAAAAAAACGATTATTTAAAAATAATTTTACACTTACAGAAAATTTGCAAAAAGTGTAGTACAAAAATGCAAAAATATCAACAGTACAACGAACTCCCATACGCCTTTTACTCAAATTCAATTTGTACCCAAAATATTATTGACAACTTACCCCTTTTGCTGTATCGTGTGTGTTTTATCTTCTGACTCAATTGAAAATAAGCTGCATATACCTTACCCTTCAAGACTTCAATGCATATTTCCTAAGAATGTAGAGATTCTATTACCTAACCACAGTAGGATGATCAATTTGATAAGATGCTTCTGTATAATCTACTGTTTGTATTTCAATTTTGCCAATTGACCCAACAATCTGCTTACTGGTATATTTTTCCCTCCTTACACAGCCCACTTTAGGATCAGTTTCATTTAGTTATTATGTTTTTTTAGTTCCCTTTCATCTGGAACATTTCCTCTGTGTCTCTTTTTTTCTTCAACATTAACATTTTTGAAGAATAAACTTGCTTTACTTTTAAATAGACCATTCCTCATTTTGACTTTGTCAATGTTTTCTTATGATCAGGGCTGGAATGATGCGTAAGTGATGTGGTGCCTGCCTCAGCATTATCACATCTGGAGGCACACGATGTCCATCTGCCTCCCGTTGGTGATGTTAATTTTGATCACGATGCCAATATGTTGTCCAATCTCTGCACCATATTATTACCAATCAGCAATCTGTGGGGAGATTCTTTATGACTATGTAAATATCCTGCTCTTCATATGAATTTCCTCTTACATTGATCATCCATTTTTAATTCTTGCTTGATCTAAGTTTTAAGATGATGGATACAAAATCATGATTTTTTAAGTTTAACCCTCCTTCCACATTTAGTTTTTGACTCTCCCTTCTATCATTATTTGCCTATCTATCTATCATCTATCTATCTATCTACTATCTATCATCTATCTATATCTATCTATCTACTATCATCTATCTATCTATCTATCTATCTATCTATCCATCTATCTTTGTGTCTCTCATCTATCATCTATCTATATCTATCTATCTATCATCATCTATCTGATCTATCATCTGTCTATTCATCAATAATCTTTTTGTTATTGGTATGAACTGATAGATTCTTCTTTCTGGTTTAACATTCTTTACTGTTCCTAATTATTTTGGTGCTCAAATTTTTCTGTATTTGGGCAGTGGGAGCCCCCTTGACTTGGCTCCTATGTGTTTGTCATATACCCCTATCATTTTTTAAGTAGTTCTTTACTTTCTGACATCAAAAGTTTATGCCCAGCCTTGGGACTACCCATTGATCTGTAGAGCCGATTCCCTTTAGTGGGGATGGTATTAGAGACCACAGTCTGCATGCTTAATGTAACACATGCCTTTGTATATATAAAACATCATTTTTTTAATGATAATGATATTAATTACAGTTCATGATATTTATATTTAATTACTTGCATATCAATGAGTTTATTTGAAGATATTCTGCATACACTTCTTTTTGGTAAGAGATTGGATACCAATTTTCATATGGTCCAAGTTTAAAAATGTGTTTAAAAGCGCTATGACTCCTATGAATCTATTCTGTCCCAAATCATAACCACAAGCTGCCTTGGTGATAATCTCTTCACAAACGAGTCTTTTGTGGTCCAGCTTTGCTGTCTGCTGTGAGATTTCTTTCAAAGTAAACTCTTTGCTTGGTTTGGCTGGTGTGGACACTAAAGCCCGAAGGAGAGGAAAATGGGCTAATTTTTTAAGCTTATTCTCACTTAAGAGGAGTGAGTCATCCTGGATCTGAATTACACAGGGCCATAGAAAACATACAGCCTCTCTTTCTCTTTGCTGCATTGAAATAGCCATCTTAGGAATCTTTTTTCCCTTATTTCTTGGCAAAATCATAAGGTACTAGAAGTCTGGCTGGAATAAGATCTTGTGGGTAGACATTCTGAGGCAAGTTCCAATGCAGGTACAGCCTTCCTTTCTCTAGCAACTGGGGGAAAGAGACAGGACTGGAGCACGCTTTCTACAACCATGTATGAATAACATCACACATTGAATACAGATTGCTTTGTACAAATTCTGCTTTTGATTAGAAGTTTGTTTATTTTCATTTTCAAACCACTTTTCTCAGTGGTGTTATAATATTGTCAGAACAAGGGGGAAAGTTCTTGGTGTTATTACTGTTCAAAAAACTGTTTGCCTCAGCTTTTATAGAAACTTTCTTTTCTCTTTATTAATGAAAATTGTTGTGTCTCCATTTTCATTAAGATTTTCAAAGCAATGATTAAGTCAAAGTATTAAGAGTTTGATGAAAGTCACTTGTATCATATAATTCTGGAAGTGGAAAGTTGTTTTTTTTTTTAAATATTACTTTAATAAGCACCTCTCTGTGACTTGTGTGTTCTGGGGACAACCTGACATACTCACTATTTTTTTTTTTTTGCATAATTAACAACTGCTTTAGCAACTACTTTTTATTTTATAGCATCTAAATGGTTAACCTGTAAGAGAAAATTTAACACTTGAATGCTCATAATATAACTTTTTAGTAAAGTTTGTTGGGGTTATAAAATCACTACAGTCCAAGAAAGACTAAACCTAGAGGATACAATAATAAAAGGTATTATAAGCATATAATGTATATAATAATAAAATGATTGGGAGAACACATAGTTTTCTGTAGATTTACTAATGCTTATATTTTAAATGCTTGGTAGAAATATTCAAATCTTAAAATAGTAAAATTAGAATAAAACTTAAAGGTCATCCAACCCCAACCTCTAATTATTGTCTGATTAGTCTCTTGAGTTTTGCAGACATTGATCCTCTAACCTCTGCCTAAACTCCTTCCACAATGTTGCCGAACATACCTATTTAAGGAGCAGCCACTTCTAGACACAAATAATTACTGGGAATTCTTACCTGAGTTGATGAATCAAAATCATCCTCCCTATTCATAGCATCCATAGCATCCTAAGTTTCCACTGATAGATGAATGGATAAAAAGGATGTGATATATATATTTATCCTATATTCCTACCTATCCTATAGTTTCTAAGACACTAATATTTCTAACCGATCTGTGTCCTACAAAGGAAGATCTTAAACTATTTAATGCTACTTAGTACTAAGAATGGGACTATTACTTATTCTTTCCACTCTATGTACATTACTGTAAACAAAGATTGTTCTACTAATATATACCAGTCCTAAAGCCTTTCATGTATTTCAGTTAAATAAAAATGTTGCTTTTCTATCATTTTTCAGCTGGCTATTTGGACCAAGTATAAGATTTTGCATTATAAATATTTAAATTTCTTCTTCTGGGATTTGTTGTATCACTCTAGCTGCTTGAAATATGTATATGTCCACATTTGTTCATTCGATGTATTAGCAAATCCATCATTTACAACAGTTAGCAAATTCCTCATACTTAAAATATTTTCAGTTGGTTTCCATGACACACATTCCTGGTTTTACTCTTTACTCTTTGACTTCTCTTCCTTAGTCATCCTGTAAGTTTATTATTCTCTATCATTCCTCAGGGTCCCATGATAAGACTTCTTCCATTTCAACATACACACTCCTTCTAGGTGATCCCATTCATTCCCTTAACAAGGGTTCTCAATCTAGAATCCAAAGAAGGGCTTTAGGGGGTCATAAACATTGCTATGCATATATTTGTTTTGCACCATAGCATTCATCAGGTTCTTAAAGGCAAGGATGACAAAATATAATAATAATAATAATAATAATAATAATAATAATAATAATTGATCTATATACTGTTGTTTCTTGTATCATCTTTTTTTATTCAAGTATAGTTAATATCCAGTGTTATATTAGTTTCAGGTGTACAGTATAGTGATTCAACTATTCTATACATTTCTCAGGGCTCAAGATAAGTGTCTTCTTAATCCCCTTCATCTATTTCCCTCATCCCCTCCTCCACCTCCCCTCTGGCAACCACCAGTTTGTTCTCCGTATTTAAGAGTCTGTTTTTTCGTTTGTCCTTTTTTTTTCTGTTTGTTTGTTTTGTTTCTTAAATTCCACATATGAGTGAAACCATATGGTATTTGTCTCTCTCTGTCTGACTTATTTCACTTAGCATAATACACTCTAGTTCCATTCTTGTCACAAATGGCAAGATCTCATTCTTTTTTATGGCTGAATAATAGTCCAATGTGTGTGTGTGTGTTTGTGTGTGTGTGTGTGTGTGTGTGTGTAGGAATATAGGATAAATATATATATCACATCCTTTTTATCCATTCATCTATCAGTGGACACTTGGGTTACTTCCATATCTTGGCCATTGAGAATAATGCTGCAATAAACACATCAGTATCTTTATGGTAGTCTCTCTTCTCACCATCTACTACACTGAATCTTCACCTACCCTTCAAATTCCAAGCGTACATTTCATCTTGTGTCCTAACTCAGTGAATGTCACAGGGGCCCAAGGTGGAAACATTGTAATTTAATATGACCCCTCCCCTTCACCCCATGCAACCCAGGCATTTCTATCCCACATTTCTATCGATGCTACCATGTCACCATGTCATTATTCCTCTACTCCTCTACTTCCCCAGGAAAGCCACCAATATCTCCTGTTCCTGTAACAGCTTTCTAAGTGGGCTCCCTGCCTCCAGATGTACATCTCCAATCTGTTCTTCAGCCCAAGGAACCTTCCTAAAAACACACTGAGTATGTTACACTCTAGTGTTAAATACCTACATTTGCTTCCATCATTCCAAGGATAATACAGATTCTACCTTTGTAACAAGGCTATTCTTTGTGGCTCGTCATGTTATATTCCCTCAATCTCATTCTGTGTTCTAATCATACTACATTTCTAGATATTCTAAGATGTCATGATCCTGCCTTTATAACTTAGTAGGTATTGCTCTATCTTCAACATTTGTCTTTTTCTCCACTGATTCCTTTTACTTACTTTCATGACTCAGGCAGAACATCACTTCCACTAAATTAGGTCATATGCCTGATGGGTATGGATTAGGTGAGATTCCACTACTATGTAACCCCATAGCTCTCTGTACTTTCTCTGACATAGCACTGTCTAGAAGCTTCATCTTCAACTCACATTCTCATAATCTTCCAGAATATTCCTCACCCCAAACATCCTCAAGTAAGTATATAGTTAAGCAAAAAATCAGTCCTTACTGTGCAGATACAGCTTCCAGACAAACCTCATAGGCACCACCTTCAGCCAGATTGCCAACATTAAACTCATCGTGGGGCACCTGGGTGGCTGGTTGGTTGAGTGAATGCCTTTGGTTCAGGTCATGATCTTGGGGTCCTGGGATTGAGTTCCACATCAGGCTCCTTGCTCAGCGGGGAGTCTGCTTCTCCCTCTGCCTGCTGCTCCCCTCTTGTACTCTCTTTCTTTCTGTCTCAAATAAATAAAACCTTTAAAAAATAAAGAAACTCATCCTATAGAAAACTTTTGGAGTTTCCTCTGACAATTCTTGTGTTTTCCTTAAATGTATTTATCTGTTCCTTCTCTCAAGCTACAAATGTTCCAATGGCAAGGACTAAACCCCCCTGCCCCCCACCTACTGTTTTATCCTTGATATAAGCCTAGCACAGTACAGTACTCAATAAAGTATTATATGGTTCATAATTTTTCCAAGTGTACTATGACTTCTATGACTCCAAACAAAGCTGGGCTGAAGATAAGAGTTTATAGTGAATAAATAGAGATCTCCCCCTAGTCAATACCCATTCACCAACACCCCTTGGATAATGCAATTCCACAAGCTACGAATATTAATTGTAGAGATTTTCTCCACTGTGACCACACATCCATTATTAGAAATTTTGTCAAATGAAACCCACATGTATCAGCCTACAGCTGATATTGCTCCTAAGCCTCCAAAAAAATGAATAGGATGTTAAAAGCTCAGAGTCTAAAATAGAACATCATCCATATACTGAGGAACTCACAGTATATTTAGGGAAACATGTATGTAAGCAAATACTTCACAACATCACATGGGCCATAATAGAGATATGAGAAAAGTAATTTGCAAGAACAAAAAAAGCAGTTGGTCTACCACAATTTATTTATTCTTTGTGTGTACCTAGTCTGGTTTCTAGAGATTACAAATTTCCTTTCCACAAGCTCATATCTGAAATAATTAACCACTTGCTCCAGAGACTTGCCTTCATTCTATAACTACATAACAAGTTTGAGAAATAAAGAATAAGAGGAAAAAGATGACACTTCTGTGGTTTGTGGGAGGCACCTTCTGAAACTTTTTAAAACCAGGATAACATTTATTCTTCTCTACTATCTCCTTAATGATTATTGATGGTAGCCAAGGGCTGTCTGCGACAAGTTCTCTCAGTGCCTTGGAACAGTTCATCTGGTTCCAGAAAAGCGATTCATTTTGAGAAGCTGGATGCTCTCTTACAATATGTTCACTTATCTTTCAGTTTCAATTTCCCTGGACCCAATATATTTTCCACCCTTTCCAGGCTGAAAATCATTCTCTTTGACAGGGAGGAAAGAAATAAAATAGGGGTTCCTATTTCCTTTCTTTCTTCTGTAAATTTATACATTCTGCCCATAATCAATAGGATTATTTCTTAGCTTTTTTCTTTCCTTGCTCAGGATGGAACTAACACATGTTTTCATCCTCAGCTTCTTCTGAACTTCAGTCTTCCGTGACACATAGTACTAATCCTTTGGTTAGGTACTCACTATTCACATATTTCTTTGTCCTCAGTTGTCACTTATTCCTAAGTGGATAAAAACTTCTCAGATGATATAACATTAATTATATGTTCATTCGTAGAAACTACAAAGTTAGTTAGTGGTCATATTGCACCCTATTTTACAGATGTCTGTATGGCTAAATGAATTTCCATGCTAATTAAAAGGACAGGAGTTGCTACACAAACTTTTCCTCTGGTTCCATTCCTCTTTTCAGAAGTCTCTTTCTCATACCTTCTCATTGACAACACAATTACTTTTCCCAAAGAAAACACTGCAACCACCTTGTCTAATCTTCAAGATATTTTCTATACATATACAAGCAAATACATATGTACATAAATATAGATTATTTTTACACAGATGGTAGCAAATTAGTCTGCTTAGATTGCTATAATAAAACACCACAGACAGGGTGGCTTAAGCAACAGACATGTAAACATCAGTTCTATAAGTTAGAAGTCTAAGATCAGAATGTTGGCAGATTTGTTTCTTCTGAATCCTCTTTCCTTGGTTTGCAAGTGGTTGCCTTCTCACTGTGTCTTCACATGGTTGCCCCTGGGTCTATGTGTTTTGTCTATGCCCTAATTATTTTTTATTTTTTTTATTGTTATGTTAATCACCATACATTACATCATTAGTTTTTGATGTAGTGTTCCATGATTCATTGTTTGTGTATAACACCCAGTGCTCCATGCAGAACTTGCCCTCTTTAATACCCATCACGAGGCTAACCCATCCTCCTACCACCCCTCCCCCCCAGAACCCTCAGTTTGTTTTTCAGAGTCCATCGTTTCTCATGGTTCGTCTCTCCCTCAGATTTCCCCCCCTTCATTCTTCCCCTCTGCTATCTTTTGTTTTTTTTTCTTAACATATATTACATTATTTGTTTCAGAGGTACAAATCTGTGATTCAAAAGTCTTGCACAATTCACAGCGCTCACCATAGCACATACCCTCCCCAATGTCTATCACCCAGCCACCC
>NW_023270415.1:11886437-12078776 GCF_011800145.1 Mirounga leonina
GGGTGGCTGGGTGATAGACATTGGGGAGGGTATGTGCTATGGTGAGCACTGTGAATTGTGCAAGACTGTTGAATCACAGATCTGTACCTCTGAAACAAATAATACAATGTGTTAAAAAAAAAAAAAAAAGAAGAAGAAGATAGCAGGAGGGGAAGAATGAAGGGAGGGAAATCGGAGGGGGAGACGAACCATGAGAGACGATGGACTCTGAAAAACAAACTGAGGGTTCTAGAGGGGAGGGGGGTGGGGGGTGGATTAGCCTGGTAATGGGTATTAAAGAGGTCATGTTCTGCATGGAGCACTGGGTGTTATACACAAACAATGAATCATGGAACACTACATCAAAAACTAATGATGTAATGTATGGTGATTAACATAACAATAAAAAATTTAAAAAAATAAAAAAGAAGGCACAGAAAGGGAAAAAAAGAGAACCAAAAGGAGATAGAAAACTAGAAACCAAGTAGGATGATGTAGATTTCAACCCACATATTTCAGTAAATATATCAAATGTAAATATAATTAATATTCCAATGAAAAGATAGGTACTGCCATAGTGATTTTTAAAAAATCCAAATATATGCTGTTACTAGAGACACACCTTAAAATTAAGAACACAGGAAAGTTGAAAGGAAAAGAATGGGAAAAGACATAGTAGGCTAACACTAAACTAATATAGCTATCCTAAGCATACAAAGTGGATGGTTAGGCTAGCATCATTGCTACAGGTGAAGAGAGACATTGCATAATGATAAAACAATCCACCTGGAACAATTCTTCGTTTACAGACAGCTAATAAAAGTACTAATAAAAGTTTGCTCAAGTTCTGTTTCATCAAGGAAGACTATTAGGGGAAAAATAGATTACCATCTTCTATCACCATCCATTTTATAAAGAAAGAGCTTTTATAACACAAATAGAAAATATTCTGAGGACAAGAACAGCACTTTAAGGAAATAAATTTACGAAAAACTACATTGCCTATGTTGTTCTTATATTATTACAGATTAGAAAAACAAACTTTCTTACAAATCCTTCACTATTTTGCAAATTTTACTCTACCAATGCTCTTCTTCATCAAAAACTATTAGCTTATTAAACTAGTCACATATTGCAATATAAGCAATCTCATTCTTACTAAATAGATAAGGTAGGTTCACAGTGCAATACTGAATCTGCTTTTTCCAGCTTTGTGTATAATTTTGATTTCTGAAATGAAAGCTTCTTAACTTCTTTGCTAAGATATTTGAAATTCTTTGGTTGGTTTATTTTATACCTAAAAGTCAAGAAAAGCAATTTTATCTATTGCTGGCTTTCAGATATAAACCCCTACCTCATCGCAGTTGAGTCCAGCCATTATTTCCCTATAGTCCTCTTCCTCCTTTCCCAATACCAAATGCCAGTGCCTTCCAAAGCTATGTGTTTGATATATTTCTTTCATAATCTATTTCCTTGGCATTTATATATCTACGTGTGTGTAAAATTTAAATGTTTTGTCACATGTATCTGTGTCTTTTTACATAAATGGCCTCACACTGGGATCATTTAATTTGAATTAATTGAACTAGCTTCTCTCTGAGATACTTCTACATGGAGATAAAACTGACGATTACATGTTTGCTTGTTTTCCCCTTTAATAAATTATTTTACTAAGCAGTTATCTTAGATTTGTTTCTTTTGTTTTATCAAGTAAAATCTACATTTCTTATGATATGTGATGTGGGAAACAAAGGCAGAAGAAAAATTATTAAATTTCCTTACTACCTACAGCCCATGAACAAGTCTTTGAAACAGGCAGAGTGACTTAGGAACTCAACTGCCTCGAAGTTAATACTTTGCTAAGGGCGAAAGGCAATCCTAGCCCAAACTGCACACCCTCCAGGATCCTGTAAGTCTACTTTAACAAATAAAAATTCTTTTAGAAATTTCATTTATCTCTAAACCCCCAAAATATGTGTTGGCAATCATCCCCAAGTATATGGCCCACCGATATACATCTGAAGGGTCTCATGACTAAGGTTTTATTAGACGGTAATAAATGACCTTTTCCCAACAATAGCTAGCCCCCTCAAGTTCCTGGGAACCTTGCTTCCAAAATTCCTTAAGAGACTTATGCTATCCCTAACCCCCTCCCAACTTGAAAGTATATAATGGGCCATTCCTCACGACCCTGGTACAGCTCTTTGTGCTCACGGTTCCTGTCTCTGTATCTTAATAAAATCACCTTTTTGCACCAAAGACGTCTCTAGAATTTTTTTCTTGGCCATCAGCTTCAAACCCTGTCATCTTTCCTACATCAATATGTCCAAAACTTTTGTTTTTAACCACCAAACACACCATAGGATAGATTTCAAAGCTCTCTCTAAATCAGAAACTAGTCTTATCTGAAGAGGGAGGAACATTCCAGATATGATGTCTTCCTAAAAAGTATAAACAGCCTATCTAACTGTATTATTTAAGAAAGAGTACCACCATCCATCTTCATCACGAAAAAATGTTTTCATGATTACTCTAGTTACTTGTCATTCAACTGTCTACCTTTAATAAACTTGCCTGAAAAATAAAGTGCTTCATTCTATGATTTGTGATATGGTTTAAAGTCCCTGTAGTCTCATGAGTGGTGTTTAAACAATCCAAATTAAAATGTAAGCACTTGAGAACTAGATTAAATTATGCATCACCAATTTCTCTTCTTCAAAGTTCCAAACTCATGTTGTCTTTGAAATTGAGTATTAAATTGCCCCTGGTGGTGCTGAGCTCTTCTTATCTTTTATAAATTTATACTGTTATCCACTGTTTTTTTTAAAAAATCACACTTACCAAATTCATTTTCTGAGAAGTGCCAGAGACTTGCTCTGAATAGATAGCAAGCTTTCTTTTTCTCTTCCTAAGTAAGGGCTCTGTTTTGAGGTGAGAGAGGTGAATGAATGCTGGTCACCCCACCATGGGTAAGCATAACTAGGATATTTGCATGCCTTTATTTTATTAATGCTTTAAATATTCGTATGAGGCAAGTATGTTTTCAGGTTTTATAGATGAGGGAACTGAACTCAGAAAACAAAGTCATTTTCTTCAGATCCCTCAAAGCCTAGCTTATCCCAGCATATTTTACATAGGTGGTGGTGAGTAAGGGATAGGTCAGGCTAGGTAAGGAGAGATAGGGGGATAGGTGATCAGGCTCACAGAAATCCCAAAATGTGGGAAAACCAGAGATAAGGGAACAAACCAGACTACCGTGCCCTAGGACCACCCTGCCCTAGGCATGGGGATGGGTGTCTTTTTTATGATAATAACCTGTGACCAACAAAGAATAACCAGAACCTAAAAAGGAAGTAAGCCATTGAAGGTGTTATCACTAGTCCTTGCTCAGTGGTTATCAATAGAGATGTTAAAAGGATTTAAATTCCCTGGTTAACTTTCTATAAAAGACCAACCCTAAAGGCAGTCATTGGCAACCCTTTCAGGACCCCTCTCACTCTTGAGAGCTTTTTCTGTATTTTTACTTAATAAACTTCTGTCGCTTTACTCACTCTCCTCCATTGTCCAAGAGATTTATTCTTTGACTCCGTGAGACAAGAACCTAGTTCTCCTGCTTCAGTGGGAGGTGGAAGGATGAGGTAGACAGGCATCATGGGATCTTTTGGTTTCCCATTTTGTAAAATCTAGGCTTAGCCCCCTGTCATTACTATGGTACGCAATCCATCAGTGCCCCTGTCTCTCTCTGTCTAAGCTGTTGTCCCCACCAAGTCTGTGAATGCTTTCTATTGGTACTAAAGGGGTTAAACTGCATCAAGCATTGCAGAACCCAAGAATGAAGACCTGGCTGGCTCTTAGACTCTTACAATGTTCAGGTTCCAATAAGAACAATGTCGGCCTTGGCAGTGAGCTCAGGATCTGATCAAGATGCCATGAGTGAGGAGGGCAGGCCACCTGAGTCCCCTGGCTTGTATGTCCACCAGCTTGTTTCCTCTTTCACATATGGAAAGCAGTTCCCTGGATACTGTGGACAATGAATTAAACTACAGTCTCTCTCCTTGTCCAGGCATAGCTTCAGACCAATAACTCACCCAAATGTTACAGTAGGTATAACAAGTTTAACAAATACTATACCTTCAAAAGTCTCATAGCACTTCTCAATGTGTCTTTGGCAGGAACTGCTAAGCCCTTTTCATTGCATTGAGTTTTCATTTTTCAGAAAATACTCTTTGTCTTCTATATAGTTATTCCTTTGCCATTCTAATATTTTGATGACATCTGATGAATACTATTTATGATTGCCTGAAGTTTTTGTAAGTGGTATACTTCCTCCCATGGCAACCTCACATTCCATGAGAGGCCATGGAAGTGATCATCAATGGTTATTGTGCAGGGAACTCAATCTACACCCATGAGAAATTCCAAAGGAAATTTCACACATGCTGGGGGAGAAGACCAGGAAATGGTGTACTTCGATCATGTTTTTCATATCCACATTTTTTTTTTTTTTTACCTGTTTCTTTGTCCTTAAGGATTGTACTATGCAGATGGCCATGGCCATTCTTGGGTCAAAGACTCCAACCAGCATGTCATATTTTCTGCAGTGACTGAGTGGCCCTCCACCTGCCCCTGATTTTGGTTTCATACTTTGGATTAAACATGGTGGTTCCAAGACAGTGTTAGCTCCTTTAAGGGTCTACACTGTCTACTGCACTGATTAGGATGGGGTTAACTTGATCCCAAGGGAAAGATGTAGTTGAAGGACTGCTTGTTCTGAGTGTGTTTACTGAGACAGAATAGTCATAAAGCATGAAGGAAAACCTTGTCTGGCACAGACAGCCTATTTAAGGAGTCTGGAACATGGTCCAGAAAGAGCACTCCCAGATGTGAGAGCCACCTTACTATCTTGGACCCAAAGGTTTGTATCCTCCTCTGAGAACACAGCCCTGGAATGGAACAGAACAGCCTCTCTGCCCTGCACTAAATATCCTCACTTCCAACGTTGAGTGTGATTTCTAGCTCTTTCCCCTGTGGTGTGAGTAGTTTGATGATATTGAGGAAGATTGAATTACAGTCCTGGGATTTTCTTGTAATTCAGCCATTCAGTGACCGCAATTTTTGACTTAACCACAAATAAATTCGGGAAGGCTTGGTAAAAACTCTCTCTTTTTTCTTAACCAAAAACAAAAAAATAATAATAATCAAGAGACTGACATTTGAGATGATTGCCATGTGTTTTAAGGCTATTTTTTTCTCTTTTCTTTTTTTTTACTCTCTCTCTTGCTTTTTTGGAGGGGATTCACTTTTACATCGATCTCTTTCCTTGGCTGTATACGAGTATACACTGTGAGGTGGTGTTTCCCAAGATTCCAGGTTTCAGGCTAATGTTGCTGAATATCGTAGGCCTTTCCTTTTAAAGGAGTAGATGAGCCCAAGGACTGGAGTTTTGCAAACGTTTGGAAATTATATAGGATATTTATTTTTTTAAAACTCTGCTGAAAGCATTTTGTACTTAACCTTTCCTTCCTGCCTGCCTACTGCCCCCCTTTCTTTTTTTTTCTCTTCCTTTTTCTCTCTCCCCACCCTCCAACCACACACACATGTTCTTTCAGGCTCTAGGACATTTAGTTCTACCGAGCTGTTGTTTTTTCATTATTCATTTGGTTTCTGTATTTTTCCATGTACAAGGTACTTTCACTTTTTTAAAAAATTGAGAAAAAAACAACGTTGTCAGTATCAATAAATCTGCATCCAGAGAGAGTCACTTCCTATCAAGGTTTCAAAAGTGCTTCATGGTTTTCCGATCTCCTGTCTGTGCTAATCAACGCTGATGCTTCACATACGCAGGACACACGATGCCAACTTCTAAACCAGCTCTGTGCTTTGCGTTCCATTTTAGGAATGAGAACCTGGATTATTTATTTATAACTGTATAAAGTCCTGTTGTTAAGCTGCTCTCTGTGAAAAGCAGAGAGTGCTTTGAGCCAGATGGGGAGAGCCTGGGCAGGATGATGGCTGGATTCTGTGGAAAAGGAGGGAGGAATTTTATTTCCTACTATAAATTAAATAGCCTAATTTGACCCTCCACCAATAACGTGATAACCAATTAATACACTAATGGGCAGGGATTATGCTGTCTGGTTTTAGAGAATGGAAACTGCGAGTCAATTCCATTTAAATACTCTTTGGGGTGTTTTTTTTTTTTCTTCCTGTGTAGCCCAAACCAATGAGAATTACAAAAGAAAGACAGTGAAACTGAATTATTTAATGTTTGTTTGTTTATTTGTTTGTTTTTTTCTGGGTATTAATTCTGGCTCAGCCTTTTATTATCTGTAATGCAATGGGAAATATCTCTGTTTTGTTTCAGTTTTATTGAGAAACAATTGACATACATCACTGTATAAGTTGAAGGCATACAGCACAATGGTTTGATTTACATATGTTGTGAAATGATTACCACAATAGGTTCGGCTAACATTCATCTTCTCGTGTATAGATACAATAAAAATAAAAAGGAAAAAGGAAAAACATTTTCTCCTTGTGATGAGCACTCTTAGGATTTACTCTCTTAACAACCTCCCTGTATATCAAACAGCACTGTTAGCTCTAGTCATCATGGTTTACATTACATCCCGAGTTCTTCTTTCCTTCTTTCTTTTTTTTTAAGATTTTATATATTTGTTTGAGAAAGAAGAGAGAGAGAGCACGAACAGGGGGAGGGGCAGACAGAGAGTGAGAGGCAGACTCCCCACTGAGTGGGGAGCCCAACTTGGGCCTTGATTCCAGGACTCGGGGATCATGACCTGAGCCTAAGGCAGATGCTTAACTGGCTGAGCCACTCAGGCGCCCTGCTAGTCCTTATTTCCTAACTGGAAATTTGTACCTTTTGATCACCTTCCTCCCATTCCCTGTCCCTCATCCTCTGTCTCTGGTAACCACAGGTTTGAGCTCTTTTTCCATGACTTTAGGGTTTTTGTTTTGTTTTGTTTCTAGATTCCACATAAAATGGAAATCATACAGTATTTGTCTTTTCTTTCTGACTCATCTCACTTGGCATGGTGTCTTCAAGTTCCCTTCATGTTGTTGCAAATGGTAGGATTTCTCATTTTTGTGGCTGAATAGTATTCCACTGTGCATATAAATATATATTTATATATATACCATAACTTTATCCGTTCATCCATCAGTGGATACTTGGGTTGTTTCCATGTCTTGGCTATTGTGAATAATGCTGCTATGAACATGGGGGTGCAGATATCTTTTCCAGTTAGTATTTTTGTCATTGTCTTTGGATAATATTCCCTGAAGTGGAATTGCTGATCAGAGGATAGTTCTATTTTTAAGTTTTTGAGGAAACTCCATACTATTTTCCACAGTGGCTGCACCAATTTACATTCCTATCAACAGGGCACAAGGGTTCCCTTTTCTCCATATCCTTGCCACCATTTGTTATCTCTTGGCCATTCTAACAGGCTTGAGGTGATGTCTTATTGTGGTTTTAATTTACATTTCCCTGATGACTGTGATGTTGAGCATCATTTCATGTGTCCGTTGGCCTTTTGTACATCTTTTTTTGGGAGAAATGTCTCTTCAAGATCCTTTGCCCATCTTTTAATTGGGTTACATGTATGTTTGTTTTTTGCCATTGAGTTGTATGAGTTCTTTATATATTTTGTATATTAACCCCTTATCAGATAATATGTTTTGCAATTCTTTTCCGATTCCATAGGTTAGCTTATCACTTTGTTGAGCTCTCTTTTGTTGTGCAGGAGCTTTTTAGTTTGATATAGCCCCACTCATTTATTTTTTATTTTGTTGCTTGTGCTTTAGTTATGGTATCCAAAAATTTATTACCAAGACCCATGTCAAGGACCTTTATTCCTATGTTTTCTTCTTTTCATGGTTTCAGGTCTTACATTTAATTCTTTAATTCATTTTGAGTCAGTTTTTATGAGTGGTGCAAGATCTGGGTTCAGTTTCATTCTTTTACATGTGAATCTCCAATTTTCCCAGCACCATTTACTAAAAAGACTGTTTCTTCTCCATAGAGTATTCTTGGCTCCCTAGTCAAATACTAGTTGAACGTTTATGCTTGAGTTTATTTCTGGGCTCTGAATTCTGCTCCACTGGTCTATTTCTCTTTTTTCATGCCAATACCACACTGTTTTGATGACTATGGCTTTATGGTATAGCTTGAAATCAATACATCATGAAGACATAATCCTTGTAAATATTTTTGTGCCCAACATTGGAGCACTTAAGTTATAAAGCAAAAACTAACAGAGCCAAAAGGAAAAATAAACAATAATACAATAATAGTTGGGGACTTTAATACTTCACCCTCAACAATGGATAGATCATCCAGATTAAGAATCAATAAAGAAACGGTGAATTTGAACAACATTATAAACCAAGTGGACCTAACAGGTATATACAGAATATTCTATCCAACAACAGCAGAATACACATTCCTCTCAAGTGCTCATGTGATGTTTCTTTAACCCTTAGACAAGAAGTGTTGTAAGTAGAAATTATCTGACATAATAGTTATGTGAAATAATAAAAAAGCAGTGATTATCCCATTTTTCTGTAAATTTTATTTCTCCCACTTCAAACCTTGGTAGCATTTTATTTTTTATTCTAGAAAGCTGATCTATGTGGCATGGCTTATTTTATCTATACAACATTTCTGTTCATTCACACAGCAGATGACGCGTGTTGCAGTCTCTCCTCAAGGCTTTTAAAAAACATTTTTAGCCCAAATGACATAAGTCACTGCTAACTAATGATATGTAATTTAGCAAATCCCAGCTTTTAGAACACTTTAAAATCAAAGAGAAAGCCACACATATTTAGTGACTAACGTATACAGATGTGATAATGATGCCCTTACTACTTAATAGTGATTATTGAATTGGAATTCATCTTCAGCATTCACACTGCAAGTAGTTTAGAATGACCAGACGTGGAATAAGAATTGCACTTGTAGAAAATAGGGAAAGAAATAAAATTGCCCTTTGAGCATGAAACAACTCTAGGACCCAAATATTTGGGGGAAGAAATTGAGCCTAATACTTGGGAGACAATGGACATGATTGAATATGATTAAGTATGGTTTTTTAATTCTTACAAATGTGGACCCTGATGAAGACTGGCTTCTATTGAGTCCCACTGATTTAATTTGGGCATACTGTAATTTACTGGGCTGGAGTAGAAACAGTAATTCGGTGAGGCCATAATAAGCTCATTAGAAACACACTGAGAATGCTTAATGGTGTACAACCCACAGCTTTTTGCATCCATTTTATAGTGACCCCCTCTTGCCATGCCTGCTGCTTTCTACTCCATGCTGTTGATAGTATGGTCGTTTTCAAACACCCCAGAAAATGAGAGGTATTTTTAAAACAAGATTGAAGTCACCAAGAAACCTAGAAAGCCAACATTTCAGGGGTGTGCAGCACACTGTTAGGATAAAAAACTTCTCGTGTATTGTTAATCATGGTAAGATTGGTTAGCTGTTAAGTACTGTATAGTGCAACTAATCAAAAGCTCAAACATCCTACACAATGGAACAGAAATAATTACTCTCCCTGAGCTTCTATTGTTTCCTGCCTCAGCCTTCCCTGAACTAATAAAAGGTTTAATTTTAACTTGGGTGAAGGAAATGTCAGCATTACAAAGAAATGCAACATTCAGCTGCTTTGCTCACCATCAGGTAACGCACATAATGAATTAGACCTTAATAGACCTAAGCGTGTGAAGCCTAAACAAACAGGGATAACCCCCCTTCTTCCCGCCATGCACTTTTTCTCTTTCCCCCTAACTGATATGACCACATGCAAAAAGCCTGGGTCCCAGCATCCTCACGTTTCAGATGAGGATGTTCTGATAAGGTGCGGGAGCTCTGGTTATGAGGTATCTATGTCTGTGCTTATGATATCAGCTACGCACAGTGGGTGATTTAGTTCAAACGAGGGATGTTTTTATTCTGATGCTTCACAGGAAGAATGGGGGGAGGGGAGGGCAGAGGAGATGCTTAAAGGCTTCCTGCATTCAAATGTGTGGGTTTTTTTTTTTCACTTTACTATCTTCAAAAAAACTAAGATAAATTTTCAATCCAAAACGTGTGTCTGAAGTTTCAGTTTACTAAGAAGAAAGTACTACTCTATGAATATACGGAGAAGGACAATTCCTCCACAGTCTTCTGAACTGTGGGTTTTGCAACATCATTTGACTCAAATTTCAAACAGAAACAACAAAAAGGAAAAAAAAGCATACGGGTTAGTTAATATTTATTGTTCAAAATAACCAAAACACCATGGAAATTTTGGGAGATTTGATTATCCTTGTGCATTCTTTTAGCTATCCACAAATACCTATGAATGACTCACTGCTTCCTGGAATTAAGTGTTAGGGTGCTTCATAAGCAGTAAATAACATATCTGAAAGAATTACCTATTTGTTTAAGTCACACACAGTACTGTGAAATCGCTGGGAAACAATTCTGCGCCATAGCATATGAAGAGCCTGGATTGGACAAGTCACTTACCCACTGCAGCCTACTAACAAGAGGGTGATAACACCTGCCTGGCTAGTTGTGAGATGACAGAGGCTGGATGGTGTGCCTGAAGGACTCCACACAATCCCAGGCACACAGCAAGTGCGTAACAAATTGTAGCTCTGATAATCAAGATACTTAGCAGGATATTAAATGTCTCCTACTATGTCCCTATATTTTCTCTCCTCTTCCAGCTGTTCACTCCATTGCCACCAGAATTATTTTCTTCTAAACTACAGTTCTGTTAATGTGACTTTCCTACTCAACGTCTATCTACAGTCACAACTTTCAAACATTTATTAGAAAACCCCTAAAAGAAAAGACACCTACATCTAAAATTCGTAAAGAGGCACTGTTTTAGTAGTATAGACCTTATAAATTCAACTTTGTAATATATACTATATTATGAGACAAGAACACAAGAACAGGGAAACTGTTTTGAAGAATATTAACAATTTTAATATATTTTGATAATATTAAATAGACAGCTAGGAATGATAGTGAAGTCTGGTATCAGTTCAGCATGGAAAGAAGTTATTTCAGACTTCTGGTTGTACAGAATAGAAAAAATATTGAATCACAAAGATAAATAGTCATGAATGAGAATAGGTCTTTTTACATAGCAGTTTATAATCTTGAGGTTTAAATAATTTAACAGATCTAGAAACTTGAAAGGAAGAGTAGTAAATTTTGTTTATTCTTTAACTGCTCATATTTCTTCTGCATTTTAGTGGGAGTCAGCAATTGAATCTCTTAGATAATTTTAAACTTTATTTTTAGCAGAGACTTTTATAGTTTGCAAACATGTTATCAAAATTTATTTTGACTTAAGTTTCACACGATTCTTTACCCACTCCTGTTTTATAGATATTATTAGTACCTTTTGAGATTTTTTTATTATTTGGGTATAATATTTTGGACTCTCCCTCAACCCCCTTTCCCTTCTGCCCGGGGAGGGGGAGGTGAGGGGGAACCAATTGTGATGAATGATGTGCTTTTGGAATTGGAAATATCTGAAGTTGCCCTTACTTCTTCCTTACTTATTTATAAACACTTGGCTAGGCACAATATTCCAAGGACACTGTCCCTTTCCACAAACCTTGTCTTCCGATTTCCAGTGTTGCAAAGGAGAAATCTGATGACAAGCTATTCTTTTCCTGTGTTGGTCCTCACGTCTCAAGAACCTTGACATGATTTCTCTTTGTTTTTGGAGTTCAGCACTCGGCTGGCTTATGCCTCGTCCATGTCTGTCTTTTTGCCATAATTTTAACTGGCATTTGGTGAGTCTCTTCCGTTTGAAAATTCAAATTTGGCCATTAAGAGCACTTTAGTTTGACCCTGTGTGTTCCCTTGACATGCCCCATCCTTCGGTTTCTTTTCTTGTTCTGTTCTGTTTTGTTTTTTAGCACTTTCTTACTTTTGGGCATATCAAGAGGTTCCAGGGTCATCTTGTACATCTGCTGCCCCAGCGCTAGAATCATTTTTCCAATATGATTCCTTTGTTTGAAAATATTATTAGAAATCAAGATCTGGGCACTGGGTGAGAACACTGTAAGAGTGTGATTGCTTCAAGGCCCTCTTAGCAAACAGAGCTATGAAGTGTATACAAATATCCCTCCTTTTTTCTGAATCCATCTATCTGCCTCTGAAATAAACTGAACCCAAGCTCATCCTAATGTCTCTAATTCTAATGCAGTACCACATGGTTCATTCTCACATTTCTCTCTTGCTTCTCTGTAAATCCCACCTCCAACAGTGAAAAGTCTGGCCCCTAGCATTCATCATCCATTTTTAATCCACCCATGTTTAATCCAAGTCTACCTATGCAGCAATTTCAAATTTTTTAACCCATAACCCTAGAAAATCATTTTTCAATTATCACTGCATTTTTTTTTAAGATTTTATTTATTAATTTGAGACAGAGAGAATGAGATACAGAGAGCATGAGAGGGAGGAGGGTCAGAGGGAGAAGCAGACTCCCTGCTGAGCAGGGAGCCCGATGCGGGACTCGATCCCGGGACTCCAGGATCATGACCTGAGCCGAAGGCAGTCGCTTAACCAACTAAGCCACCCAGGCGCCCTATCACTGCAATTTTTAAAAAGAATTTTTAAAAATCCCTTTAGAAAAACTTTATCATTAGGATGTTACACTTAAATACTGAAACATCCTAACAATAAAATTTTAGATACTCTGCTTTCCCTAAAGAAAGGGTATTTGGTTTTAGAAAATAAAGGGTGACTAGATTTGGTTTCCCTTGAATAATAATATCAGCACTTTAGCTCAAGACAAACAATAATTGATAGAAATCATATAAATTACTGCAATTACCACAAATAATTGAAAGATCCACGATTTAAAGACCATGCCTTAACAAAATGGACAGCTTATGTGTCATTGACAATGTATTTTGAAAGATAACATCTTAATCATTATTACTACCTATTAAAAGTAGAACAACCACTTGGGAACATCTAGGAAACAACCGTTTTTCCCTTCTTTTGCTTTCTCATTGTATCACTGTGAGATGGACTGGGCAGTGAGTTGTATTGGAGATGACCATATGGGTGCCTGGGTGGTCTTTCTGTGTTATGGACTGAATGTTTGTGTCCCTCCAAAATTCATATGTTGAAGCCCTAACCCCAGTGTGATAGTATTTGGAGGTGCAGCTCTGGGAGTTAATCAGGTTTAGATTATAAGGGTGGGACCCTCATGATGGAATCAGTGCCCTTATATGAACAGGAAGAGAGAGAGAGAGATCTCTGTCTCCCTCCACAAGCATGCATGAGGAATGGCCACGGGAGCACACAGCGAGAAGGAGGTCATGTGCAATCCAGAAAGTGAATCTGCTGACATCTTAATCTTGGGTTTTCCAGGCTCCAGAACTGTGAGAAACAAATGTCTGTTGTTTATACCCCCGGGTCTATGGTATTTTGTTACAGCAGCATGAGCTGACTAAGACACTTGGTAATTCATGAGTTCTAGCTCTTTTGGTCACGTAGAAATTTTGGAGGTTAACAGTTGCTTTATATTATTCAGTTGCAACTACATATGTAAAACATATTTTCTTTACACTAAAAAATCATCATATATCATTTTGTTCTTTGGAGATTAAGATATTTAAACTATGAAAACATCATTAATCTGCAACAGGCTAGATCTGAAGAATTCCAAGTACAGTACCACATTATGGATTTTTTTTCTAGAGTTGAATGTGTGTCAAGCATCCCACAAAATAGTAAGTCCATATGAAAATATCATGCAAAGCAAGAACAATGAATGTTTTTGTCTTGATTGAATTAGCAGATTGCATTTTCTAGTATCTGACTCATATGACATTTGTGCAAGGTCAGTAACAGAAAGTTTAATAAGCTCCATCCTGATAATGTAGCTTTTCCAACACATGTGATACTTTAAGGTATTTAATATGATCAAATTTTTTAAGTCATGTTTTTAAAAATAACATTAAGTTATTTATTTCTGCAGACAGAAACTTGAAGCTTTATTTCCATGCACACTATGCTGTATTACAGAATGATATTATTATTTAGCAAGAATCATAGAAACTCTTTTGGAAAACTCATTGCATAAAACATGGTGGAGTGTAAGAGATATTTTAATGTAACTAAAGATAAAATCCAGGACCAAATGAATAGGATCATAGTATTTTTGCCTGTGAGTGATTTTGTGTAGAAGCAGAACAAATTGATTTTATTTTGTATTGTCACTATGACCAACACTAGCTGGATGATCAGGTGACAGCAAAGTTGATTTGTCATTTCTCCTTGACATAAAAGCCCTTCGATTATTTTACATTTTCTAGTTTTAGGCAGAAATGCATAATTATTTTGCCTCAAAAACATAAGATAGCATTTATAAATATAAAACTTGTACAAAATAAAACACATCTTACCATAAGTTCTAAAACTAGCTTTACCATACCTTAGCATTTCCCAATATCAATTAAGTAGACATGCTTAGGACAACTCTGCAAACTTCCTAATCAATTTTTTTTCTTCAGAAGTTATACAATTGCACAGAAAGAGTCAAAGGTATACCCCATAATGAGAAAACTTGGTTGTAATTATTATATTGATAATCCTCAAGGGGTTAAATTCTAGAATATGTCATTTTTGGCCACATATTTTAGAAATGCAATTTAAATGTTATTTCAATAAAATGTTTGCAAAACCTCAAAATCCTCCACAGAACTTCAGAAATTCATGGTACATACTTGGAAAACGACTTCTAAGATTCAGTCCAGATTCCTAATGCACTTCTCAAACTCATTCACATGCCAACCCTCACCTCCCAGTTAGTCTTATTTCCTGGGATCTTACCCTGAAAATATAGCCCTCTTTGGCCATGGCATTTTCTTGGACCCTCCATATTCTTTTCCACTTGTGTAGCTTTGTTCCCTTGCTTCTGTTTGCTAGAAATATGTTGTTCTTCTATAGTCTTATTGGTAAAAATTTAGGCTTATTTATTAAATTTTTGTCAAGTCTTAGGTTACAAGTTTGCTCTTTGGGGAAGTGTCTGATTTTCTCTGTCAGAGTCAGGTGGTTTTGCACTCAGTGCTCCTTTGGGATTGTGTGTCTCACTCCACTGCTGGAAAGAACCCATATTCTCTTTCCTCTCATGCCCAAAAGGGAGAAACCTCCTCTGCTTTCAACACACACAGAATAAATAGGACAGGTCTAGTGGTTCCAGGCCTTTACCAAGGAGAAGGTCTGGCTGGTCAGCTTGGTCAATCTGACACTCAACTACCTCTCAGCAGTAGACACGTTGGAAAATGATGTGCGTCTACTCTTTATCCTCATTCTTCCTGCCTCACGTCTATGAAGCAGGCCTGTAGTCTTTGCAGATGTGGGCACCTGGGGCCAGTTATATATCTGCTCAGCATGCGTTATACTGTGATGGACAAAATCTATTTTGAAGATGCCTCAGGCTTGAGCTGCTTACTGCAACATCGTTTACAAAAATCCCTACATCTTTGGGGTTATGATGTGCTTGCCTAGATTAATAAAATTGTATCTCATTTTTCATTTCCCTTGCCATTCTTTAATGTATATGCCAGGAGTCAAAAATCTAAAGGAAATAGAGTAATAGGATTCAGGCATATCAAATGTGTAACATGCATGCTACCATTCATCAAGATGTCAGTCTCCTCTGCTAAGCTGTGAGTTTCTTGAAGACTTGGAGGGTCTCTTGAGGCTCTGGTGACTTGTACAGGTACAAGCAGAAATACATGGGTGTATCTAATAAATGCATGATCAAAACAGATAGAGATTAACCCAGTCTCAGATAGGAAATGGATTGGAAGGGGGAAAGCAATGAGAGGGAAAGGGAAGCCTGGAAGTACACAAGTAGTGGTTAATAAATAGTAGTAGATTCAAGCTAGATTAGCCACTTTGAAGCCTGATTCTGATACTTTACTAGCTGTGGTATCTTGACAAAGTTATTATCTGTGCTCAGTATCTTCATCAATAAAATGGGAATAATAATAGTGTATACCACACCTTTCAGAGGATTAAATAAATGAGTCAGCACTTATAAAACCCTTAGAACAATGTGGGGCTTATATTAAGGATCATATAAATGTTTATTCAACCCATCAATTAATCAACCAATAGGACAGTTAGGGGATGTTGCAATGACACTGATGGCTTGAACCTAAATGGTGACACTAGAATGGGAGATTGGAGAAATTTTAGCAAATGGGCAGGGAAGCATTTGTTACTGAGCCTCCTTTAGAATTAAAGAAGAATTAAAGAATTAAAGAACTCTGGCTTTCTCTCCATGATGCTGATATGGTTATATGACCTTCTGTAAATCCAACCTTCCAAACGTCAGGTTAGGGGCTTATTTATTTTTTATGATGCTCAGAAAGGCAGA
This sequence comes from Mirounga leonina, assembly GCF_011800145.1. Taxonomy (NCBI): domain Eukaryota; kingdom Metazoa; phylum Chordata; class Mammalia; order Carnivora; family Phocidae; genus Mirounga; species Mirounga leonina. Next base: position 11,902,865 of record NW_023270415.1, read on the forward strand.
TACCATTTGATGGGGTGTCTGTCCATTTTGGTCCTTCTTTTGGCCTCTTTTTCCTATAATGTTGTGGAAAACATGTGTAATCTCTGTGCCAAATTATTTACAAAGGAACTTGAGCCGATCATTTTAGAATACTTCAGAAAACATGACAAATATCTTCATGTCTGAAAGAAAATAATTTTAATGATATAGATATGAAACTATATAGTCCCCATGTTTCTGGCAGATAACAAATAAATCTAGTAACTATGATTTTGGATTAATACGGTAAAAAAAAATTAAGTTAACACGAGATTTTTGTTGTCCTAAGCCAGCGCACATATGGGGCCTTTATATCTTTTATAAATTGCAAAATGGCACCCTTTCTGGGAGGATGGGAGAAAGCAGCTCTTCTTCCTGCCTGACGTTGCTTGCCAAGCCAAGCTCCCCTTCACCCTGACATGGGGGACACATATGTAAGGCACAAAATGCCAACCATATCCTGAGGCCCTGCTAAGCCTTTATCAAAGAAAATGTGAGGGCGCCCGGGTGGCTCAGTCATTTAAGCATCTGCTTTTGGCTCAGGTCATGATCCCAGGGTCTTGGGATCGAGCCCTACATCGGGCTCCCTGCTCTGTGGGAAGCCTGCTTCTCCCTCTCCCACTCCCCCTGCTTGTGTTCCGCTCTCGTTATCTCTCTCTGTGTCAAATAAATAAATAAAAATCTTAAAAAAAAAAAAAAGCTGTGAAACTGTCCCTGACTAATATTACCTAACTTAGAGTTAAGTTTCAACATAATTTGAATCTGTTAATTAGATAATTGGTGACATTATTTTGATTTATTATGAAAAAAAAACCCCACAGAAATGGTAAGGTGAAGATAGGTTAGAAAACCGTTTGTTGGATATTCTCAATGTACCTGGCACTGAGCTAAGCATCTAAATTTGAAATTGAAAAGAATAAATCAGAGCTCAGACATTTATTTCCTAGTTTAAAAAAAAATTACAAAGAAAAACTCTTCTCCTTTATCTTAAATAATAACTGTGAAGACTAAATAAGGTAATATAGGTAAAACCATGTAAATCCTAAAGCATTTTTAATAAAAACATGTTAATCGTATATTTTTAATAATTCAGAAATTATTTTACATAAATATAAATAATAGCAATATTAATAAAAATAATAAATTTTGCTCAACAAGAAAAGAGATGGTTCACAGTCATGTTTGCTTTGAAAAATAATATAATTTAAGCCTAATTATTTTATTCCCTTTCAAAAGCCATGGTTCTTTAGATCAGATTAAGAACTCTAATTTTTTTAATTTGATTTTTTTCTTTTAAATCACAATTTAACACCTTGCTGTATGGACGTAAGTTCTTTACGTCTCCATTTACCTTAGAGTGAAAAGGAAATAACTAATTCATCTATGTCCCTTTCATCAAAACAATAATCTGATACTTTGTATTTGCATGTATTTTCACTTTGAAAGTGATATAAAAGTACTTTAAAATAAGTTTTAACAGACATGATAATCAGCCTCTACATATATATTAATATTGAGAAGATTTCTTCCCAGATAGCTACAGTTTGTAGATTCTCATAGTTAATTCACAATGTTTTAATTCAATCAACAGAAATAGTGCTTAATTAACATTTTGTTTCCTGATTTCCTGGTTACTATATAAATTCAGCCCCAGCTAAAAAAAAGTACACTGAATTTTGAATTGTGAACACACAATCAAAATACTTACTCATTTTGTGAGTTTGAGAATACTTATTGATGTAAATTATTCACAAATTTCATTGGCTTCAATGAGTAATTTTTCAATCTCTCATTTTTATTTCATATTTACATTTGTCCATTCCCATTTAGACCCAATATAATCTATTCAGGCTGTGTCTATAATGGTTCTTATTGTGCACTCTGTATGCAACATATTTCAACAGATTTTTCACACCAGAACTGAATTGTAAGCATGTAAAATTTTTGTGAACTGGGCTGTAAAATATCAGAAAACAATGCACTCTATCCAAGTTGACAGCTGATATCTGATCTGAAAATAGTGTATTTTCCTTCAAATGTCAGTATCCTGTCACTTTGCATTGCGTTGATATAAACAGCTATACAAGAGGAAAAGTTTCACTGTGAAAATCTTTGATAAATACAACAACTAAAAAACAAACTAAACAAAAATCAAAGCTTTTCCCATGTTTTTAATATTTGAAATTCTGCCTCACTACAGGAGTGTGATAATCTCTTGCAAATGTTTATAAAACGGTGTGTTAGTCTCTGATTGCTGCTCTAACAAACCATCCCAAATTTAGTGACTTAAAACAAGGCAAATTGGTCTGGAGATCAGAAGTCCAAAATGGGTCTCATTGGGCTACTAATCCAGTCAAAGTGTGCTGGCAAAGCTATGCTCCTTTTTGGAGGTTCTAGGGGAGTATAATAAAAAATACTAAGTCTCTGGTTCCTGGCACAGACCTTTAAAAACCTTTGGAATCTCTTGAGTGATGAGTGTCTTTGGTATGCTGAGATGACTCTTGGGTAAGGGATTCCTAAATAGCTTCAGGATGGTGGCTGGTCACCAGAAAGAACAAACCCTGGTAAAAGAGTTGGGATTTTTGGCTCCACCCCACCCCTGACCTCCACGGAGGAGTGAGGGGCTGGAGATTGAGTTCAATTGCTAATGGCCAATGATTTAACCAAGCATGCCTATGTAATGAAATCTCCATTATAAACCACTAAACTATGGAGCTTGGACAGTTTCTGGGTTGGTGAACGTATCAAGGTTCTGGGAGAGTAAAAGCTCTGCATGTCCCCCTGCCTCATAACTTGCCCTATGCGTCTCTTTCATTTGGCTGGTCTTGAGTTGTATCCTCTATAATCAAGTGGCCATAGTAAGTCACCTATTTTCCTGAATTTTGTGAGTAGGTCTAGCAAATTATTGAACCTGAAGGGTAACACCTGAATTTATAGTTAGCCAGGCAGAAATGTGAGCATCCTGGGCATTCCATTTGTGGCTGGTGTCTGAAGTGGGATGGTCCTGTGGAACTGAGCCCTTAATCTGTGGGATCTGTGCTAACTCTGGGAGTTAGTGTGAGAATTGAATTGAAATGTTGGACACCCAATTAATGTTGGACAATTGGGGAATTGGTGTTGATGCCATAGAGATTGGTGAAGGCACCATGTATTTGGTATTGGGAAACAAACTTCTCAGGGAGAATCCATTTTCTTGCCTTTTCCAATATTTTAAGGCTTCCTGCTTTCCTTGCCTCATGGCCCCTTCCATCTTCAAAGCAAGGAATGGCTGGTTTGGTCTGTCTAACATCACATCACGTTGACACAGCCTTTTCTGCCACTTCTTCCACATTTAAAGGACCTTTGTGATTACCTTAGCCCACTGGATAATCCAGAGTAATCTTATTTTAAGATCGGTTGTTTGGGGGCACCTGGGTAGCTGAAGCAGTTAAGCATCTGCCTTCAGCTCAGGTCATGATCTCAGGGTCCTGGGATTGAGCTCCACGTTGGACTCCCCACTTAGTGGGAGCCTGCTTCTCCCTCTCCTCCCCGCTTGTGCTCCCTCTTGCTATTTCTGTCACTATCTGTCTCTTTCTCAAATAAATAAATAAAATCTTTAAAAAAAAATCAGTTGTTTGGCAACTGTCATTCCATCTGCCCCTCTAATTTTCTCTTGCCATATAATGTAACACATTCACTGGTTTGAAAGAATTAAGATGTGGATATCTTGGGAGGGGGCTTGAGGGGACACTATTGTATTTACTACAAATACAGTATATGTACAGTAAATGTGGTAGCAGGAAGTACACTCTTCCACAAGAGAAATCACTCAACCTAAAAATGTAATGCATCACATAAATGCTAGGAGGTTATCCAAATGATTCTGTGATGCTGGAACTTTGATATATAAAATGAATACCTGAATATATGAAAAAGAAAGAATATCAGGTAAAAGAAGACATGGTTTTAGAGCTTGTTCTGCTCTGCTCTAGTGACCTTGGCCAAATCATGTCAACACTTTGAGTGCCCTCATCAATGGGTGTCAAACACCAGTCATCAATTCAAAGAGCTATTGAGAGAAGAAAGTGAAATAATGTATGTGAAAACAAACAGGAAATCATATAGTGCTACTCATACATTATGTTCTATAAACATGCCATTGGCTTGAGTTTAGCAAACTTGGAAAATGAGATTATTGTTTATTATAATACTCCTTCCTATTTATAATGCTGTTCAAACTTGCAGGACCAGTAATCGTGAGGACACACTCCTCAAAACCAAATTTCCTCTGCCCCTGCCGTATATCCTCTGCCCTCTATCTACTCTTCACCCTCTCACCGCCCTCCTGCCCCCCTCGGGTTTGGGAGAAACAATCAAAAGAAGGAAAATTTTGGAAAATGGCAGAGGTATGAAAATAAGGGAAAGTTTTGGAGTCACTATTTTTTTCCCATTGGGAGGGGAAAAAGTAATGAAAACTTAGTAAGAGTCTTTAAGAAATTGAAGCCTTAGAACACAAAGAATGGTGACAGAATAAGACACAAGCTTAAGGATAAGGGATTTAGTTCAGGCCTCAAAAATAACTTCCCAAACTCAAAGTCATGGGATGCTAAAGGAAGTTTTATATTTTCCTGCTTTAGAGATCTTTTGAAGAAAGAAAATGAAAGTATTCTCTCACATTCTGTGAGCTGTAAAGGACTTGAAGTGTCTCTGACTTCATTTTAAAGGTAACAAAAGTTGTTCCTTATGGAAGTAACATTTTCAGTACCAAAATGTATTTGTTCCTTTTCAGAATGATTTCAGCTATACTTAAAATTTGATGTTTCCAAGTAAACTTTAGAACCTGTTTGTCAACCTCCCTGGCAAAGTCTCTTGAGATTGTGGTTAGAATTATTTTGAATTTAAAGATTATGTGTGAGACAAGTAAATCTTTTCTGTATTGACTTTTGCAACCTGGCAATTCGCCCAGCTCTTCACTTACTGAAGGGACATTAAAGAGAAGCCAAATAACACTTATATTTTGCTGCATAAATTCATATATAACTTCAGGGTTAGTCCTCAATGACATGTCTTTTCTTTTTTTTTTTAAGATTTTATTTATTTATTTGAGAGACAGAAAGAGAGAGAGCAAGCACGAGCAAGGGTGGGGAGCAGAGGGAGAAGCAGACTCCCCACTGAGCAGGGAGCCCAATACGGGACTGGATCCCAGGACCCTGGGATCAGGACCTGAGCAGAAGGCCGATGCTTAACCAACTGAGCCACCCAGGCACCCCATGACATGTCTTTTTAATGGGTATTGTGAATATTTTGCTTTTTCATTTTTATGAAATATAAACATATACTATAAACGGTAAATAAAACACATATAGACAAAGTAATGATAAACTAAAATGAACAAGATATAGTATACTGCTCACACTCAAGCAAATGCCCTCAAGTCCCTCCTCCAAAACGATTTCTGCTACAAAGTTTAAAATAACCCCCTCCCTATCTAGAGGGGCCACTGTCTTAACTTTTGTGATAATCAGTTCCTAGCTTTTCTTTATAATTTTACCATATAATTATGTACCTGTAAACCACAGAATTTAGATTTGTCTGCTTTTGAATTTTGTATTAATAGAATAATGTGGTCTTTCTTGTTTCTTGTTTCTTTATTCAAAATTATGTTGGTGAGATCCATGCTGTGTGGTTATACCACTATTTATTATTTATTTCACTGTGCTCACTTTTGTTGACAGTAATACTATGGACATTCATGGATATGTTTTCCAAAGCACATGTGAAAGCCTCCTTGGACAGATGTCTAGAAGTGAATTTTCTGGGTTATACATATGTATATTTTTCAATTTCATTCTGTGACACAGACTATTTTCTAGAATGTTCTGCCAGTATACATCACCACCATAGTGGAGGAGAGCTGGATTGTTCCATATTCTCACCAACACTTGATATTGCCAGCTATTTCAACTTCAGTTGATAAGTGTGCACTCCCATCATGATTTTAATTTGCAATGATATGAGCAAGAGCATTAAGCTATTTTTCATATTCTTCTCGCCAATTTAGAAATCCACTTTTGTGAAGGTCTTTTTCCTCTTAGAGCTGCATTTTCGATTGTTTTCTTTCTCCTTTTTTCATTTGAAGGAGTTTTATTATACTGATTCTAATCCTTTATTTAAATGTCTTGTATTCTGTTGGTTTTTGCACTCCTCCTTTGCTGTCTTTGATTAAAAGACAATTTGTCTTACATAGATTTATCAATTTTCTTTTATTGCTATTGTTATTTGTGTCTTGTTTAAGAACTCATTTACTATCTTGAGATCTTGAATATATAATTCTATAATATCTTCTAAAAGCTTCATACTTTTTTTCCATAATTTAACTTATCTGGAATAGATTTTTTGTAAAGTGTGAGACAGGAACCAGTTTAATTTTGCAAATGGCACTCAATTCCTCAGTGCCATTTATTGGAATATTCACATTTTCCATTGATCTACCTTGTCCCTCTGTCATATATCAAAATTCCATATATGTATGCCTTTTTCTTGGTTTTCTTATGCTTTTGTGCCATATTTTCTATTCCTACTTCTGTTACATAATCCCTATATGATTAGAACTTCATAATAAAAATGTCAGAATGTCTTGAGACTAAGTCTTCTCAACTTGATTTTCTTTCTCTTTAAAATATTTTTATTATTATTTTTCCATTTTAATTTAAAAACTACTTTGTCAAATTCCACCAGAGAAAAAAATGGTGGCATTGAATATTGAAATAAATTTGATGGAGATTTGGTATATTTATAATGTTTTTTGCCTTACATCCAGGAATGTGATATTTCTCCACTTATTTGTGTAAGTGTGTTGTAATGAAGTTTCATGTGTTTCAATAGAGTTCACAGGTTTTGTTAGATTGATTTCCATATAATTTATGGGTTAAATACTATTATAAATAATATAGTTTTTGTATTTCTAAGTGTAAATTGTGATATAGAGAAATACAATTGAATTCTGCTTCACTGTCATTAGCCCTAACACTATGTTCTCTTTGATTTTTTACTTTCTTTCAAGTTCCTGAAATAGCAGTGAAGAAGCATGTGATTATAATTATAAATTTCTCTTTTTAACTATCAAAATTTGTCGGGTTCAAATAAATTCATTTATTACATCTTTTTAACAGTTTCTTAAAAATTCATTTATTCCTATTGGAACATTTATAATTCGACTGCTATTCCTTTGCCATTTACAATTAAACAAGTAAAATTAACTTCACAATTTTCTATACATTTTTTAAAGAATGCCATATCACTAGCCTCCTCCTGAATAGGACACATTAATCCACCCAATTCTCTACATTAGAATAACATATTTTATTTTACTAGAACATAATATTTACAGAAATTTTCCTACACTGTGATGGGAGAAAAAAAATAAACAGCCAGACATGCCACACCTTTTTGATGATTTCACAACAGTCAAGTTGATATTTTCGCCTCTCCTTCTGTATTACAACAGTGAACCAAGATAAAGAGTGGACAAGCTCATCCGCATTTACTCATCAAAGGACTGAAAATATCTGGCCTTTTAATTCTTCCTATGTCTCACATCTCAACAGTGTGAACAGAGGAAGGAAGATGGTGAAAATTTGAAGATTGGATCACAATGAAATATTATTCACACCATCTAAGCAGTTCACACTGCAGTGATTTGAAGGGTGGCCTTCGTTGGCCCTCCACTGCTGTATTGTTTCTTTTGTTGGTGGATAATGAGGACGGGGAGCACTTGGTAGATCCAAAGCAGAACCTTCCAGCTCGATAGTGCTGGCATCCACTTGAATTTCGGTTAATCAAAACTTGTCTACATTTAAATGATAAATTTTGGTTTAGCCTATAAAACACTGAACAAAGTGTGTTTACCACAGAAGAAAAGAGTTGAAGTTGCAGACCCTAGGAGGAAGCTTCTCTGGATCAATTTCAGGACTGAAAAGGAGGGGAGGTGAGGATGTATGGGAACTCCAACACAGGTAAGCCACATTTTCGGGAAGCAGCCAATTTATGTGATGCGGAGGATAAGGAGACTTTGTTATGCAGACAAACCTACAGCTTCATATACCTGCTGGATAGGGAAAAGGGAAAGTTTAAAGGATTCATGCACCAAATCCTTCATCTTAAGGAAAATTGCTGCCAGCATGAAACACAACCATAGACCTTTTCCCCAGAAACTCCTATAAATAGGTGGTTCAGAAATAACTCTTCTTCTTCAAAGATGGGGAATCAAAAATAAAACAGCACAGGACATATTCAAATGAATCGAGAAGCTGGAGAGCAGAAGAAAAATACCAGAAAAAATGTCACGAAGAAGAAAATTGTGACCTAATATTTTTTTCAATGAATTAAAACAACAACAACAACAACAATACAAAAACCCTTAGTGAGTCAACTGCCTCTATAAAGTGAAAGTATAAATAAAATTTACAAGAGCTCAAAGAAGAAATAGTGGAATAATTGGCAGAAATGAAATGCTAACTGGAAGAGGTCAGGAAATATGTGGTGGGGAAAACTTAAACATAAAGAAACATGGATGAGCATAGAAAGAACTCAGACCAAAAAAAATCACTGTAGAATACAGATTTAGGACTATAGAGAATAGAAATGGGAAAACCTGGAAAAATAAAATAGAAATGACTAAAACTTTAATCTGAGTTAGAGAGATAATTATAGAAACAGGATAACAAAGGAGATGTAATATAACAGACCCACAGAACATACAATTGAAGAAAAGTTTCTTAAATTTGAAAAAAAAAAAAAAAAACAACTTTTTAGGGGAAAAATTTCTAGCTATCAGAAATTTTAAGTGAATTATTTAAGCATTTAAGCAAAAAGAATAAAATGACTTATAAGGAAAAATATATATATGAAGACTTTCACAGAAATATATTAGAGCAAAATATACACAATCCCCAGGGGAAAGAGGGACTCAAGAATTTTATATAACATGAAGTCTGTAATGCAAATGTAAAAGCTGTATACACTTGTAAACATTCACACATGAGAAATATATTTCTTGATCCCCTTTTGGGGAATCTACTGAGGACAACCTTCAGCCAAACTAAAGATGACTGAACATTACAGAGAGGGGCTTGGCTGTGAACAATGACTCTACTTAAATGTAGAAGCAAGACCAAAATGAAAGGGAAGATTATGGTGACAAAACAGGAAGTAGGCATATTAAATTTTGACTTCTTTGAAAAGAGTTCATTAAATATAGGTATGAAGGAAAATGGAAAAGAAGGTGAGAGGTGGTACACATGTAATAATTTCCTCAGCTTTAGTAGTTGCACAGGTAAAAAGACACCAGGTAAATTATGTTTAACAATACAACTGTGAATGCTAAGAAATATTTTTTAAAAAATCAACAGAAACCAAATGGCTCTAGGTTTCTGACACATAAGTTTCCAGCAAGGTCCCATGGTGGAATTAGCAGTGAAACTTTGCAGTAACAGGCAAGTGGTGCAGTGTTGGAGATGGGCTAAGGCACATGGGCTTGTGCCTAGGTACAGCAGCAGCTAGAGCAAGAGGCAGGTGAGTTTAAAGATATGTAGTTATGTGAGAGGTGCCTGATACTTGAAAAAAATAATAAAAAATATATAACATAAAATATTATAATTATGATAAAATCTACCTGTTACATAAATAAATGAAACGGTGTGAACTCACCTCTTGAAAACTTTTTCAATTGCCCAGAATATAAAATTATATACTGTGTGTCAAAAAACTAAATCTAAAACAAAGTGATTCAAAATATTTGAAAATTAAAGATGGGGCAATGATAAAACAGATAAATTCAAATAATAATGCAGGGAGTCACAATATCACTATAAGAAATTTGAACACTATATAAAAATCATAAGAAGGACATTTTATAACAATGACATGTGGAATCCATAATGAAGATATAATTATATCTTTTATTATTTTTATACACCAAATAACTTAGTGGCAATATCCATAAGGCAGAAATTACAGGAGATTTAAGGACAAATTGCAAAATATTAAAATACATGATTTTAATTCACCTACCTTATGCTATGATACATCAAGTAGATGAAAATATGGGTAGGAATAAAAGAACTGAATAGCATAATTATTAAGGTGGGCCTGTTTGAGATGTATATATGATAAATGACAGGCTGAAAAATGGTTCCCAAAAGATATTCATACCAAATCTCTGCTAATGTTACTTTATTTAGAAAAACACACAGAGCATAAGGCCATGTGAAGATGAAGGCAGATACTCTGTGATGAAGCTATAAGCCAAGGAATGTCAACGGTTACTGGCAATGACAAGAGAATAAATTTCTGTTGCTCTAAGCCACCAAGTATGTGGTAATTTGCCACAACAAACTTAGAAAAATGTGTGTGTGTGTATCCCTCTTTTTTTATCTATATTCATATCTGCTTTTACCCATTTTTATGTGAAAGTAGATATTACAATATTTTTTCTAGGTAATCATAGATATTTTTATAAAAATAGAACATTGTTTCAGCTACAAAGAAAATCCTGGCAAATAACAGCCTCAGGAAAGTAAGTAAATATGACCATATACATATAGGATGTCAACTTCCTGCATAACAGAAGTATTAAAAATTAAACTATGATGATACATTATTTTGTATCTTCAGATTGACAAGAATGATGGCAATTTCTATTCTCTCCTCCATCTACTGCCTATCCTTTTCTGTGGTGCTCCGTATCCCTGGAGCATGATCTGTAGCATACATTACTCAGTCATCTTTTGCATAAGGCTTTAGTTGGATTTAGCCACCAGCAAGTACTGACAGAAGATTGGAGGGCTAGAGGAGAGAGTTGTTGAGGCATTTTTTTGCTTCTTCCTCCCTGCATTGTTACATTGATTCTGTGGCGGTGGTTCCTAAAATTAGGATTCATATGGTGATCCTTCTTCCATGGCTTCTACTTTATTTTTTTTTAAAGATTTTATTTATTTATTTGAGAGAGAGAAACCACGAGCAGTGGGAGGGGCAGAGGGAGTAGCAGACTCCCTGTTGAGCAGGAGCCTGATGCGGGGCTCAATCCCAGAGCTCTGGGATCATGACCTGAGCCAAGACCATAACCTGAGCGAAAGACAGACACTTAACCGACTGAGCCACCCAGATGCCTTCCTTGGCTTCTACTTTCAAAGGATTCCTAGAACCATATGTCTTTTGAAATAATCTCATTTTAATAGAAATTATCTTTACTAAAATACAAAAAGATGAAGAGTAAAAAACTAGAACAGACAGCACAAGAGCCGTGGGAAAATATAAAGTGGTCTAACATAGGTGTAATTGAAATCCCAGAAAGAAAAGAGAAAGATACTTAAAGAGGAAATGGCTAAGAAATTTTCAAAATTAAGAAAGACAACAAACCACAGATTCAAGAATTTCAGAGAACTTGAAGCGTGAATAAAATATAAAACACCAAATTTTTAAAAATACAGTAGATCAGCCAAAGAGAGAAAGAAAAGCTGGGGAAAGAGTTTCTTTGGGAAATGAAGGTATTCATTCCCTGTGTATGCCACACACCGGTACAGGGCAAGACACTTGCTCAGAAAGGATGTGAGAAGACCACAGGCTTTCACTTCTGGCTGATCTCTTGGGTCAGTGCAAAAAGGAAGTAAAGACTGAGTTGGAATTATAAATGTCTGGGCTAAGTGTTAAAATGGTGTTCCAGCTCAAAGCCAATCTGCAAAGACTGGGAGACTTTTTTTGTTTTTGTTTGTTTCATTGTGTTTCTTTGTATGCATGTGTGTGTGTGTGTGTGCGCACACACACATGGTGTGTTGTAGCTCCTAGCTTTCGAGGAAATCTCTGTCAAAACATTAGCTGAAAACAAGCGAAAGGGGGAAAGAATACAGTGACTACACACAAGTAGGAGAAAAGTCTGCAAAGATGGTTCGGAAAACCATTGAAATAAACGAATGTAATGGAAAAGCAATGAAACAAACGAATAACTGCCTTCAACGAGCAAGAATGGCAAACCCAGGGGGATGGGAAAAACCTGATTTCCAGAGTTAACACATAATAATATTTAAATATCTAGTTTTCAATTAAAAATCATAAGGCATACAAAGAAGCCGGAAAGTATGGCCCAAAGAAAACTATAGTAATCACAACAGTAAGGTTTTGAGTGGGATAGTTAAAACAATGTAACAGAATGAAGAATCCACTAATAGACCTATAGAAATATTATCAATTGATTTTACAAAGGGGCAATGGCTATTCAATATGAAAAAGATAGTGTTTTCAACAAATGGGATGGAAGGATTGATCTTACCTTATATTAGAGTTTCATGAGGACACATCACCAAAGTAGTTTCATGAATAGCACACATACACATGAAAAGATGCTTAACATTGTTTATTAGTTATTGTTAAAACATGAATTATAAACACAAGGACATATTACTCACCATCCACTGCAATGGCTAAAAATGAAACAAAAACAAAACAAAACCCTGACAATGCAAGTGCTAATGAATATGTAGAGCAAAACGAAATCAGTTATATTTCCAGTAGGAATGCAAAATACTACAGCCATGTTTCTTATAAAGTTGGTCATATACTTACTACGGAACCCAGCAATCCCTCCCTAGAAATTTAGTCAAGATAAATGAAAACTTATGTTTACACAAACACCAGTACATGACCAGCAGCTTTATACATAATAGTCAAAACCTAGACAAAATTCTAAATGATGTCCTATAACCTGTGAATGTATTAAAAAAATTGTGGTATCTCCATACAGTGGAATACTACTCAGCAATAAATGGTCTGAACTTCTGACACATGCAAAAACATGGATAATTCTTCAAAGCATTATATGAGGGGAAAGAAGCCTTTCACAAAAGCCTACATACTGTCTGACTCAATTTATATGACATTTTGGGAACTCCAGTTTGTAAGGAGAGAAATTGGGTTGGTGGTTGCCCGCGCCAACGGATGAGGGAAGAGATTTGACAGCACGTAGATATGAAGGAACTTTTTGGTGTGATGGAAACATTCAATATCTTGATGGTAGTGGTGGTTATTGGTCAAACTATGTATTTTTAAAGGGTGAATTTTATATGTAAATCAAACCTTAATAACTTGACAAGAAAAAAATTTAAGTAAAAAATATATATCAAGCTGCTCTGAATATCCTAAAAAGAAAGAGTATTCTCTTGGAACTAAAAAAGCACGATTGTAGAAATTTTAAAAAACAGGATGGAAATTGCATTTGTAATTAGATAAACTAGAAACAATTAATTCTCTCAAAAAACATTGGCAAACACAGAGATGACTATTATGTGATAAAATCTAAGAAAGAATAAGAAAAAAAAAGATATTTAAGACAAGTGTAGTAGGAGTTTTAGAAGGAAAAAAAGAAAGAGGATAAGAGAGAAGAAATACGGCAAATACCTAAATTTTTCAAATAAAAAAGGCACAAGCACAGGTTTGTTTTATTTGGGGAAAGAATTTACGTAATGTTTATCTATGACTTCAGAAAAATACATGTTCAAATATGTAATGAAATTAAAAATAATTACTGGTAACATATCATCGAAATGAAAAGTAAACAAAAACTTGGTCAATATTATAAAATAAGAAAAGTAAATGAAGGCAAATATAAGAAAGTATAATAAACACAAGGCATTAAAGTCAAATGGGTAAGACAAGCATATCAGTGATCAACATATATTTGCTGAAATTAAATTCTGGGAGAGATACCATTAAGACGATGCAGAAAGATTGAATATTAAGTAACAGTAAGAAATGTTCATGTGTTTGTAGTATGATACACTGCTACTCACATAAGTAGAAACATTAAAATGAATATAGAGGACTAAAGAATGCACTATCACTTGGTTTCTTTTAAGCAAAAAAGGCATGTTTTTCAAATAACTGTATATTATTTAGAAAAAGAGCCAGGTAGTAGCACATAAAAAAAGTTTAAATGACAAAAGGAAAATAGATATTTTAGAGACTCCAAATCTGACCACAATGCAGTACAAATAGCAAAAACACATAATAACAAATAAATAAAGGCCACAATAATCTAACAAAAAGGAATTTTCCTTTATTCAATTCTTGGGTCAAAGAGTAAACCAAGATTGAAATGTCAGCATTTAGAAATGATCTCTAATGTGAAAAACTTGAAAACAACCTCCAAAGGCCTAAACACTTTTGTTAATTAAAAAAAATTATTGAACATAAATGTTATGCAAATTACTTCTAAAATTATGCTCTTTTGAATATTCAAGGCTATGCTTTTCTGTTACTTTCTGGTTCAGAATTTTTTATAGTCCCCATGCTGTTACCTTTTTCTGTTTGGATTAGTTTTCTTTGACTAAAAAGGAAGCTGGGCCTGAGGTTTTCTGAAAGACAAGATTTAAGGATTGTTCCAACTGGCCTTCTCAAAACTAGACACAGAATTGAAGTTGATGACTATAACCCCAACTTAATTTCTTGTATGCAGCTGACATTTATCCAGATTGGGTCTGTTTGGACTTCATTGGGTTCTTTGGCTCCGGTGTTATGGATCTTCCCCTTATTCTTGAGAGGTAGGATATAGAGTTCTCCACTCCAGAAATTTGCACATAATGGATGTATAACCACAGGCCTGCACTCCTCACCAGGCTTGTCCTATCTCCAGTTGTGCACATTATGCTTTTTCTTTTGAAAATATGCATTCAACCATGTTTTCTTTTGTATTTTTGTCTCTGAATAGGTTTGAAGGTAGAAACGAAAGGGCCTCAGTTCTTGCTAATTCCCTATATAGATTCCATTCAAAGAGGGCAGGTGCTGAGTTTCCTGGATAGCACAGACCCTATGACCTGAATCATGGGCAGAGAGTGATCTGATGGGAAGCAGTTTTTGCATCTTCTTTGTGTCCATCTATGCCTAGTGTTTGGTTTTGCTCAAGGAATATGCATGGTGAAGAGGTTTTATTTTTTGTTTTATTTTATATCAAGGCTTTGGCAATGTGACAAAGGCCATTTCCTGGGCATTTGAAAATGGCTGGAATTTGTAGGAGGATTTTATGTCGTTGATATTTTGCTAGCCTGATAACATCATTTCCCCATTTTTTTCTAGGTCCCAGTGATAGTCATTAATTTAATCATTAATAAAATTTTATTATGTCTAGAATCATCTCCCTAAGGTAAATCTCAAGAAATAGAACTAATTGTTCAAAGATATTTTTAAAATTTTTGATACACATGGCCATAATAACACCAACTGCCCATGTCAATTTCTATTCTCTCCCAAAATATTTAGAATTGTTAATTTCAATAGCATATATTCATTTTTTAAAAAAATAGACATTCTATTACACAAAATAGTATCTCGCTCTGTAGAGTCTACTCATTTTTCATTAAAAACATACGAATTAACCAGTTTCTACCCAGTTTTCTAGTCAGCAATTGCAAATTCCATAGCCTATAGCTGTGAGACAGATAACATAAATGAGCAAAACAGTTAAGGGAATTCTGGGTACTATAGTAAAATAGAGACTTTTATCACCTTTGTAAAACAGGGATAGTTGCTACTCAACTCCAGCCGATGGTGCCATAAAACAATGAGGTCTAGTTTTGTGAAATCTTCCAAGGGAAACTAGAAATCCAGAAAAGGAAATGAAATCTTCTGAAGCTTAAATACCAGACTCTAAGTGAATTTTTAAGAAATATTTTATAGACCAAGACAAAAACATTTTGGATAAGATTTGGCCTATAGTCCAGAAGATTAGAACTATCATAGATAGTCTGTGCCAAATATCTATTAAATTGATAATGAGAAGACTTACACATATGAACCTAATTATCTTAACTACATAGAAATATATTTGTTGAATTGTTTTTGGCTTTCTACCATCAGATTTTACAGAGAATTGACATTTGCAAAGTGCATTTAAGAGATTCTTTACATCTTCTACCAATCTGCTTAAGACCTAACAGAAAAAGTACATGAACATATCAATAGATGTAGAAAACATATCAGGCAAAAGTCATTATCAGTTCATGATACAAACTGTTAGCAAACTAGGAATGACAGAAGACATTGTCAGTCTGAATAAGGACATCTACAAAAAATCTACAGGTAGCATTAGGCTTCCTTTTGAAAAGCTGAATTCTTTCCCCTCAGAATCAGGAAAAAAGTCAAGAAGGTCCATTTTCACCACTCTTATTTAACATTTTACTAGAAGTTTTAGCCAATGAAATAAAGTAAGGAAAAGAAATAACCGCCATACAAATTAGAAATGAAGTTGTTCCTATTTGCAAGCAACATGATTGTCTATGCAATAAACCCCATCAAATCTACAAAAAGAAGCCTATTTGAACTAGTAAGGGAGGTTAGAAAAGTTGCAAGGTACAAAGTCAAATTACAAAAATCAACTGTATATCTATAAACTAGCAACAATTGTAAACCTAACCCTGAAAAAGCACCTTTTACAATAGCCCCTCCTTCAAAAAACAAACAAACAAAAATACATATAAATCTAACAAAATATGTATGGGATTTATATGGTGCAAAACATTGATTAAAAACATCAAAGAAGACCTAAATAAATGGAGGGAATACTGTGTTCATTATTGGGATAATCAATATAGTTAATATCTCCTCAATTTAAGTATAGACAATACATTCCAAATCAAAATTCTGGTAGGAGATTTATATATATAGATAAGCTGACCCCATGATTTATATGAAAAGGCAAAAAAAAAAAAAAAGAAAGAAAGAACACTAGAATACTCAAAGGAAATGGAAAAAGAAAAAAATGGGGGGACTCCCACAACCAAAATTTAAGAGTTACCATAAAGTTCCAGTAATCAAGGGGGTGATGTTGATTAAAAATAAAGTCACCTTGATCAAAGAAGAGAATAGAAATTTTAGAAATAGACCTATACAAATATGATCAACTGATATTTTTTAACAAAGCAAATTCAAGGGCAAATCAATGGAGGTATGAAAGTTTTTTCAACAAATGGTGCAGTCACAGTTGGATATTCAGATGCAAAAATTGAACATAGACTTATACTTCACAGTGTATATAAAAATTTAGTCACAACTGGTGATTGACTTAAATGTAAAAGATATATAAAGTTCATAAAACATCTGGGAGAAAAATCTTTGGAAATTTAGGATAGTCAAAAATTCAATAATACCTAATTCCATAAAAGTAAAAAAGGACAAATTGGATTTCATTAAAATTAAAATAATTTTTCTTTGCTAAAGGCATTGTTATGAAAACCAAGAGCCAACCCTCTCACCAACTGGGAAAAAGTATTTGCAAAAATTATATATTTGATGGAGTGCTCAGATGGCTTAGTTGGTTAAGTGTTGGACTCTTAGTTTCCACTCAGGTCATGACCTCCAGGTCTTGAGATTGAGCCAGGAATTGGGCTCCCCACTCAGCTGGGAGTCTGTTTCTCTCCCTCTCCTTTTGACCCTCCCCCCAACTCTATCTCTTTCTCTCAAATAAATAAATGATTTAAAAAATAATATATTTGAAGCAAGTAACTGCTTGCTGGATGTAGCCACGGGTCATGTGACCAGAAGGGTTCCCACAGACATTGTTCCTCCTCAGCAGGTCCTCAGTGCCCTGCCCTACCCTGGCCATGGGTGCTGCTACAGCAGCCAGAACAAGGACTCGAACCAGGACTGAGAGGAACAGAAGCTGCTGCTGGACCCTAGCAGACCCCCACCAAAGCTCTCAATGGAGTGAGCCCAACTACCATAGCCTGCCTCCCACTCACACAGATGAGCGGGCCCTGCTCTCCTCCAGCCTTGCTAAGACAGCCAGCAACATCACTGGTGCGTCTGCAGCTGCAGACTCCCAGGGCACGGAGCAGCATGAGCACATGGACTGGGCAAGGCAGTACAGCACCCGCTCGGCTGTGCTGAGCAGCAGCCTGATCTACTGGAAGAAGCTGCCCCCGCTGCCATCTCTCGCCAGCCAGCCCCACCAAGTGCTGGCCAGCAAGCCCATCCCCCTCTCCAACTTACAGCATGTCTCCAGGATAGCTGCTTATGCCACAGTGTACTTTCTCAGATCTGAGTGGATGCAAAAGAGGAGCTGGTTGTACAGTTTGGGATCCCATGAAAAGAGGGATCCTTGCACAGCTCTTCTTCTCCTCTCTTCACCCCGACTCCACCTTGCCTCCTCTAACCCCCAGCCTCACCACGGCTCACACAGAACCCTAACCTGCTACTAATCACGGAGAAGAGTATGAAGGAAGAGAAGAGTGAGGCTGGAAGCCTGAGCAAATGAAGATGGAGCAAGGGAGGGCAGAACCATTTGGGACTGGCCTTCAAAGCCCTGGCCAGGGATGGGGTGGGGGTCAAAAGGTTAGGGTCTAGTAGGTCTTCACTGGGAAGTTGGAGGTACCACTGTGAGGGTGATCCCTAGGGGGCCTGTGGGAGCCCCCTTCCCACCCTTTCTCTTGGCCTCAACTCCTGTCCCCCTCTCTCCT
This sequence comes from Mirounga leonina, assembly GCF_011800145.1. Taxonomy (NCBI): domain Eukaryota; kingdom Metazoa; phylum Chordata; class Mammalia; order Carnivora; family Phocidae; genus Mirounga; species Mirounga leonina. Next base: position 11,921,362 of record NW_023270415.1, read on the forward strand.
ACTTGGTGCTCACATGCACCTCACTAGGGTTTGTGACCAGTCTGGATGAGCTTGATTTTGAATGAATTGAGTTTGTATTTCTAGCACCCTGGGTTTTTACATGTTTGGCGTTTGGGGGTTTTGTTTTGGTTTGTTGTCCTTGATAAAGGAAGTGTATATATCTGAAAAAAATAAAATAAAATAAAAAATAAAAAAATTTATATTTGACAAAGGACTTCCATCCATAATATATTAAAAATGCTCTGAAAATGCAACAAGAAGGAAGCAAAGAACCCACTTTAAAAATGGGCAAAAGTTAGAACAGACTCTTCATCAAAGAAACTATTCAAAAGGGAAAATAAGCACATCAAAGATGATCACCATCATTAGCAATTACGGAAAAGCAAATCAGAACCACAAGAAGATACCACTCTACACTTACTAAAATGGGAATGAAAAATAAAATGTGACAATACCACATGATGGCAAGGATGCAGAGCAGCAGAAACTCTCATTCTTTGCTTATCAGTTTGCAAAATGCTATCGTCACTGTGCAAAACAGTTTGGCAGTTTCATAGGATGTTAAACATGCTACCATAGCATATAGCAATCTCATTCCTAGGTAATTACTCTAGAGAAATAAAAATTAATCTTCACACTAAATCTTATGTGTGAATATTTATAGCATCTTATTCATAATCACTAGAAATAGAAACAACCAAAAAGCACTTCAGTGGGTGAACGGATAAATGTGGTACATCAATGCAACGGAATACTATTTAGCAATGAAAAAGAATGACCTACTGCTACATGCAACAACATGAATGGATGTTAAATGCATATGTCAGATGAAAAAAATCCAGTCTTGAAAGTTTTGCTTCCTGTAGGATTCCATTTATATAACATTCTGGAGAGGTAAAAGCTGTAGAAACTGAAAATAGATTAATAGTTGCCAGGATTGGGGTGCAAGAGGGTTTGACCACAAGAGGAAAGCACAATGAAGTTTTATGGGGTGATGGAACTTGTCCAGTCCTGTTTGTGGTTGTTGTTATGCAAATCTATGTGTGTATTGAAATCTACACCCAACTACTGATTTTTAATGTAAATGAAAATAAATCTAATTATCAAATAGCTGTGCACAATAAAGTAGTATTCTTAACAATTTTTTAAAAACCCAGATACTGGGGCGCCTGGGTGGCTCAGTCAGTTAAGCGTCTGCCTTTGGCTCAGGTCACGATCCTGAGGTCCTGGGATCAAGCCCCGCCCATCAGGCTCCCTGCTCAGTGGGGAGCCTGCTATTCCCTCTCCTTCTGCTGCTTCTCCTACTTGTGCTCTCTCGCTCTCTGTCAAATAAATAAATAAAATCTTTAAAAAATAAAATAAACCCAGATACTTTCTGTGTGTTACTAAAAGTTTTTACCCCAGGTCTAGATCCACAATCTAATAATTCCAAACTAAGAAGAAAAGTTATAAATCTGCAATAAAGAGGATAAGATTATTTTTAAAATACTAACATTATAAGATGTCAGCTAACAAAACAAATGAACAAACAAATACAAAAGGCAGAAACAGACCTATAAATACAGAAAATGAACTGGTTGATTGCCAGAGGAGAGGAGGGTGGAGGGAGGGGCAAAATGGGTGAAGGGGAGTGGGAGGTACAGGCTTCCAGTTACGGAATGAATAAGTCATGGTATACAGCACAGGGAATATAGTCAATGTAACTATCATAGTTCTGTATGGTGACAGATGGTAGCTACATTTGCGGTGAGCATAGCATGACATAGACTTGTCGAATCACGATGTTGTACACCTGAAACTGATGTAACATTGTATGTCAACTATATGTCAATTTTTTAAAAAGGAGAAAAAATACCTCAGCTAAAAATCAGAGAGTAAAGTACATACATAGAGATGTTTTGGGTGTTAATTAGTTTGTTTGGCAGGAATCTCTTAAAAAAAAAACCCAACCACTGCTTCTCCTTGATCTGACAAGAGACTTTTATAAATGTACTTTTGACACTAATAGAAACAGTGACATTTTTTTGTGTGTTAGTTTCCTGCTTTTAGTACCTCTGGATTGTAATGGTGGTGGTAGGTCTGTAAAACAATTGATATGATAGATTTTGGAGGCAGCATGCCTTTATAAAGTACGTCATTTTTTCCCCCACGTGTGATCTCAGGCTGTGCATCTCTTTGATTTACATTAGTGAGCCCTGTGACAGGCTGAATTAAAGCAACTCTACTCACAATCTGTTCAGACTGGAAATATGTCAAGAAGAGAGCTTTGGTGGATTACTGACAATTTGCCAAATTTGCTCAAAACTGACAAGTAATGGCTAGCTTCTTGAAGGGTTCTTCCAGAGTTGGGCATCGTGTAATAGGGTTACACCCCCACACACACACATACTCTGATTTGGGTAATAAGACTCATTTACACAGTTCAACTCTCAAAGTATGCTTTGTGTAAGTCATTGGCTACCAATTTATGATTTAGGGACTCCTGGTGAAAGGGAGGATGTCACAAAATTACTGCGAGAGTTCTAAAAGTGTATATGTACACCAAACAGTGTCTGATGACTTATTTTCAAACATTATTTGACCAATGAGGTAACACCTAATTACAAATTACAAAAATCTCAAATATTAATGAATTCATAATGGCTCCTTATTATTATATATTTTCTCTATCAATGAATGCTAAAATTATAATTATGTTATTGTGGGGGTGAAGAAAATTCTTTGATTTACAAGGAGTTTGTCATACTCCCATAAATTCAGAACGACCAATGTAGACATCATTAATCATGGCAGGCATAATGATCATATTTCAATTTGTTGCTGTTTTGTAACAATGAGTTGAGAAATCTGCAACTTCTTTGAATAAAGTCAATGCTAATGATGATATACTTACTATCTTTTAAAACATCTATACTGCAATTTTCCAAGATTCCACTTTCAAAGCATCACTTGACAAAAACAAGAAGAGCTCAATATAATTAGCTGGAAGACATGAGAAACCAGGGTTCATATAGCAAAGTATCGGTTACTCTACTATAGGAAATGGGCCATGTGGACCTTACAGAGGACATGAACCCCATACCAAAGAGCTGTCCCCACTGAAGCTTCTTCATTCTTGCTTCATTCCTCTCAATTACTTTTCCTTCTCACCAATTACTGAATTGTAAATATAAGTTCCCTATCAGAAAACGTATTTCAAGTGTATTTTCAAGATCTACTGGAAATAGTGTGGTCAATTTAGAACCTGTTATGAGATTACTGTATGAAAAATATTCCCTCAGTAATATGGACATTTCAGCTTTGCCTGAGTAATGATGAATTCTATTTGAATCCAATTAATCACATTAGCATCTTAGCTCTTGGAGCAGACGCCTGTCTAGTCAGTCTTCTGAGGACAATGCACAGCCAACTTGATGGACAGCTCTTCTGACCTATGGGATGTAATGCTTGCTCACTGGGGTGTTGTAAGTAACAACTTCATCACTCTAGTTTATTGTATAAGCATCAGTGGTTGAGATGACAGAACATGATCATTGCAGAAGGATTCCACTAAGAAGTTAATATGGCAGAATAACCTGAATGAGAAAATAAATGTGCTTATATTTTCTTAGTTGCAAGCTCATTAGAAAAAAATAAGAGATATTTTCTCGAGAGACTAGGGAGGGGCTTTATATCCTAACAGTCTGAGCTTCATTCACTCAGAGTGGCTTTAGAACTGAATACACTGAATATCTTCAGGGGTTAGATGAAAAAGAGAACTGACTGATCCTGTCAGGGCAGTAAGGAGGGTTGTGTAGGCTGTGCAAACTCCATATGCAAGAATGATAACCATGAAATCGCCAGTCTGAGTTTCTAATTGTGAACATGGACTCTAGATTTTTATATGAAATATTCACATTTGTAATTGTGGGCAATTGATAATAACAAGGAGGTCGGCACTTTATTGACCAACGAAGCACATCAGTGAGCTAGATCTGCCCTGTTGACTCTGGTGTTTAATTGTTGGCCCAAGGCCTGTGGGAAGAATAAGCTGCATGCTCAGAGAAAGGAAGCTGATAGGGAGGCCACAGACTGAGAGCTAAAGAAAAGAAAACTAGTTTCCCTGGAAAAGAGAACAGGGTACTTGGAGATTCCCCAAGTGGAAGAATAGTAGGTCCCCCTCAAATTCAGGGACCCAGAAGTAAAACTTCTGTGGGAATAGTGGTATGGACACAATAAAAACATGTTACTCTTCCATGCTTTTGTTTTGGGTACGTTGGTGGCCTTCAGTATCAATGCTGGCTGTGAGCATCAAATAGAGTCTGATTGATGGTGACTAAGGATGGAAGCAACAAAGATCGGCCAAAGGAGTCCACTGTGGACTGGAAACAGGTCCCTTCTTCATTTTCCTGGGACTTGCATGATGCAGTGGAGGAGGGGGTGTTCCAAAAATGATTGACAGTGGAGTTCTCGCAAACCCCAGCAAGTGCAGGGACTCAGCCAGGCTGAACTCAACCAGAATATTTTAAAAGAAATAGGACATATCTTTTACATGGAGTGCTATGACAGTACAGAGGAAAGTTAAAAGGTCCATACTGTGAGAAATAAAGCTCAAGCTAAGAGAAGAAGGAGAATGTATCATAATTCTAAGAATCAAAATCCTGAGGACTTCTTTCCAGCTCCCCCTAGACTAGAAACCTCTGGGTCACACGTCCCCAGTCTTGGACCACTGGCACCCAGTCAATCATTCTCTCTATGCAATGTTTTACCAGGTGTAGAGTTACTAAGCACAGGGTTTGGAGCTAGCCTGGATTTGAATCCAGCCTGGCTGCTCTGGTACTTGTCAGCTTAGACATTTAACTTTATTATTTAACTTCTGCCAAATGAGGATAACAGCAGTACTCAGTACTGTTGTGAAAATTAAATGTATATTTAGGGGCACCAGGGTGGCTCAGTGGGTTAAGCATCTGCCTTTGGCTCAGGTCATGATCCCAGGGTCCTGGGATCTAGCCTCTCATCAGGCTTCCTGCTCAGTGGGGAGTCTGCTTCTCCCTCTGCCCCTCACCTCTCTCGTGCTCTCCCTCTCTCTCAAATAAATAAAAAATAAAATAAAATAAAATAAAATAAAATAAAATAAATGAATTTTTAGAGCAGTGCCTGGCATTGTGGCACAGAGCAAGTGTTTGATAAGGTTAACTCTTCTAAATACCATTATTATCACTGCCAATTTCATTACATAAATCAGGCTTTAAGCATTTATCACCTAAACATTTAAATTCTAACATCTCACTGCTCTAGTTCCAATTCTTTGGTATCTTCCTTATATTAACTTAGCAGCATGCCCCTAAAACACAGTTTTGATCATTTTCCTCCAAACTTAAAGAACTTCACTACTTCTTCATTATCTATATAATCATTTTCAAAAACATGTAATATTTATTTGTAGCTTACATTTTGGCCTCTATGTCTACAGCCTCATGCTCCTCTACCACTCTCCCCCTTTTAAGTGAGTGGTACCTAGGCAGAATCTTGCTCTTCACACTTCTACTTGAGTAACCTTTTAAAAAATAAATTTGAGCTAGTCATTCCACAGATTAAAACATTTCATGACCTACTGATAAAATCAATCTTTTTTTAGAGGAAAGAATGTTGGGAGAGAGAGAGAACATTTGCTTCACACATTTCTGTGCCAGGCATGGTGATGAAACCTTCATAAATATTGTTCTAAATGTCCCATTTAGCCCTCATACAGTATGGCAACCCCGTTGGAACTGGAACCCTTGGTATTTTGAACCCTTTATGATAACTGACTAAAAAGAAGGTGGATTAAGGATGGGCAGCACAGTTATGTCCTGGGATGTTGTCTCACATATGATGTTATCTGAGATTGAAAAACCCAAGACTTTAGAAAATGAAGAGAAATCAAACCAGTGTGTGGCTATCTTACTGAACATGGAGCTAGACCACATTCTTGTGGATAGAGCTGTGGTGTGGGTGGAGGTGAAGTAGGTTGAAGAATCGTACGTCATACTTAATGAAATTGAACTTCTGGAAGAACTAGAGCAAGAACATAGGTACAAATAAACAAAAGAAGAGCACTCAAGGGGACCTAAAAAAGCACTAAAAAGACCTCTTAAGTCTAAAAACTGTGACTGTTGAATTAAAAATTTTAGTATATTAACTGAAATAAAGATTGATTTTTGATGAATGGTAAATTTTGATAGATGATCGATAGATAGATGATAGATAGATAGATAGATAGATAGATAGATAGATAGATAGATGATAAATAGGTGATAGATAGATAGATGATAGATAGATGATAGGTCTATGCTTCCCGGTGTATCAATGCTGCTATAATTATTTATGCCTCTTAACTATCATCTATTTAAAATTATTCAAGAACTTTGAGACTATACTACCAAGTGCTTATTTAAGATCAAACAATTGACTCTTTCTACCTATTATCTATCTATATTTAAAAATATTCAAGAATTTTGACTGCTAAGTTACCCATCTGAGGACAAACAATTGACTTTAATCAAACAGCAAATGAGGCCACACATCAGGGATCCTAAGACCAGTGCAAATCCTCAGAAGAGGAAAAAGCTGTGAGCAATGAATATATATGACTTAATAAGTATAGACTTTCTGGAAATGTATGAGTTTAATGTATTTTGAAATGGAAGAGACATATATCAAGATAAGTTCTATTAAGTGCAGATTTGTCCTAACAAACATAGGAATTGCAATGAGGGAGAAAACTGGGTGAAACCTTTCCAAATTTCTCACTGAAAAGAGGGAAAAAAGTAGGGGAGAAGAATAATAAAAGGGAAAATAGTCTATGTTATAAAAAAGGATAGGAAAGAAGTTCATTATAACACTATCCTATGGGTAGCTATTTAAAAAATCATTTCAAAAGTTTTCAAGGGCGGGCTCCTGGGTGGCTCAGTCAGTTAAGTGGCTTCAGGTCAGATCAGATCATGATCCCGGGGTCTTGAATGGAGCCCCTGGCTCCTGCTCAGAGGGAGAATCTGCCTCTCCCTCTGCCTCTGACCCTCTCCCTGCTCGTGTGCTCACACACGCTCTCTCTCTCTCTTAAATAAATAAATAAAATCGTAAAAAAAAAAGTTTTCAAGCCTTAAAAGGAAATGAAGAGCAACTATGATCAAGTCAGTTAAAAAAACAGGTAAAGAAAAATAATTTTAACAAATAATCCACATAGATGGAGTATTGGTTCTAATACGTATTTTCTAATATTTTGATCTCTGATATCAGAATATCATCATGATTAATAAAGATAAAAGTTAAAATTAATTAAAAAAGAAAAATCTGTTTTTGATCATGAAAACTAGTTTTTGAAGTAGAAGTTTAAGAACACTTTCTCTGTCCTAATAGAATAAAAATTTTAAAAATGAATACAAAAGATGACTGAAATATATTAAATACTTAGAAATTAAACATTTTCCTATGAAGCAATAAATGCAAAAATTACTTATTATTTAAAAACTGATGGATAGGGGTGCCTGGGTGGCCAAGTCAGTTAAGCATCTGCATTTGGCTCAGGTCATGATCCCGGGGTCTGCTTCTCCCTCTCCCTCTGAGACTCCCCTTCCCCCTGCTCATGTTCTCTTTCTCATGCTCTCTCTCTCTCAAATAAATAAATAAAATCCTAAAAAAAAAAAAAAAAAAAAAAAACCTGATGGATAGAATACTCAGTAAAACAAAAAACAAAAAAACATGGAACACAGTGAAAGTGGTGTATCAGGAAGACTATAATTTAAAATGCCTGTATTCATAGAGAAAAGAAAAGAGAAGACTAATAAAATAGATTAAATCTTGGCAATCTTGAAAATAGAAAAAATAGAGAGCAAAAATAGAAGACTGGAAACGAGAAAGCAAAGAGCCATTAGAGACAACTAACACATCTCATTGAAAGAAATGAAAATTTGGGAGAAATTGCGTTTGCCTGTCAACATATTGTCAGGGTATCAAATGTGATGTTACAACGAATGGAAAATTTGAGTAGGCTCATTACCACTGCAGAAGTTAGAAATGTGGTTAAAGTTATTATTTAGAAAAGGTCATAAGACAGATGGTTTCAAAGTCGAGTTTTATCTAACCTTTAAGGAACAACTGATCCTAAGATTGTTCAAATTATTGCAGATGGAAGACCCTGTGGTGGCTAAAACCAGCATTAAAAACACACCTGGAGGGACCCCTGAATGGCTCATTTGGTTAAGCATCTGCCTTCAGCTCAGGTCATGATCCCAGAGTCATTGGATCAAGTCCTGCATTCGGGTTCCCTGCTCAGCAGGGATCCTGCTTCTCCCTCTCCTCCTGGCTCTTGCTATCTCTGTCTCTCAAATAAATAAATAAATAAAAATTTTAAAACACACATACACACACCTGGATATATCAACTACACTTCAGTTAAAATAATAATAATAGCACATATTTGAAAGTTAAAAAAAGATCTGGAAAGGAAAAACAACTATGATACTATATATCAACCCCATTTATTATTAATAAAGCTATAAAAATTCTAAGTAACACTTAGAAAATGGAATCTCACAATGTATTACAAGAATAATATGTTATGAGCAAGTAAGGTTTATTTTTAAAAATGCAAGGGTGGTTTGATATCAGGAAATCTATCCATATAATCAATTGTATTAAATTAAAAGAGAAAAAATACAACATATCAAGAGATGCATTTCAAAAAAATACATGTATTAAATCCTGCCACTATGTTAATGAAAACTTTAGTAAAAAGAAATAAAAGAGAACAATTTATATGTAATAAAGGCTACCAATCAAAAATTAAAGACAGGGCGCCTGGGTGGCTCAGTTGGTTAAGCGACTGCCTTCAGCTCAGGTCATGATCCCAGGGTCCTGGGATCGAGTCCCGCATCGGGCTCCCTGCTCTGCAGGGAGCCTGCTTCTCCCACTCCCCCTGCTTGTGTTCCCTCTCTCGCTGTGTCTCTCTCTGTCAAATAAATAAATAAAATCTTAAAAAAAAAAAATTAAAGACAAATATCTAAAACGGTGATCGCCAAAATCATTTTAATTAAAATTAGGAAATATACTGGAATTCCTATTAAGATAATACTAATTATCATTGCCTTTGAGGATTTAGGAAATGCAATATAACAAAAAAACAATAAATGGCATGTTTAAAAAAAAGGGATTGTTTTATTTCTTCTTCCTGATGATATTATTGCATACCTAGAAAATAAAAAAAATCCTCTGGAAAATATTGTGATTCTTAAGACAGTTTCATAATGGGAACAAATACAAGATAAATATCCAAAATTAACAGCTTTTCTACACCTTAACAATAAATGCCTAAAAGTGAAAATTGAAAATGGTATGGTATTTACAACGGGGACCAAAAAACCTCTAAAAATTAAGAAATATATCTCCCAAAAAAATAACTATCTACATGGAAAAACTATGCCAGATGAAAAACATAAAGTGAATCTGAATAAATCAAAAACCATATGTTCTTGAATGGGAAAATCTAATATCTTAAAAATATCATATTCTCACAGTTATATATAAGTTCAAATGAGCAATTCAAGAGACTCATTTGAAAGTGCATAAAATGGTTAAAATTTACAGTGAACAGTTAAGGATCTTAGAAAAAATAATAAGATTATGAAGAAATTGAGAGGATACTTGCTTACCAGATATTAGAGGATACTATATATCCATCAAGGCAATATGGAATTAATATAGGAACAGATAAATATATCCGGCAAATACAGATTTCAGAATGAGATCCTTGACATAAAAAATGCACATATTAAAAACATTTGGAAGAAAAGGATAACTGGGGCACCTGGGTGGCTTAGTGGGTTAAGCACCTGCTTTTGGCTCAGGTCAATGATTCCATGGTCCTGGGATTGAGCCCTGCATCAGGCTCCCTGCTTAGCCTGTTTCTCCTTCTGCCCCTACCCACCCCCACCCCTGCTCTTGCTCTCTCTAGCTATCTCTCTCTCTCAAATAAATAAATAAAATCTTTAAAAAGAAAGGATAAACTGCCACAAGTTGTTTCATGAAGAAATGGTAAATGAATTCCATCTCATAACATATATAAAAATAATTCAAAATAGATTTAAAACATTTTTATTTTATGTATATATTTTCCTTTACTTTTTTTTCCATCATGTAAGTGTAATCTTTAATCTTCATTCCCTCTTTCCCCCATCCCCCCAAGCCACCTCCCGTCTGGTAACCATCAGTTTGTTTTCTATAGTTAAGAGTCTTGTTTCTTGATTTCTCTCTCTCTCTCTCTCTCCCTCTCCCCCCCTCTCTCTTTCTCCTTGCTCATTTGTTTTGTTTCTTAAATTTCACATATGAGTGAGAGCATATGATATTTGTCTTTCTTTGACTGATTTCGCTTAACATTATTATATTCTCTAGCTCTATCCATGGAAAGATTTTATTCTTTTTTTATGGCTGAATAATAGTCCATTGTATATATATGCCACATCTTCTTTATCCAGTCATCTATCAACAGACACTTGGTCTGCTTCCATAGTTTAGTTATTGTAAATAATGCTGCAGTAATCATAAGGGTGTATGTATCCTTTTGAATTAATGTTTTGTATTTTTTGGGTAAATACCCAGTAGTGTGATTACTGGATCATAAGGTAGTTCTATTTTTAACTTTTCGATGAATCTCCATACTGTTTTCCACAGTGGCTGTACCGGTTTGCATCTCTACCAACAGTGCAAGAGGGCTCCCCTTTCCCCACATCCTCGCCAACACCTATTGTTTCTTGTGGTTTTGATTTTAGTCATTCTGACAAATGTGAGGTGATACCTCATTGTAGTTTTGATTTGCGTTTCCCTGATCATGAGTGACGTTGAGCATTTTTTTCATGTGTCTGTCGGCCATCTGTATGTCTTCTTTGGAGAAATGTCTGTTCATGTCTTCTGCTTATTTTTAATTGGATTATTTGTTTTCTGGGTGTTGAGTTGTATCAGTTCTTTATATATTTTGGATACTAACCCTTTAACAGATATGTCATTTGCAAAATCTTCTTCAGTTCCATCGGCTGCCTTTTAATTTTGTTGACTGTATCTTTCACTGTGCAGAAACTTTTTATTTTGATGTAGTCCCAATAGTTTATTTTTGTTTTTATTTCGTTTGCCTCAGGAGACATATCTAGAAAGATGCTACTATGGCCAACGTCAGAGAGGTTACTGCCTGTGCTCTCTTCAAGGTTTTTAAGGTTTCAGGTCTCACATTTAAGTCTTTTACCCATTTTGAGTTGATTTTTGTGTATGGTGAAAGAAAGTGGTCCATTATCATTCTTTTGCATGTGGCTGTCCAGTTTTCCCAACACCGTTTGTTGAAGAAACTGTCTTTTTCCCATTGTATATTCTTTCCTGTTTTGTTGAAGATTAATTGATCATGTAGTGTGGATTCATTTCTGGGCTTTCTATTCTGTTCCATTGTTCTATGTATCTAGTTTTGTGCTAGTACCATACTCTTTTTAGCACTACAGTTTTGTAATATAACTTAAAGTCCAGAACTGTGATGCCTCCGGCTTTGCTTTTCTTTTTCAAGGTTGCTTTGGCTATTCAGGGTCTCTTGTGGTTCCATACAAATTTTAGGATTCTTTGTTCTAGCTCTGTGAAAAATGCTGTTAGCATTTTGATAGGAATTGCATCAGATCTGTAGATTGCTTTGGGTAACACAGACATTTTCATAATGCTTGTTTTTCCAACACATGAGCATGGAATGTCTTTCCATTTCTTCATGTGACCTTGAATTTCTTTCATCAGTGCTTTATAGTTTTCAGATTACAGGTCTTTCACTTGTTTGGTTAAGTTTAGTCCTAGATATTTTATTGTTTTTGATGCAATTGCAAATGGGATTGTTTTCTTAATTTCACTTTCTGCTGTTTCACTATTAGTGTATAGAAACACAAAAGATTTCTGTATGTTGATTTTGTATCCTGCCACTTTACTGAATTCATTTATCAGTTCTAGTAGTTTTTTGGTGGAGTCCTTAGGGTTATCTATATATATTGTGTCATCTGCAAGTAGCTAGAGTTTTACTTCTTCCTTACCATTTTAGATCACTTTCATTTTTTATGTTGTCTAATTGCTGTAGCTAGCACTTCCAGTACCATGTTGAACAAGAGTGGTGAGAGTGGACATACTTGTCTTGTCCCTGACCTTAGGGAAAAAGCTCTAGGTTTTTCACCATTGAGTATGATGTTAGCTGTGTGGGTTTTTCATATGAGGCCTTTATTATATTGAGGTATGTTCCTGCTAGACCTACTTTGCAGAGGGTTTTTATCACAAATGGATATTGTACTTTGTCAAATGCTTTTTCTGCATCTGTTGAAATGATCACATGGCTTTTATCCTTTCTCTTATTGATGTGATGTGTCTCATTGATTGTTTTATGAATATTGAACCACCCTTGCAACCCATAAATCTCACTTGATCATGGGATGAAATAGTTGAAAAATTTAAGCATACTAAGTAATATATTAAAAGGAAATTTCCTTGCAGAAAATCTAAATCCCTACACATACTAGTTAAGGGGTGTCAGAGATCTCCCTAGATAAGACTCCATACTCTAGAAGTTATAAAATGAAAAAATGATATACATTTAATGCTGAATATAGAAAAATTATAAAACTTTACATGACAAAAATGTTAACAGGCAAAAAGTGGGTGTGGGTAAAAATATTAATATTCTATAGATGCAAAGGGTTAATTTTGATAATATTATTGTATTCTTACCGATTGACAAAAAAAAAAAAATGGAACAATGGACAAGGACCTGAAGAGCAAATACCAGCATGTGAACTGATGCTTAAAATTCACCAGTGGTCAAATTAGAAACAATTATAAAGTACTACTGTAAGATCCATAAATTGTGCTGATATCAGGAAAATGTTATTCATATACAATGCAACAAGAGATATAAGGAGTTATACATTTCCTATTAAAATTTATGTTATCTAGACTTTAAATAAAAAATTCTCTCCTGTGGATGTATTCCATAGAAAGTTATGTGTCAAGTTGGAAGGACATATAAAAGGGTCTTTAATTCAGTATTGGACATACTGGCCAAGATTTGGAAGTATCAACAGGGAACACCTGAAAAAATTGGGATACATGCACAATATGGAGTATCAAGCAGCCTTTATTTAAAAAGTGAGAAAAGCAAGAAGAAGAAAAGATTATGTGATATGATCTAGTTTTTCTAAAACAACTAGACCCGAAATTACAGATATAATTAAATAGCTATATTACAGGTATGATTCAATTTCTTGCTCTAATGTCCTGAAAAGGAGATGGAAGGGAAGGCCTTACATCTCTCACCCACCAAAATACCCAAAATAACAATAATAACATGTGTACTATGACTCATTTATGGTATCTGCACATTGCCTACCTCCAGGGGTACACTATTCCCACAGAAGACAATAGAGGTGACCTTCTTAGTTATGTAAAAATCCATTTATTTTAGTATATATAATGCAAAGCACAAATAAATAGTCATCAGGAAGTTCAGGCTTTTTATCTTTACCCCAGGGTTGGAGATTCCAAATGGCCTTTATTTTTTTTCATTATTTAATATATATTATTTGAGGTTTTTTAAATGCCTATTTACTATTTGTATCTTAAACAAACAAAAACAACCATTTTTTATCGGCAAGTGGGGAAGAAAGAGCAGCTACTATACTTAAATACCCCAAATTTAGACCTTTCCTTTCGTAACTCTCAATTTACTCAGTCTCACTTAAGAATGTTTTCATTTTCTCATTCCGAGGCTCAAAATTATGGCACATATACCTCACTCTTCTAATGGTCTCTCTCCTAAGAAAAATTCTGTCTTCATGAATGGCTGTTGGCCCTATTTGCAATGTTGTATTCAGCGTTCTTCACATCTGTAGCACAAACTCCCTGCCCGCACCCATCCTGTTGAAACCTCTAACCAGCCATGTATAAATATGAGAGGGTAACTTAATATCATTGATCTCTAATTTAGTTGGGCAGTTGTGGAACTACTGATCTAAATGCTAAAGAGAAAATACCAATGATCATGTCTGTTTGGGGAAAATATGTGATTTATATTAACCTTCATTGTTTAGAGCCATAATATTGTCAGGATATATGACTCACAACCCTGTTGCTAAACAAATAACCCTTCATTAAATCTAAAGTGAGTAGTACCATGTAATCAAGAGCTGCAAAGAGTTTATTTACTTGGCTCTTTTTGTTGTTGTTTAATAGCACATTTGTGGCCAGTTTTATTGTTCAAAACATCTTCATGAGATATTATTTTAAACAGAAAATTGATTGTAATACGGTTATCTAAATTATCTAGCCATAAGATCTATTTTAAAATTTTGCGCAGATAAGACTATTTTAGCAACATTAAGTAGAGAAAATTGTGGCAAAACATGCAGCGATAATTTATTTTGCAAAACAAAAAGCGTATAACTGCTCTCTAATTACTAGCCTTTGAGGCATTTACAGCTAAATTAAAATCATCATTAGCTGTTAAGTGTGTTTGCTTTGATTAGTTCCTGTTTTATGAGGTTTTAGGCAGAAGTAATTTTGTGATATTGTTATTAATGAATTTAATGTTAAGTGGGGGAAAAAAAAGTTTTGTTATCTGACAAGTATCAACCCTGGTATTAGTTTAAATTTTGTCAGAGTCACTGAGATCCTCCCTAACATATTTACCAAGTATTGAAAATGACTATATTCAAAAGAAAAGGTCTTTTTAAAGCTAGCGTAATGGAAAAAAAGAAATAAAGCCTGAGTCCCTTAACTGCTACAACCCAGTAATACAATAACAGCAGAAAGCATGGGCAGTCCTGTTCAAAACCATATCTCATCACTACTAAACTGGACTAGTAACTTAGCTGACAGAGACTGGAGGTTCTGCATCCATAAAAATGGGGATATTAAAATCTTTCCTGAAGGATAGTTTTCAGGATGAAGTAAAATATTGGGTGTTAAGTAAGTAACATAGTGTCTGGAACATCCACTCAGGAAGAGTTACTTTCTTTTCTCTTTCCTTTCCACGTGATATAGTGTGTCTAAAGATATTAGAAAAACAATTCTGAGCATCTACCCAAAGATAAACTAAAGGATTTAGTATATTCATGTTATTACTGCACTTGAATTTTGGCGAGAGAAATAATAGGAGTATATGTGGCACTTCCTATTTTAAACAGTGACAGCAAAAGTATATCTTTAATAGGTTATTAAAAATTTGTATTACCGGGAAGATGGTTCTATTAAAATATCCTCATTGTATGATTTCTGAAGACACATGCAAATGTATAAAGCCTTGTCTGTTTCCTTTGTCACCAAAATCCAGTGATGAAATATAATTATCCCATGGGTCCAGATGTTAAAGGCAATGTGGAGGAAGTTGACACGGGAAGAAGAAACGAAGCAAAAGGCATTAAGTGTTGGCCAAGTCTGCATCACTGCATTTATAGGACTCCAACATCACTCATGCCATGCTTTACAAAATGCAGCATCTGGGACTCTTACAAAACACCCCTGTGTTCATCAAGATTAATATTCAGGATGTTGATATCATATTGGACATTCATAATGTATTCTAAAAATATTTACAACATGAGAAATTAAATCTAAACCATTGCTATGATATATGGAAAACACATGGATTTTGCATGTGGTAATGAGATGAAAATTGGGCCCTACCACAGTCTTCCTCTTGAAATCACCTAACCTCTGTGAAAGCTGTGGCATGCTTAATAATACAATAGAGATAATCAGACCTACTTCCCAAAGTTTGAATCAAAGGAAAAGATAAAGAAATAAAATAATGCTCTATTTGTGTTACTGTTATTCTCACCTACCTATTGATAAAAGAATTACACAATCAAAAAAAATGACCAGAGAGAGAATTACAGGTAGGACTAAGTCTCAATATTTCATCATGAAAGATGAATTACTATTCACATTTAAAGTACGGATCAAGATGCCAAAGGTTCCTGCAAGTTCCATAGGACTAGCTCTTCTTTGCCCTGGGCCAGGGTAAAATTAATGACCAGTGGAAACCATTTTAGAACCCCATTGGCACTCACTCTCATATCTTACCACTGTCTTTTGTTTGAGAAATATTGAGGAACACCTCTCCATTGGCAGCCCTATACAGATTTTATATTAAGCTGTTTTTCTAAAGGTTTTCTTTTTGTAATTTCCCTTTATTTAGAAGAGCACAATCATTTAAGCTGTTGTGGGAGCACATAGATTGGTGTAAGTGCCATGTTCATATCAAAGTATGTCATTGGGATGAATAGTTCCTAGAGCTGATTCACATGCTGTGTACTATGGCTGGATAGCTGGGTCTGGCATAACTCCCCAATCACATTTGAGAAATCTCAAGTTATCAAATACTTGAGCCACAAAAGCAATTTTAATTAAAAAAAAAAAAAACAGATTTGAATCGAAAGCAGCAAACTTACAATCACAAAGTTATTTTTTCTCCAGGAATGTTTGTGAATAATGGTTTTTAAAAAGTTAGTGTCTACAGCTATAAAACCTAAAGATCACTGAGATAATCCCAGCACTTGATTAGTAATTACAAGTGTTTGTTAAAATTGCAACTCATCACCACCAGCACAAGGATAAGCCTAGTGATTCTTATATAGATTCTTTATAGGTTTACCACCTATTTTCATAATGGAGCCTAAAATTGAAATCAAATGGCAAAAAGATGCCAAATCAAAATAAATTGCAGAACCCTTCACAACAGTGTGATAAGCAAAAGATAACAACACCAACTGAGATCTAGCACCTCAGATGAAGTCCTGCTTCCCTACTGCCCGATGCAAAGACCACAAGGCAGCCTTAGTTATCCATCAAGATCCTGCCCAAACGCAGTCTGTATGTTGCCAACAGGGTTCATTAACAAGTGTTCAATTTACGCTTTCACACAAATAGCCATCACACTTTAGAAACTTATTTTGTAGAAGAAATGCTGTTAGCGGCTAGCCTCCTTTGATATCCATATATATGAGTTGTTGGACACAAAAAACCCCCCCGAAATCTAGATTTGCTAGAATACTCATTTCCTGTATTTCTCGGCAAAACTTCTTTTTACCTGGAGAGATTTAATTTATTAACCTCCGATCAAAGAGACATGGCCCTGATGGCTTTATTCCTTCAGTTCGGAAGTTTTAAAGACAACTATGGCAATGGCAGTAATCAGTTCAATGACATTTTTCTTTTTTTAAAGTCAGCACTGTCTTTTGTCTATAAATTAACAGTGATATAATAGTTGATGATTTTAGTTACAATGGTGAGTCTCTGTAAAAATCTTGAAGAGTATTTTGAACCAACCAAGGAAAAAACCCTGACTTCTTTCAGTTACAATGCTTTGAGAACTGATACTCCACATGATTTTGGTTTGGCAACTCTTCAGGAGAATACCCTCCTGTCTAAATAAAAAGAGAAAATGCACTCTAGTTTTCTAACTCATTCATTTCTTCCCTCCAACTTACCGTAGTGAACAATTACAACCACTAGGCCTTCCTTAGCCATTACACATGGACATGAAAATCAGGCAGCTAACTATTGGCAATTATTTTAAATAGCCATTCACATGAAAAAGAACGAACAGCAGTGAGATATTGTATTCTGGTGATTTCTGAGACATAAAACACAATTGATTTGAATAGTATTGTGAAAATTAATCACCATAAATAGTAGTGGATTTTTATGTTAGTTTCCTCCTACCTTTGAAAAACTGTAATAATCTTGGTTTTGCCTGAGTTTTCCAACTTCAGAAGGAAATTTTGCCCTCAAAACTGATATGTAATACAATAAGGTCTCACATCAGTTTGTTAATAGAGTAGAATTAGCCATTAGCAGAATTAGACATTAGAAATAGCATATGCTAGTGACTATATATATTGGAGATTTAGAAAAAATAATTTTAGATCCCTTGGAATTATATAAAATATAACACTATAATGCATCTTCTAATTAAAGTATACTTGTTGAATTAATCAGGAAAATTAGTTATGGTCAAATGATTTTTTAAACTGCCATAAGAATCAAGCTTCAGTGAGTAGTTTTTACAATTAGAACTGATTTAGCTAATGTAGTTTTTCTTAGGAATATTTTCTTACTAATATAAATCATTGTGACAAAACACTGCAGATTTTCTAAGTAATAGTTGGTATAGATTGAGATATGCCTCATTTACCTATAAGATTCATGTCTTTAAAAAGGTTTGCAAGTCTTATGGAATAATAGGCAACCTTGGCTTTCCAGGCACCCTGTTATTTTATTTCCCCAAGAATTCTTTGAGGTTGGTGCTATCACTCTCAACCTCTTTTTAGAGATTAGGCTTCTGGGCCTCCTAGAGTTCAAATTCTCAGCTTTATCCGAGCAGGCAAGTTGTAGGGCTGGGGTTTCAATCCATGCCACATAGTTGCGGGTACAATAGCTAGCAGTTAAAATTCTTGGGCCTTCCCATTATGTTTTATTTCTCTCACTTCATTTTTTAAAAAATACTGAAAAGTAGAAAAATAATATAAAGCCCCCTATTTTATCACCTACTCTGATTTCACAGATGACGTTTGGTTTCAGATCCTATGGATTTGTTTCCTTTTTTGTAATTGCTGTTCTTGTTGTGCTGTTTCCCTTTTGGAAGTAAAATATAATAAGTGGAGGTAAATCAAGCAGCAAGAGGACTAGCTCACCTCTTGCCTTCTGTCATCACAGCAGTTCCTTAGACCCTTGCTCCTGGACTGCATCAACAGACTCTCATGCGATCTCCCTGCTCGAGCCTGTCTTTGATCCAGACTGTTGCTTATACAATTGGTACGATAATGTTCTCCAAACATTGCATTCTTCCTGTCATCCTCCTTTTCAAGAATATACAGAGCCTCCTTGTTATCTATGTTATCAAAAATTTGCTCTTGAAGCCTTATGTCATGAGGGCCCTTCCTTAATCCTTCTCCTGGATAGACTTTTCTTTCCTGTATGTTCCAGTGTTACCTAGGGCTTCATCTGGTTTTGTTGTAGTTATGGCTCTGACTAAACCCTGCTCTTCACATGTTTTGCCAAATTTATTTTTCTTCTTTTTTTTTAAGATTTTTATTTATTTATTTGAGAGAGAGAGAATGAGAGACAGAGAGCATGAGAGGGAGGAGGGTCAGAGGGAGAAGCAGACTCCCCACTGAGCAGGGAGCCCGACGTGGGACTCGATCCCGGGACTCCAGGATCATGATCTGAGCCGAAGGCAGTCGCTTAACTAACTGAGCCACCCAGGCGCCCAGAACTTTATTTTTTTAAAAGACTTTATTTATTTATTTGAGAGAGAATGAGAGAGAGAGAGAGCATATGGGAGGAGGGAAGGTCAGAAGGAGAAGCAGGCTCCCTGCCGAGCAGGGAGCCCGATGTGGGACTCGATCCCGGGACTCCAGGACCATGAGCTGAGCCGAAGGCAGTCGCCCAACCAACTGAGCCACCCAGGCGCCCCTTGCCAAATTTATTAAAAAGATGGCTCTTCCAGCTGGTATAGTCCCCTTAACTACATTGCTTCTCTTCTAGATATGGCTTTACTATCCAGGATAATGTTTATAAAAACTTCATTTAATATTTTTCTTGGTTCTAATACCTCTTGGTTCAAGATGGTGGCTTGAGAGCATTCATACGCTCCCTGACTCTTACAAAACACCACTGAAATGAAAATAAAGGTGTGCAAAAGTGAATAAACCCAAACAGCAAGAAAATAAGAGTGAGGACCAACAGTGGACTAAAGTTGTTAGTGAAATTCTGGAAGACAAAAAACAGACATGTGCGGTGACAGGTGAAACAAAGCAGAAATAACACGAGCCAGAACAAACAGAGAATTGGTTTAAAAAGCCATATCCAGGGTTATTTTTACTGGGGGTTTCTTGAAGAGGCTCCAAATGGAGTCCACAGGTACTGACAAGGTACATTACCCAGTGAGGCCAAAAAATGGTGTCATCATTTGGCAACATCCATGAGATATATCAGTCCAACCCACAGCCCCATAAACGTAGCATGACTGTGGGCTTGAAGTTCACCCCATGAGAAGGAAACAGAAGGACCTCCTCTAAAATAAATGAACTAACTTGACTGGAGGTAGCTAAGATTCTAGTGTGACTTAATAAATAATGGAACATGCCAGAGTAGAGCCCTTCTTGCTGTGATTTGAGGTGCACCTGGGGCTATCATCTGCTAAAGTGAAATAAGCAGTTGGCATCAGTCATCTGTGTACACAGAGTCAAAAACTTTGTACCCATAAAACAAGTGGCTTTTACGGAAAAAAAAAATACATAGAACAAGAAAACAGTCTTGGAAATTAAAAATATGACTGCCCGACATTCAAATGATACAGTGGTGATCAGAGATATAAATGAAACTATCTCCCAGATCTTACACACAAAAATTCAGACTGGAAATATAAAAGGAATTTGAGCACTGTGAGAGAAAGTTGAGTGAAAAGGGAAGTGAAGAAAAGTACAAAAGAAATGAGTCAGAGGTCTTCAGATTAAAAGGCTGCTAGACAGCAAAACAGAATTAAAAACAAAACCCATTCTTAGAAGTATTTTTGTGAAATTTCAGGTCTCCAAGGATAAAGAGAAGATTCTAAAAGCCTGTAAGAAATAAATAGCTAAGTGAAAGTTTTCTTAGAAAAAATATTCAAATGGATAACAAAGTGCTCATCAGCCACACGTGATGGTAGAAGGTAATAATGACATGATGTTCCCATGAAAAGAGAGGGTTCTGCCATGTGATCCTCACCTGAGCCCCCAGCCTCAGTTGTTTATATCATTTATGAGACCATATTGTGGTTGATATTTGTTGACCTTTTCAAGGGGTATGAAGATGAATGAGAAGTCTCTTCAGCCAGAGGAACACTTCAGCTCTTCTACTGATTATATAATTGTATTTGTTAGTAGGTTCTGGAATAGCCCTCAATTCTGCATGGATTTCCTTCCATTTTGACAACTTTTTTTAACTTTAGAAGTGTCCCTTGAGTATCTTTCTCTTTCAGCACATGATTAACCTCTCTTTTTTTTTTTACATCTTTTTGAGATTTCTATACCATATAATTCACCCATTTAAAGTGTACAATTCAATGACTTTTAGCTTCACCAATCACAGACATGTGTAACCATCACCACAGTCTGTTTTAGAATACTTTTGTCACCTCAAAAAGAAACCCTGTTAAGCAGATACCTATGTATTTTCTGTCTCTATAGATTTCCCTATTTGGGACTTTCATATGAATGGGATCATATAATACATGGACTTTTGCTTCTTCCATTAATCATAAGGCTTTCAAGTTTGATTCAAGTCGTAGCATTTATCAGTACTTCATTCCTTTTTATGGCTACATAGTACACTGTATAAAATACATATTTTGTTTATCCATTTACCCATTGATGAACATTTGGATTATTTCCACCTTTTGGCTATTATGGATAATGCTGCTGTAAACATTCACAGACACATCTTTGTGTTGACATCTTTTCATTTCTCTTGGTATGTATCTAGGAATGGAATTTCTAGGTCATTTGGTAACTCCATGTTTAATCATTGGGGAACTGTCAGTCTGTTTTCCAAAATGGTTGTACCATTTTACATTCCTACCAGCAGGGGCAGAGTAAAGAGAGTTCTTATTTCTCCACAATTTTTTTTAACACTTGTTTTTACCTGACTGTTTTTATTCTGCTCTTCTGACTGGATGTCGAGTGGAATCTCATTGTAGTTTTGACTTGCATTTCCCTGATGGCTAATGACACCAAGCATGTTTTCATGTATTTACTGGTCATTTGCACATCTTTCTGGGAGAAATGTCTATTTTTATCTTTTGCCCATCTTTTAATTGGGTTATTTATCTTTTTATTATTGAATTGTGAGAGTTTATCTGATATCTTTGGGTAACCATTATCCAGCCTACAGCAGGTCCCAATACTGAGGCATTTTGTGTGTGTGTGTGTGTGATGCTGTTGTCCTACAACCTTATTTTCAGTTAATACTGTGTGTATGACTACAAAATCTATGATATTATCTTAGCCTACTTCATAAGAAGTTCTGTGGACTTTTGATATGCACAAAGGATCTGAGACTTTCTTGAATCCTAGGTTTCTATATGCAGAAATGTTTAATTCTCTAGACTATTTCCCAAATCACATTTCAACATGAAGGATTACATTTGTTAGGACATATCAGCCCAGAAGTTAATTGCCTATCAATAACTTGTTATTCATCTCTAGATGAAAAAAATGTACCCTGGTCATTTAGATTTTTTATTAATTGCTTTATTTTTTTAAGATTTTATTTATTTGAGAGAGGGAGAGAACATGAGGGGTGGAGGGGCAGAGGGAGAGGGAGAAGCAGATTCCCCGCTGAGCTGGGAACCTGATGCGGGGCTTGATCCCAGGACCCCAGGATCATGACCTGAGCCGATGGCAGACG
The DNA here is from genome assembly GCF_011800145.1 of Mirounga leonina. Lineage (NCBI taxonomy): Eukaryota > Metazoa > Chordata > Mammalia > Carnivora > Phocidae > Mirounga > Mirounga leonina. The sequence goes on from NW_023270415.1 coordinate 11,943,829, forward strand.
CTTAACCAACTGAGCCACCCAGGGGTCCCATAATTGCTTTAAATTATGTAGAGCATATATGGCATAAATGGCAGACTCATTCATGTCATACACTATTAGATTAAAGAATGAATTATCAAAATCTTTGTGGTTATCATTGTAATATTCTTAGAACTTTTAGGGTTACTTTATTTCCAATATATCACTCGCAGTTGACTTTATTTTATGGCCACTTTTTACTCACACACACACACACACCCACACACAACACACACACAATAACAAAATTGTGTTATTACACAATTTACACCCACACAAAAACAATACAAGGTATTGTATATGCACATTGAGGATTATAGAATCAAAAACTCCATGGAGATATGGATGTCAGCTGATCAAGTTTACTCACTCACTCTTACCCATTAAGTGATTTGCATCTGTACAGCATTCTTTAAACCTGTATAATTCAAATGTTTCAATTGGAAAAATTACTAATCACTTCGTATCATGGGCCTTTGAATTTCCTCTAAAATAGTGAAAATTATAGATGTTAAATCTATTCACCCTAAGGATCCCTGAATAAAAGTCTAGAAATAGCGAGCAATAACATTGCCTTACTTTCCATTATTCAGAGACATTTAGTAAGTGGAGCTTTTCCAGGAGAGAATGAGTAAGGGTCTCAAGATCAAGAGAAATAGTTGAAGGATCTGTGATGAGATGATGTAAAGAGATTTGATAACTCTCTTCAAGTAACAAAAGTACTTCCATATGGAAAAAAGGATTATAGCTTTTTAGTTTAATCACAGAAGGTAGAACTGGGACAAACGAATAAATCTTTTAGAGAATTCAGTTCAAAGAAGCGCTTTCTAAGAATGAGAACTGAACATCCTTGGAATAGGATCTCATAATAGGTAGTAAATTCTATAAACTGGGACATGTTCAAGTCAAGACGTTGGTCAATCCCTTCATCAGATAATGGTGGTTGTGCTGATGTAGTGTGAGAATTGATATCCTTCCAGGTTTTGCTCATACTGCAGATTCTATTCTGAGTTCACACATAAGTGTTATAAAACATTTAGAGCTTAATTTAATAATTACCAGAGGGTTGAATGTTATTCTTTTGTAATGATGTTAAAATATTACTGTACAAGAAATACTAGAATTTGTAATCTAATCTTCTGGACCTTTCCGACTTGGGGATGTTATTAACAGTGGGGGAAGGGGACAGTCCTGCTATTTGTTATTCTAGAGAAGTAAAATTGAGCTATCATTGTCTTAAAATGTTTCTGCAAAGTATAATTTTCTCATGATGTTCATCATATAATTAAGCAGATTTTTACAAAATATATAATATATGTTAGTGATATCAATAAATGAAATGGTATTCTAGTGTGACACAGTCTTGCCCACAAATACATACTTCAAACTTCCAAACTCTTTTAAAATATGATAAATATAATTCACTAATATTCTTATAAAAATTTAAAATTTTCATTCAAAGTATGCTTTTATATATAAAATAATCCCTCTCTTATTTTATTTGCCTTGTACCAAACATACAGATGACTACATTACTAAAAAGTATTAAAAAGCTGGTCTCTTTTTTTTTGTCTTAGAGTTTTAGTATATATAGAGTGAACAATTTAAAAATAATGATCTTTAGAAAGTTTTTTCTTAGAATGTGATGGTTATGACCCTAGGAACAGACTATAGATACTATATTGGTACTTTCAAGAATATAAATACTATGTTTCCAGGAAACTAAGTCCTCCTATTGATCTGTCTACAAATTATGTGTGACATTGTGAAGAAGAAGAGAGGAAAGAAGATGAATTTTATATTCAAATTCTTGGCACAACACTTAGGTAACTGTAGGAACTCAGGTCACATAACATCTCTGAGCTTCAGTTTCTTAAACTCTAATATAGATATAATAGTACTCACCATATGGGTTTCTGTTTTATATAGAATATAGGAATAATACATAAGAATATAATTCTTAGAGTGCTAGACAAAATTGCATGAGCTTGATCATTGCTGTAATTGTATTAGCTGGTAGAATTACTATTACTATTATCACTACTTATTTGTCTGTTTGTTTTTCAGTAGGTTCCATGCCCAGCATGGATCCCAGAACAGGACTTGAACTCATGACCCTGAGAGCAAGACCTGGGCTGAGACCAACAGCTGGATACTTAACTGACTGAGCCTCCCAGGTGCCCCACTATTAACATTACTTTTTTTCCCACTCTCCCCAGTTTTTATTTTTGAGTCTCCCCATTTTTTAATTTAAATTCAATTTAATTAACATATACTGTATTATTAGTTTCAGTGGTGGAGTTCTGTGATTCATCAGTTGCATATAACACCCAGTGCTCATTACATCAAGTGCCCTCTTAATGCCTGGCACCCATCTACCCCATCCCCCCACCACCGCCGCTCCAGCAATCCTCAGTTTGTTTCCTATAGTTAAGAGTCTCTTATGGTTTGTCTCCCTCTCTGTTTTTATCTTACTTTTCTTCCTTTTCCCTATGTTCATCTGTTTTGTTTCTTAAATTCCACATATGAGTGAAATCATGTGATATTTGTCTTCCTCTGACTGACTTATTTAGCTTAGCATAATACCTTCTAGCTCCACCCACATCATTGTAAATGGTAAGAGTTCATTCTTTTTGAAAGCTGAATAATATTATATTATATATAGAATATTATATATTCTATATATGCCACATCTTCTTTATCCATTCATCTGTCAATGGACATCTAGGGTCTTTCCATAGTTTGGCTATTGTGGACATTGTTGCTAAAAACATTGGGATGCAGGTGCCCCTTCGAATCATTGTTTGTATCCTTTTGATAAATACCTAATAGTACAATTGCTGGTCATAGGGTAGCTCTATTTTTAACTTTTTGAGGAACCTCCATACTGTTTTCTAGAGAGGCTGCACCACTTTACACTTACACAATAGTGTAAGAGGGTTTCCCTTTCTCTACATCCTCACCAACATGTGTCGTTTCCTGACTTGTTAATTTTAGCCATTCTGACTGGTGTGAGGTGGTATCTCATTGAGGTTTTGATATGGATTTCCCTGACGTCAAGCGATGTTGAGCACTTTTTCATGCATCTGTTGGCCATTTGTATATCTTCTTTGGCGAAATGTCTGTTCATGTCTTCTGCCCATTTCTTGACTGGATTTTTTTGTTTTCTGGGTGTTGAATTTGATAAGCTCTTTGTAGATTTTGGATACTAGCCCTTTATCTGATAAAACATTTGCAAATATCTTCTCCATTCTGTAGGTTGCCTTTTAGTTTTGTTGTTTTCTTTGCTGTGAAAAAGATTTTTATCTTGATGAAGTCCCAATAGTTCATTTTTGCTTTTGTTTCTCTTGCCTTTGGAGATGTGTCTAGCAAGTTGCTGTGACTGAGGTCACAGAGATTGCTGCCTGTATTCTCCTCTAGGATTTTGATGGATTCCTCTCTCACGTTTAGGTCTTTCATCCATTTTGAGTCTGTTTTTGTGTAAGGTGTAAGAAAGTGGTCCAGTTTCATTCTTCTGCACATGGCTGTCCAATATTCCCAGCACGATTTGTTGAAGAGACTGTCTTTTTTTCCATTGGATGTTCTTTCCTGCTTTGTCAAAGATTAGTTGACCATAGAGTTGAGGGTCCATTTCTGGGTTCTCTATTCTGTTCCATTGATCTATGTGTCTCTTTTTGTGCCAACACCATACTGTCTTAATGATTATAGTTTTGTAATACAGCTTAAAGTACTGAACTATGATGCCTCCAACTTTGGTTTTCTTTTTCAACATTCCTTTTGCTATTAGGGGTCTTTTGTGATTCCATACATATTTTAGGATTATTTGTTCCAGCTCTGTGAAAAATGCTGGTAGTATTTTGATAGGGATTGCCTTGAATGTGTAGATTACTTTGGGTAGCATAGACATTTAACAATATTTGTTCTGCCAATCCATGAGCATGGAGTGTTTTTCCATTTCTTTGTGTCTTCTTCAATTTCTTTCATAAGCGTTCTACACTTTTCAGAATACATATCCTTTACCTCTTTGGTTAGGTTTATTCCTAAGTATCTTTTTGGTGCAATTATAAGTGGGATTGATTTCTTAATTTCTCTTTCTTCTGCCTCATTATTAGTGTATAGAAATGCAACTGACTTCTGTGCATTGATTTTATATCCTGTGACTTTGCTGAATTCCTGTATCAGTTCTAGCAATTTTGGTGTGGAGTTTTTGGGTTTTCTATAAAGAGTATCATGTCATCTGTAAAGAGTGAAAGCTTGACTTCTCCTTTACTGATTTGAGTGCCATTTATTTCTTTTTGTCTTCTGATTGCGGTAGCTAGGACTTCCAGTACTGTGTTGAACAACAGTGGTGAGAGTGGGCATCCCTCTCATGTTCCTGACCTTAGGGGAAAAGCCCTCAGGTTTTCCCCATTGAGGATGATTTTCGCTGTGGGTTTTTCATAAACAGCTTTTATGATATTGAAGTATGTTCCCTTTATCCCTGAATGGTGGGGAGTTTTTATCAAGAAAGGATGCTGTGGGGCACCTGAGTGGCTCAGATGGTTAAGCATCTGCCTTCAGCTCAGGTCATGATCCCGGGATCCTGGGATCGAGCACCGCATTGGGCTCCCTGCTTGGTGGGGAACCTGCTTCTCCCTCTCCCTCTACTGTTCCCCCTACTTGTGCTCTCTCGCTCTCTCTGTCAAATAAATAAATAAAATCTTAAAAAAAAAAAAAGGATGCTGTATTTTGTCAAATGCTTTTTCTGCATCTACTGAGAGGATCATAGGTTTCTTTTCTTTTATTAATGTGGTGTATCACATTGATTGATTTGCAGATGTTGAACCACCCTTGCAGCTCAGGAATAAATCCCACATGGTCATTGGATCCTTTGGCTAGTAATCTTAGTGAGAATTTTTGCATCCATGTTCATCAGGGATATTGGTCTGTAATTCTCCTTTTTAGAATTGGCCTCGTAGAATGAATTTGGAAGTCTTCCTTATCGTTACTTTTTAAAGAATCTTTGCAATGGGAGCTGATTGCCTCTATCAACTCTATCAACTACTCAGCCTCAGTCACTTCACCTCCAAGACATTTAAGATATCAGAGAAAATCCCACATTAGTTATCCCATTTCTTTATCCTACAAATAGGATTATTTGAAAATGAATTTTGATAAAACCAAAAATAATAGGCTAGCTACTCAATGCCAGCTCTTGAAAGTTAACACCAATATGGAAAGGAGTAAAACGTCTCCAGGTCTATATTTCTTTTTTTTTTTAAAGATTTTATTTATTTATTTGACAGAGAGAGAGAGACAGTGAGAGAGGGAACACAAGCAGGGGGAGTGGGAGAGGGAGAAGCAGGCTTCCTGCTGAGCAGGGCGCCCGATGCCGGGCTCAATCCCAGGACCCTGGGATCATGACCTGAGCCGAAGGCAGACGCTTAACGACTGAGCCACGCAGGTGCCCCTCCAAGTCTATATTTCTTATAAAAACTTAGCGACTCTCTTACCCCAAATCCTGGTATTAGTTAGTTCTTAGCTAAAAGAAAGTTTAAATCTCTAATATATAAGAAATAATACTACATTATTTTCAATGCTGTATTTTTTCTAATAAAGAAATTAATATATAAAATTACTAAGTTTTGTGTATATAATATAAAGTATTGTTTGGTCCTTATTCTTAAGAATCTCATAAACTATTACGAAGAAAAACACAAACATAATTCCATTTATGTCACTGCTAGAATTATCATATTTTTAAAAAATGATTTCAAGTTTAGCTATGCTAGGTAAATGTTTTAAATTTAACCTACTCTTTTTCTTCTGTTTCTTTTTCTTAATGCTTCCAATCCTCCACCTAACCCTTCCTTTTTTTTTCTTTTCTTTTAGTTAAACTTTTTTCTTACAGTTATATACTGTGGTCTCTGTTGTTTTATAATGCCCATCCCTACTATCTCATAAACATTTCACAGAGGAAGTGAGTTAGTTATGCTGCAACAAACTGGGACATCATTCTTGGCAGAGTTTTCATGCCAGGCACATCTCATAGCCCCATCCACTGTTGGTTGCCTTTGAGGGCCTATTTCTGACCTAATGGTCTCTGGATGATGGGGTTGGCATGACACAAAGCATAGCGACTTATAGCTGTATTTTTCCTAGCTACACCATGGCTGTGGCCAGTATCTGGTATGCCCAGTCCAGCCTAGATCCCATTATTGTAGACTTCAAATCCTTTTTTGTATTGATCCAGCTCCGTTACCTCTTCTCTGGCACATCTTCCTCGTACACGATGCCAGTGTACACAAAATACTAAATATATCTAGAAAAAAAAATTGACAAAACTATGTAAATTCATTAGTAGTAAAAAGTAGAAAGTAAATAGTAAAAAGTAGAATTGTTACAAATTTGTCATTGTCAATATGTAATGGACTCTCAAAACACTTTGACAGTCTTTAATGCAGGCATCCTCACTGGAATTAGTACAATCTTTCCATAATGTTCTTTAGATCCTCTGACACAATCTCACACAGATGTTTCTAACATGCTACCTCTCCAACGAATCTGTCGAGTCCACACGGGTACTCTCCCTTCTGTCTAATCTCAGAAGTCCCTTCTATACAAGAATAACACCTCCCTCCATCTGTGCTTTATCCTCATTCTTTCTCACATCCTTTGAACTTCCCTCCATTAATTATTCTCATGCTACTTGTATTTCTGGCTTCTTTGTTTCAACTGGCTCCTGATCCTAATTCGATTCATGCCTGATCTCTCCCATTTTTGTCTCTTTCCTTTTGTACATAGAAAAACTTACCAAAGGCGTAGACTCATTGCTGCTATTTTTCTACCTCTCCCGTATTACAAAAATTCATTATTATGCTGCATCCATACCCACTCTCCCACATTTCACTGTACAAATCCTGTCATTTTCTTCAAGTTCTCATACTATTTGGCCTCTATAGCATTTATCAGTCATCAGTCCTCTTTAAATTTTCTCCCTGGTATTTTTCCCTCTTAGCTTCTTTAGTTACTTTTTTCCAGAGTCCAGCGGACATTCTTCATCCTTCAGCTCATCACTGAAATGTGATTTCTCATGTTCTCCTCTCAGTCCCTGGCTCATGTTCCTTCTCCTGGTTGATTTTCTTCACTCTTGTTATCAAGTGTATAATCACATTGAAACACTTATCTCTAGATAAGACTTACCCAAAATCCAGATCTGAATATCCATTTGTTAGGCAGCTCTCTTTGGATTTCCCACATGAAACCCAAAACTCAGCAAATTTAAAATGTTGTTCTCCACCACACCCCTAACTCTGTTTTTCCAGATTTCATCATCATCTTAGATACCTAAACTAAAAATTCCATACTTCCATAACTCCGAGTATGGTCTATTTCCTATTCCTTCCAGAGAAATCTGTTTATTCTGGGGAATATAAATTTTAGATTTCTGCTGTTTTGAAATCTTAAATAAATTCAAGAAATTGTCATTCTATCAAAGAAAAAAAGAAAAATGAGGTGACTGATTGAAAATTTAGATCTGTCAGATTAAATGAAAGAACTGAATAAAATAATAATCTTATAAGATCATTTAAGTAACATTAAAAATAGTAAAAAATAGAACTGACATGGCCCTTCTGAAATTGACAATGTAAAATGCATGCTTTTGGAGCGTTTCCAGAATATAGAGAAAGAGTTTTTAAAAAGTTCTCAGAGTGGAAAAGTTACTAAAAGACAAAATAAAAGAAAAACTTTCTTGTTCTAAATAGAGAGATTGAGAGGGTTATCCTGAACCTGTAAATATTAATTAAAAGAACAAAAAAAGCCACATCTAGGCTTATACGCTTTTTAATTTTAAAGATACATATATACTTCTACTCAGGTTCAAGTAGAAAAACAATTAGGAAAAATTTAATGAAAAATATTAGGGGCTATATCATTATTTTTTATAACATGTAAAGGTAGATAATGGCATGGCAGCTAATAATAACACTTCCTTAAATAGCAAACATTTGTTGATTACTTATGTTCCAGAACTATGCTGCATATTTATAGACATTATTTCATTTAATCCTCAAAACAAATATAAGACAGATGTTATCATTAATCACATTCTACAGATGAGTAAACTGAGGCTTTAGAGAGGTTGAGAAATATGTCCTTGTCACAAAGCTATTAAAAAACAGAGCAGGTACTGGAAGAGTCTGACTGATGTCAGACTGTAATGCCATACGGTGGTTTTCAAGATGTGGTCCACAAACCATACTCATTGGAATTATATGCACTCTTACCAGGAACCTGCATTTTGAGGAAATAACCCTGGTGATCCCTAATGTCCTATGCATTATGCTAGACTCGTTTATAGGGAGAGAAAAAATAATCCAAGTGCTGTCATGAGTAAAGGCACAGTGAAGACATTATATAGAACCTCAATTTAAAGACTCAGAAAGTAAGCAACCTAATGTACTTTTCATCAAAAATGGACTTGATGACATATTTTAGTCACCAGAAGCATGAATTAAACAAAGAACCCAAGACTGAGGAAGTATGAAAGATTGGTAGCTATGCTGCTCGTATGTTCTTTGTGGGTAAGTTACTTAACCCCTGTGTCTTTAGGTTTCTTATCTTAAAATTGGAGTCATCACAGCTCCTATGTCATAGAGTTGCCATGAGGTTTCAGTAAGATCATTCAAAATGTGCCTAGCAAAGTAACAGCATTCTAGAAATAAAAGCTTTATTTTATGGACTGTCAAGCTGTGAGAGAAGGTATTTCAAAAGAATCCATATTTTAAGGAGGTATGGTTATTGAAAGAATAATCGTCTATGCACAGAGGGGTTAGCATGGTGAACTAGAATTCACATCAAGCCTGGAATTTAGAAAGGGGTATTTGCATTGAGCTGAGCAATTGCTACTCAAATTTCTCTCAACACATGTGTCTCCTGGGGGGGAAAAAAAGGCTGAATGTTCACTTAAGTAGTGGTCTTGCTGATTCCCCAAGAAGGCACCTTCACGAAGAAATCCCTCTAAAAGATTTCTACTCTGATTTCACCGAAGATAGCCTCATCTTTACGACACCCAGAAGACTGAATATCTCTGACCGGGAGGCCTGTGATACCCAGAGTCCGTCTTCAAAGAGCAGTCCATGGAGATAAAGAGTAGATTACTGATTCCAGAGTACATGTCAGATATTGCCTAGGGACTTCCTAAGTAGAGGTCAAGGTCCTACTGTTATACAGGTAGGGGTTAATGAGCTAGCAAATTAGGATATTAATATTAATGGAGCATCCTTAGTACCCACAGGCTAATGAAGTCTGGGGTCATTTGGGTTATATTAACATCAAACAAAGTGGAATTTTAGGCCAAAGGCTTTTGCCAGGATAAAGAGAACAATTTTATTGATTAGAGAAGACAAAATCTGTAGTTATTACCTGAGGTAAATAACATATATCAAAAATATAAAGCTAAACACTACTAAAAATTTAAGGAGCAACTGAAAACATAGTAAGAGTGTTCCTCAGTCTTTGATGGATGAAGCAAAAAAAAATTTTAATCATTTTAGAAAATCTGAATAATATAATTAATGAGATCATACATAAGAGGTATATACATAGTGTGTATTGATTATGGGTATACCAAAATGTTTTTCCTTTTAGGAAATGCTGGTACTTAAAAAAATAAAATACAATAAATCCCAACAAAGGAGAAATTCTCCAAAGTAGAAAAGATACAGGCCATATTCTGTGAGGAAATGAATTGCATATAAAATTAATAACAAAGGGATTAAGCATTTCCTAACCACCTAGAAATAAAGCCTATCAGAAAGTGACAGTAGTGAAAAGACTATATATTAAAAATCCTAAGAGAAACATATGCGCTAGTAGGAAAATATTCTTAAAGCTTTTTAGTATTGAGATAATTAAGAAAGAAAATATCCAGTCAACTTTATATATTAAGAAGGGAATCATAAAATAAAAATATTGAAAGAGAAAGCAATTAGTAGTGCTAACAAATTAATGATTTAGAACAAACAGAACAACTGATGAAAACAATCCTGGAATGTGTTCTTTGAAAACCACAAAAGCAGAACAGCTGAAACAGGATTCTGTCATCTTGGGTCTGCCATTTACTAGCTCTGTGATCCAAGTTCTTTGATCCTTTTGAGTTCCCTTCCCCAACCTGGAAATGGGCCTAATAATACCATTCGTGGCTTTGTACATTTCCCTCCTTATAGGAAAGTCACTAGTGTCCTGTGAGTCAGGTAGAAGGTGTCTTGCTGATTTTGTGGTATTTGGCAAGTTATTTTTGGGAATCTACCAATCGCCTTCCCTGTGACGGTGGAGCCTGGTCGGTGTGTGTGTCTGGAAGGATGCGGAGTGTGGGTGTCCACGCCAGGTTTCTATGACCCCTTCTCCTCCAAGCCGGTGCTTTCCCAAACCTGTGTTTGTGTAAAGTGCACATTACTGACTACACAACAGGGCCGGGTCCCAATCCGTTCTTTGTAAAGCGTGCCAAGAATAGAGCAAGAGGTTGGGGGCTCAACGGGGGAACTTTTGTTTATTTTCTCCTTGCGATTTTAATTTCGATCTTTGCATGAATGCCAGATTTGATTTGTAGGTCCAGCTCTCTCTCCCCTTTCTTCTTTGACTGCTGCTTCCATGAAAAAAAATTTTTTTTTCCAGAAAAGCTTTAGGCATATGAGCTTGGATGCTATACTTTATTTGGCTGAATATAGTACAAGATGGTAGAAGAGGTAAATTAACAAACACTGGGAGAACACCACAGCAAGATCCCATAACTTTTAATGCGGCTTTTCATCTCTTTTTCCATTACTTTAATGGAAATTCCTTTAGAGATGTTAGTTTAGTTTATTTAGATTATGTCATTTAGGAGTTTGATGATAGTTCTAGTTTCACTTAAACTTAGAGCAGTGTTTATAAAACTTCTGTGGGCCTTAAAGAAATAGCTGATGCATTTCCAGGACAGCCAATTTGGAATTCAAGGCAGACCAAACTCCTCACACCATTTAAATAGATGATTCTCCCGGTGGACAGATGGACTAGTGAGGAGATGGCCAGGTTGGTGCTTTTTTTTTTTTTTTTAAACACTGATAGTCAAAAACAGTAATTTTTTGGATCACAGAGTGTGTCTAAAACAAATAATTGATTTAACCCCCTTCAATCCTTCTTGAAACAATAAACAAAGGGTCTTCCTCCTATCCTGGTAGGAAGTAAATTTCTTCTTGAGAGCAAGTTAGTCTTTTGTGAGGAACAAGAACTTTTTAAGGTCCCGAGGATACCATTTAGCAAATTATTGTAACAGTTTCCTTAGTGATACCCAAGGGCCCAGAAAGATTTAATGAGCCTTCGAAAGTGCCAAAGTTACTTTTAGGGAGTAACGTATAACTGGAGGAATTTAGCTAACTACACTGGAAAGTTTCTTTGGATGGTTTTGTAGATCAAGGGCAGATAAAAAAGGATGTTTTCTAAATAGAGAAAAGACTTCTTCATGAGATAAGCTTTATTTAATCCTATCAGGTTGCACAGCTAAGAATATTATATTTTAGATGCAATACATGTAGTAAAATGCCTTTGAACTGCTTGTTGTTTGCCTGTATTTATTCTGTTGTCTTAAGATCAATAAGAATATAAATACCTTCTTTCAGGGTTGCAGAGCTGCTTTGGAATCTAATCTGTTAGTTTCTGTTAAGAGTGTGCAAGTCAGAATAAAGTAGTTTGGGTCATGTTATTCATATACCACTGTGGTTTGGTTTTGACACCTGCCTCTACCATCAAAGGTAAATCTAAATTACAAATAGTGTCTCTTAGATTACAAGTATATTGGGAAATAGGACTTTCTCCTTATTTCCAACTTTTCAAAATAGAATTTAAGTAACTTGGAATAATTCTCAGCACTGCAGGCAAAAAATGGCAGGTGTTTTAAACTGAGTCAGTACTGAAATGCTGTGCCTATTTGGGATCACAATGAAGTCACTGACATTATTTATAAATTTCATATAATGTATATTTTATATGCATATATATAAATGAATAAATACAGGTGAATATAAATATTTCTATATAAATATTATATATATATTTATATATTTTTGAGGATATATATATCCTCAAAAAAATGCCTTAAGATCATTTTAATTAAATTATAGAACAGATATTTGACTTTTGGCCTCAGTGGAAAAGGGTAACATCAAGCATTTTGAAAGAAAATTTGACTTGGTTATTCTACAATCTTTGTTTCTTCATGATTATAAGCACATCTTAGGAACTTTTTAAAATTTACCTTGAAGAAAGGTGCTCGTTATTAAAGTTTCCCTTTTCAGACAGGATAACCTTGGAATCACATATTAGAGGTAACTACAGTGACTCACTGATTACTTTGCCATGCCAATCTTCCCAGACATTTCAACCTCCTTCAGTGAAAAAAAAAGGCAACATTAAGAGAATCAACATGATGTTTATTATCCCCTTTGCTTCTCTTTGGATTCCAGTTCCTAATGTTTTTCTTTTGGGGTGTTCAATTCATGGAAGTAAGAGACTGAATACAGTCATGAGGAGTGCAAGGCACCAAGTGACCTTGATGGGACTCACATTTGCTCGGAAACTTGGGGCTGACCTAGTCCAAACTCTTGGCTTATCTCTATCAGAGCCCAGGGTATGAAGCTTTTGTATGACGTCAATCAAAATCTGTAACCAAGGACACCCGGGTCACTCAGTTGGTTAAGCGTCTACCTTCTGCTCAGGTCATGATCTTGGGGTCCTGGGGTCAAGTCCCGTATCGGGGTCCCTGCTCAGCGGGGAGTCTGCTTCTCCCTCTGCCCCTCCCCCTGCTTGTGCTCTGTCTCTCACGCACGTGTGCATGTGCAAAAGTAAATAAATAAAGTCTTTAAAAAAAAAAAAATCTGTGACCAAGTAGAATTGGACCAACAAGCCCATTTTTCTGCTAAAACCGTTTTAAGCACTAGTCTCCAGAGACAAAAGCAAGCATCCGAAGGCTACTGTATAGTTTCCTCAAAAGGTGAATTTAAAAACATTCTCTGAGGGTTATAACTGTTAATTTTTAAATCCCTTTTGCTTTTCTCTTGAAATTAATCTGGTGGATTCCGAATTTTATTGCACTTAGAATCACTTGGGAACTTTAAAATCCTGATACCCAGATTGCATCCCAAAGCAATTAAGCCAGAATGTCTGGAAGTGGAAGCTAGGCATTAATGTTTTTAAAGAACTTTTTTGTCATCCCAACTGAAACTCTGTAGCTATTAAACAATAACTCCCCCTTACCTTTTTCTTGCCAGCCCCCAGGGTACCACCATTCTGCTTTCTGTCTCTATGAATTTGACTACTCTGTGTTCCTCCTATAAGTGAAATCATATAGTATCTGTCCTTTCGTGTCTGGTTTATTTCACTTAGCATAATGGCCTCAGGTTGTCCGTGTTGTAGTATGCGTCAGGATTTTTTCCCTTTTAAAGCTGAATAACATTCCATTGTATGTATACACTACATTTTGTTTACTCGTTCATCCATCAACGGGCATGTGGGTTGGACATTTTGGCTATGGTGAATAATGCTGCCATGAACATGAGGGTACACATATCTGTTTGAGTTTTTGCTTTCAATTCTTTTGGGTATGTGCCTTGAAGTGGAATTGCCAGGTCATATCTTAAATCTATGTTTAATTTTTGGAGGAGCCACCATACTGTTTTCAGTAGCAGCTGCACCATTTTACAGCACCTCCACCCCCCAGCCCCCAGCCCCAGAGCAGTACACCATGGTTCCAGTTTCTTCATCTCCTCACCAACATTTTTTTGGTAATAGCCATCCTCATGGGTATAAAGTGATATAATTGCTATTTGACAGTCACTACACTCATCCCTTCCTTTTTTTTTCCAGGCCATCACCACTTTGTGTTTTAATTCTTCCCTTACACAGCTTAGAACATTATTACTCCAAGTGTGGTCTATGGAACTCCAGAATAAATATCATCCGGGAGCTTGTTAGAAGTAAGGACTTGAAGTCGCCCCTCCAGGTTTACTAAATCAGCATCTGCCTTTTCACAAGAGCTCCAGGTGACTCGTACACACATGAACGTTTAAGAAGCACTTTACATGTCACTTCAGTTACTCCTGACATCATCTTCAAGACTTTTCCAACCTTGCCTTTCTACTGCACTCACACAACCCTTCGGCTAATCCAAGATTCTGCACTGCTAAAGAATATATCTACAAAACCGCACAATCTGGAGGATTGTTGCTGTGGTATAGTCATGACATCAGCCACACATGAGCCCTCATCACCTCCTTTTTAAGTCTCCTTTGTACATTCCAGGTCATATTACCAAAAAAAAGCAGTTCTCATTGGCAATGCTCTCCTCTTGACCTTTCTCAGCCCATCTTACTCTTTTCTGGAGGCACTTGCATTCTTCTCCCTGGAGAAAACAGGGGCTTTCAGACCCAAAGCTTCTCCATTTATTGCCTTCTTATCTCCAGTCTAACACTCACCCACCTCCTCCTCCAATGATAGAGAAGGAAATATTCTTGTTCTTTTCAAGGTTTTCCTTCTCCATCTGTGCCCATGAATCTCCACTCTTCTTGTCTCTCCTTCAACCACATCATCAACCACTGCTTGTTCTTCAAAGGCTTTTCCTTAAATATCACTCACTTAGAATCCTAACTATTGATTTCACCCTCAAGGCTCATTTTTTAAAAAAAGACTTCAGATAGCCTGTAAACAAATGATTTTGTCCTTCTTGAATTCAGCTACATTCACCTCCAGTCATCTGAATTGACATCTGTCATTCTTTCTGAGACGTTACTCTTGACTGTGCTTTCTTCTCAAGTCAGTTTATGGCTTCCTTTTCTGAGCCCCCATAATAGCAGTGCATGACTCTATTACAGCACTTACTAAGATGCATTGTCCTTGTTCCCAGGCCTGCCTCCAAAATAGAGACAGTGAACCAACCGAAAAAGTATTTCTAGCACATAACTCCATTTCTGGGATATAGGAGACACTCCATAGCACTTACTGAATCGCTGAATCAAGGAAGTCAGATTCTCCAGTGTTCTGATATTCTGGCCCCTGGTCAGCACTGGTAGCAGCAATTTCCTGTCTTCACCAACTTTGCCCCCCAGTTGCTTCTTGTGTCTTGCAACTTGTAATGCACCTGTATAATCGGAGGGTATATAAGCTTTAACTTACTGAAAGCATGGTTTTCCTTCATGTACGTTAATTTCAAACTTATTTTCCATTAAATGAGAAGGAAAAGTCTACTTTATTTGTAATTTTAATGGTACTTCAAATATTTTGGGATTTTACAGCTACCAAGTAAAATTGGTTCTCTAATATGAATTTGAAGCAATTTCTTCAGCATTCCAAGACCAGTATTTCTCAGCCCTTAATATGCAACAAGATTACCTGGGGATCTTGTTAAAATACAAATTCAGATTTAAATTCTGTTTCTGTAGGACTGGGTTGGGTATGAGATTCTGCTTTTCTAACATATTTTCAAGTGGTACCAATCTGGTCTGGGGACCACACTTTGACTAGCAACATCTAAGACCATCACCTCATGTTCTAAAATCTCCAGTTTCATTGTGTAAATTGATCATTTCATGGTTAAAGATAGGAAGTTATATGTTGTATTGACGAAGGCTATTTAAAAAGAAAGAGCAAATATCAAATTGATAGTTGCTTCCTTTTCTGATAAATTAGAATGTGTCATGAGTTAGAAGGGATTGGGAAAAGAATACCGGAGACAATATTTTTGTTTGTTTTAATACTAAAAGCAATTTCAAACTATGATAGATTCGTTTGGAGTGGTTTATGACTTAAGACTTGAAGCAGTAAAATACAACTTTAAGAAGAGGAGAGCCACGTCATGGGACACAGAACAAGGTCTTACTTTTTTTTGGCAGCCTGAGTCAAAATGTAAAGCATGGCTATAGAGTTGCTTATCTTGTTGGGCATGATGCATGAGCACCTCTTTGAAGGAGCCTAGAGCAGGGGACAGGATGAAGTATAGAAGCATGCATTAGGTCTTCCCCAGAACTTCTCAAGAGTGCTGTCTACGACTGCCCCATTGGCCATACTGAAGGTGCCCTTGGTATTGAGCAGCACAGTGGCCCTGAAGCTGAGCAAGGCTACCAGGGCTAGCTCAAGAAGTGTAGCTAGGTAAACTGGTCCTGATTTTAAGCAGCACTATAGTTACAATCCTAGAAATGAGGACCCATTGATATTTATTCAGCTGAGCAGGGGAGGACCCTACAGGGAGATCAGCATCCCCCCTAGGTCAGCAGTTCTCCATCCTGACTACATAGAAGAATCACCAGGGTACACTGAAGGCACTGTCCTGCCAGGGCCCACTCTCAAACGTCCTGATGTAACTGGCCTATGGTAAGGCACAGGCATCGGTAATTTTAAGTTTCCCAGGTGATGCTAATGTGCAGCATGGATAGGAACCACAGCTTTAAGTGCTCCCAGGATAAAACCCTCCTTCCCAGATGCGGCAGAGCATCTCTCTCTAGAGCTGGACCACTTGATTACAATTTTCAGGTTTAGACTCATTCCTCTCTCTAGGACAGTGGTTGTCAAACTTTGGTGGGCATCACAATCACCTAGGGGGCTTGCTAAAATTGTTGGTTCACAACATCAGGAGCTTCCTAAGTGTAATCTGAAACTGACCCCTGTACAAGGAAGGCAGGAAAAGACTAAAAAAGGAGGCAGACCCCTCCAGGTTGGTGGGTGGCAGGTTTCATAAGCAAGGGAACTTGACTTCCAAGGCATATCTCGGGCTGCCATAGGATGAGCAAATCTCCATGCACCTGCTCGCCAAATCTGAAAAGTTCATGTACAGGCCTCAACTGGGTTCAGTCACATACACTGTCCAGATGGTCTCAATGCCACATCACTATCTCAAAGCTATGTTCTTGGGGAAGCTTCTGGGAGCTGAAAAGGCAAACAGAATGCACATTCCAAGGATAGGGGAAAGACTGAGGAGACTCCAATCTCCTGCTCCACTTAAGGGTCAACCTGGGATCTCTTCCTCTTAATGACTTCCTCCAATAAAACATAGATTGTTCGGGCCTTTCCCCAGAGTTTCCAATGTGGTGGGTCTGGAGTGGGGCTGAAATTTGCATTTCTAACAAGCTCCTTGGTGGTGCTCTTGCAGCTGGTCTGAAGACCTAGGAAGAGGTCTGATTATTGCATCTTAACTCAGCATGAAACCCACCTCATTGTTACTCTGAAATCTTACCAATCCTGTGTGCTAGTTTAGGTGCCCAGCTTTCTATTGGTTTCTCTTTTTTCCTTACTTGGAAGTCCAAATATGGAACTTTCTAATTCGGAATCAGAAAACTTGGGCATCCTAAAGATGCTAAGCAACAGGTGAAGATTAGTCCTTTAGAGAATTACCACTGATGGTGGTGTTGAGGACAGAAAACAGTGAGGAAGGGTGATGACAGGGACATTGAAGGAGATGTACACCAGGCAAGGGCAGCAGCACTGGGATGAAGGGAAGGAAACAGTTCATAAGTATTAAGGACATCGTTTGCCACCATTGACTGACTGATGCTCGTGTGCTACGTTGAGGGAGAAGACAGAATCAAAGATAGTTCATTGCAATCCATGATTTGTCAGCAAAATTTATCATCACTACCAAACTTAAAACTTATCATCACTAGTTATGACTCAATTTTAGAATTTAATCCTTGTCACTAAATGGTTTAACATGGAAGTGATAGGTGTTCCTTATATCTTTTACAGAAGGAGTCAAGATGATAGTATAATGTATCTAAATTCAATCCTGTTCCCCTTTTATCTTTTTATAAAGAATCAGCTAAAACACAGATGGTTATCTAAGATTCCTTGATGTTTTTCACCAGGAGCTGTTATCGTGTTCTAGTAAGTTAGATTTCTTGGGGGAAGCACATTAATTCTTGCATGACACGAAGGAACTTCCATGTAGCTGAGAGTAGGAACCTTTCAGACCTCAGAGGAAGAAAGCTCAGGATTTCAGCAGGGCACACCAGAAGACTATGAAGATTTTTCAGGACTGTGTGATTTCTCATTTTTAGCACTCCCTTCCAGCAAAATTTTAGATTGTCTCATTCTACTTCTTGGAAATGAACCCAATAAAATGGCAAATATGCTTAGTGAGCCAAAGAAAACATTTGAAGCTGAATTTTGTCTTTGATTTTTCTCTTTTTTTTAATTGCTAAAAAACTTGTTTTTAAAAATGAGATTGGCATTAAGTTAATAGGATGATCTAATCAAGTCCCCTTGGCTTACAGTTCACAGAATGCTTAGAAATAAATACTCAGTATTATAACTAAATTTTCACATGGTATGATTCATTGCAATTTCCTTTGCATTTTCTGGCTAGAAAAACAATACAGAACCAATAACAACCAAAGAGGAGGTGTCAAGGAAAACAGGAGCTATGAAGTGAAGTATGTAAGGTTTTTATGGGGCTGCCTGGAAATCAAAGTTGTTTGTATAACTCAGAAGAGGTAATCTGATCTGGTGTTCCCAAAATTCCTTAAACTATTCATCTAGAAAACAGAAGATGTACTCTGGCTTCTTGAAACACTTTCCATCTTATAAGGCTACATCTCTTCCAAACTGTGATCCAGGATAAAGCTACATTAGAGCAAAAGGAATAACAGTTGGTGGAAATATAACAAGATAAAAGGTACAAGACAGAAATATCCACTGTAAAATCCCAGACGTGCAGAAGTGAGTTGTAATTTCAGCGGTCATTGTTACATCTTGAATTTTAATCTTTCATCTTTCCCTTCAGAATTACAAATTACAGAATATTGTAAAAACATGTTAATATTAGTAAAGTTCATGTTCTTTTATTTTAAGTACACACTAAGTGAGAGGATATTGAAAGGAGAAATGAAAATTTCCATATAGGCCTTTTCATATTTCCTCTGAATTAGTTGAAACTATTTTTAGGGTCATTCCATAACGTTTGAAAATTCATGGGGAAGAGAAAAAAAAAAAAAAGGAGAGAGAGAAAGAAGCCATAAGAGACTCTTAACGATAGAGAACAAACAGGGTTAATGGAGGGAGGTGGGTGGGGATGGGCTACATGGGGGTTGGGTATTAAGGAGGGCACTTGTGATGAGCACTGGGTGTTGTACGTAAGTGATGAATCACTGAAGTCTGCTCTGGAAACCAATATTGCACTGTATATTAACTACCTAAAATTTACATTTAAAAAAATAATAAAAAATTTAAAAAAAGAAAATTCAGTTATCAATGTAAAAAATATATATGGATTTTGAGCCAAGGCTTCTCTAGTTTAAATGTGTTATATATGTGGTGCTGTCAGAGCTGTCCATGATAAACAACACATTCCATCTACAGAGCAATCTCACTGACAGAATTATAAACTTAATATATAAAAAAAAAAAAAAAAACTTCAAATGATTTTACCTGGGGAAGGTTAAACATTCGTTCAGCTTTTCTTTGCACGGAGAATGTGAAGAATACAGTGGGGAATAAGCTGATATCAGCTGGCAAAGAGGTGGTCTTCTAAGTTTTACGTGCAGTAAGGGCATAATGACGATAAAGACGTGCGTCCAAGTAAACCTTGCATTACAGCAAGGCTGGTGTATTCATTCTGCAGTTTTAAAATGGCAAAATTTGGGGCGCCTGGGTGGCTCAGGCTGTTCAATGTCCGACTCTTGATTTCAGCTCAGGTCATGATCTCAGGGTCTTGAGATCCAGCCTCATGTCAAGCTCTGTGCTCAGTGGGGAGTCTGCTTGAGTCTTTCCCTCTGCCCCTGCCCCCACTCATGCTCACACTCTCACTCTCGCTCAAATAAATAAATAAATCTTAAAAAAAAAAAAAGCTAGCTCATAAAATGGAAACATTTTCCTTTGTACCTGAACGTTGCAAGCTCTGGCACTGCTTGAAAGTCTTGGAAGAACCCCTGTGATTGAAAATTGCTATAAAATGCATTAATGCCGGGGCGCCTGGGTGGCTCAGTTGGTTAGGCGTCTACCTTCGGCTCAGTCATGATCCCAGAGTCCTGGGATCAAGCCCCACATCAGGCTTCCTGCTTAGTGAGGAGTCTGCTTCTCCCTCTCCCACTCCGCCTGCTTGTGTTCCCTCTCTCACTGTCCCTCTCTTTGGCAAATAAATAAATAAAATCTTAAAAAAAAATAAAATAAAATGCATTAATGTAAATCAGAGATTATTCCATCTTGTCATTTAGAATAATTTAATTGATAATTCTCTTCAGCAAACAGGTTTTAAGAAGACCTGATGTCTCTGAGCAATAATTATAGACTTGCCAGAGTAACAGAATTAAACCTGGGTCTCTCCAGGTGTGTGTATGATATACTAAGTACAGATGTTCCTCAAGGCAAAAAGAATGGACACAGCTCGAGGACAGGATATTGACACAAATCTAGAATGATAATGAAGGTTGAACATCCAAGTGTCCTCTGAAGCAAGGATATCCCTATGAAATAACAATGATGGTTCATCAGAGAAGATATTGAAATATTTGGAGTAAGACAGTAGAAAACAGGTCATTACTTGATTTATAAGTTTCCTTTAATGTGAGCTTCCCCATATGCAATAGAATGAACTATTCTATAGAATAATAGTGAGCCTGCCTCATATTAGACGCATCACAAATTGCCCCATTACCCATTCTTAGCATTTTTGCTTCTGACTACCAGCAAAATATTGCTTGTATAGATATATTCTTTAGCACAATGTCTCCCTTAACATTTTCTTTCAGATTTCATTCATTTCTTACAATAACACTAATAATTCTTCCACAGCTGAAGGTCACTTCAGTTGCATTCCTGCTGAGTGTTTTTATTACCACGTTTCATAGGATTTCATGGGTCTGCCAGGACCAAGCATTACCAACTCTGCAACGTGTCCTATTATCTCTAAAATTAGACAAGGAGGTGTCAGCTGACAGGTGCTATGATGATGACAATTATAACTAACTTTATATTTATATACATGCTATACATCTTTGTGTCATCACACAAAGTCATTACAATATTATTGACTATATTCCCTATGCTGTACTTTTCATCTTGTGACTTACTTTTATGACTGGAAGTGTGTTTCTCTTCATCCCCTCCCTCTGTTTCCCCCATCAGTATTTTTAACTTCTTGTTACTTTCTTATCTCTCACTTCTTCCGAACTTTATGAAAATCCTACAATGTGGACCAGATATCTATCCTCACCTCCATCTTTTCCATCTTCTCTTAAATGTGAATATTGAAGGTTTTTTTAGTTTCAATGTTTCACACTGAGTTAGTGGTACAGCTGGAAATAGGATCAATGTAGTAGAAATTGAAAAGTAAGGAAATGTTCTAGGCATGAAAGGTTTTTGCAAATTCACACACTCTTCTGAATTCTCTGGGTTGTTGTGTGGGATTTGTATATGTGTGTTGGGGCAATGATGTTGGACTGGAATTATCGAGCTGCCTCAGGTCGTATGCCATGAACTGTGTGTAATTTTGGTAGGCTCCCAAAGGTCTACCTCCATAGAATAAAATACTCAGGGGAGGGGCACCTGGGTGACTCAGTCAGTTAAGCGTCTGCCTTCAGCTCAGGTCATGATCCCAGGGTCCTGGGATTCGAGCCCCGCATTGGGCTCCTTGCTTCCCTCTGCCTGCCGCCCTCCCTGCTTATGCTCTCTCTCTCTTTTTCTCTCTCTGTCAAATAAAAAAATAAAATCTTAAAAAAGAAATGTTCAGGGGAGTAGAAATGGAAATCTCACAGTTTGGAACTATTGAGAAAAAAATATTTTAGATACATTTTAAGGGTATTTTAACATAATCGACCAAAAAAAGAAGTCAAGTGTAAACCTTAAACTCTTAGTAGAGAATAACTTTGAAAATAAAACCATAAGATACTCTGCCCCTTGTACACAGTATTCTGAGGTATTAAAACTACTTTGTTAAGATCGATTTTTTTTTTTTTTACAACTAACTCAAATACTGTAGGATTAGAGTTATTGCTCTTTAGATACTAAATAATGAATATCCCAGCAGGGCAGTTTTGTGAGTTACATATGATGGCATAACCATACATCAAAGCAATTCAAGTTAAGAAACATGTATTACTTCCTGGGACAGAACATTCTCTTAAGATTATAGATAAAGAACGTTCTCTTAAAAAAGGACTAATAGCTAACTTGACTTTGAGCAATGGTGAAAATTTTCTTGTGAGGATTTAAACACGCCCTCAATCTTATACCTTTCTCTCTTAAGACCTTTGATTTTCCTTTCTTATAATTTTAATGTCTCTGAGAGTCTGTGTATACATCTTAAGCTCTTCCACTTCTTTTTTTTCAATTTTTTTAGTTTTAAAGATTTTTTAAATTTTATTTTATTATGTTATGTTAATCACCATACATTACATCATTAGTTTTTGATGTAGTGTTCCATGATTCATTGTTTGCGTATAACACCCAGTGCTCCATTCAGTACATGCCGTCTTTAATACCCATCACCAGGCTAACCCATCCGCCTACCCCCCTCCCCTCTAGAACCCTCAGTTTGTTTCTCAGAGTCCATAGTCTCTCATGGTTCATCTCTCCCTCCAATTTCCCCCCCTTCATTTTTCCCATCCTACTATCTTCTTCTTTTTTTTTTTTAACATATAATGTATTATTTGTTTTAGAGGTACAGATCTGTGATTCATCAGTCTTACACAATTCACAGTGCTTGCCATAGCCCATACCTTCCCCAATGTCTATCACCCAGCCACCCCAACCCTCCCACCCCCCACCATTCCAACAACCCTCAGTTTGTTTCCTGAGATTAAGAATTCCTCATATCAGTGAGATCATATGATACATGTCTTTCTCTGATTGACTTATTTCGCTTAGCATAATACCCTCTAATTCCATCCAAGCTCTATCGACTTCTTTATATAAGGAGTTTGCTCTGGGTGTTTGTTGTTAAGAGATGCAATAAATATCAGAGCAGTCGTGTAGTGAAAAACATGGCACTTCTTACTATCAGAAGGGTTTGGAACAGAGGAATTGTGGAAAGATCAAAAGAGGACCTACTCCAGTGCTTAGGATTTGTTTCTTAGGCTAAATTAAGGGAAAATATTTTCCTCTAAGCAAATGATAAGCTTATCTGAAAAAGTGACCATTCCGGGTAGCAAACTTACTGCTAAGTATTTGCTAGAGACAAAAGCCATTCCAACGATGGCTTCATTTAATGACTGAATGGTGTTTGAAATGGGAATATGATGCCCCTGACCATAAAATATACCAATTGATTTATTTTTAGGAGTAGCGTTTGGGTCATATTTAATGAGCAAGATAATATGCACTTGTAAAGTCTCGGGTCCTGTGTTAACTTACTACTTACATAGTTAAAGATCATAATTCAATGAATGGTTTTCTGAGAGTCAGTATCCTATGAGCAATACATTAGAGGACATCTGAGCCTCACTCTTCTCTTCCACATTCTGGAGTTGCTCCTGATGGAAGGAATAATGAAATCCTACCTTCTTTATTTCTTTGCACCCCTCACCCTAGCAGCCAAACCCAAAGGGTGAGTTTTCTGGCACCCCAATGTGACCCGAGAAGCTGTGAGAAAGGACAGGGTGCTGCCTGGCCCTCAGGACAGCACTATCAGATTCAACTAATATTTGCTATGTCACGGGCACATACTTACCCCAGCAACATGTGAGAAAAGCTTTTCTAATATCTGTTCACATGAGGGGACAGGCTGAGAGAGTTAAGTAACCCAGAACTCTGGTTTTGGAACCTGTAGGGCCACAGCTGATCACACCCATTTAAAGACAAGAGTAAAAGCCTGTGGAAGTGTTAAAGAGCAGACCATCAAGACATGGAAGTAAGAAACACTCAGGCAATTCTAATCCCTTTCGCTTTGTCTTCTGATGCTAAGAAAAGAGATATTAGTGTGTGTAGACCCTGTTTCCTAAATTTCTTAGTGTAACTGACCTCAACTCTGGTCTGACTAGATACAAAGTACTCCACTCAAATGGAAAACATTGGTCGGGGAACAAATGAATGGATGTAGAGGGAGGGCTCATCATTGAAAATTCTTTCTATCCCTTTCTACAGTTTGGTAAAACTGCCTGTGAACTCACAATTGTACCTATCTTTGAAATGATTCAGGGTTTTCTGTTTGCTGCATATAAGCAGGGCCCAAAGCTTTAATGTCTGACTCAAATTTCTGCAGTGTATTCATGAATGCCTGACATGACAGCAATAAATTATAAAGCCTCCAGGTTCATGTGAACGCATGTATCTTAGGGTACCTTTTCTTACAGGCAAAACCCATGGTAGGTCTGTATTGAAGTACATTCTCTGTAATGTGTTCCCATTGAAAGGAAAAGAACTGCTTGCCTGAGATGTAAGACTGTATATAAAGATTGGCAGAGATATCTTATATTGGTGAATTACATTCATTACAAGGTATGTATGTACGTTATGTAGCTCGGTGCTGTAGTGGACTATTATATGCTTTCTTGTCAAACTATTCACACTCACAAGTTTTATTTCTGAGCCTGTCCCACGAACATTCCCTATCTTTGGTCAGACCTTCAAAAATTGTTTTCTTTAAAAAGTTAATTTAGAATACTTCTGGCCATAAACTTTAAATATTTCCCCCAAAAACTATTTGAGAAGCAAACGTGGTTTTAATTTTCTCTAACTATTTATCTTCCAGTTGTGCAAAGTATTTCCTGTGGGTGGTTTATACTCCTGTCCAGGTGACGGGGTTTGCCATGTCAAGTCAAAAAATAAACTTTACAAAGGCTCTCCAAAAGTAAGGTTTGGAAACTATGCATTTGACCTTCAGTGACAAAGCTTATGCCTTGCAAATTGATTAATACAGATACAATATCAAATCATTTTTCATACAATTTTTTAATGTTTGTTAAGTGCTGGAGCAGTATGTAAACAGAGTATTTGGCATTTTTATTAGGCTGCGGAACTCAGCCATTTCCTTTGCAACAACATCTCATAAACTATTTTGACAGTCTAATAAACTATAAAAAGCTGTGGTAAAAACTGGCTCTGAATGTTATAACCGTACAAAATGGAAAGAGCAAGAGAAAACATCTATCACCGGGATTATTATCACTGTTGCCATGGCAACCTGGTTGCAATGGCAATATCTCCACGGTTCTGCTGTTTGTTATCATCTTTCTTGATTTTACATCATTGAAATTGTAGTAATTACACTGTGCCTGATGAAAAATGTATGCTGTCATGGCAACTAAGTCAAATATTCTTAATCATTTCACCTCTTCAATCTAAAATGTAATTGTTTGTCAGTAAAATAGGTTATACAGAAGGCTCCTATGGACTTATGATTGCCTTAAGTGTTTTGCAAAAAATAGTGCTTTTAGGCTCAAGACCCTAAGCTAAACTAATAGCCTGATATGGTAAACAATGACTCATTATAATAAGTAAGCAGCATTAATTGTAGAGTGACTTCTCCAGTGTAGTAAAATTATAAACCACGGTGACTTTAATATAGTACTTAAAGTCAAAGACACAAGAGAATATTTTCAACCATCCTAATATCTTCAGTAAATTATTTGAATCAGACGCTATGTTCATTTTGGCGTGCCCCACTTATATTTTATGAGTCAATATCTCCTGATGAATATACTTTAGAGTATTTTCTTCACACTATGTGTAATTAAGGCACAAAGAAAGAATCCTTTCTGCAAATATGAAAAGAAAATAAATTAATAGGATATAAAAAGAATGCCTTCCTAACTACAGCAGTCAGTTATAAGTCGATCAGCTATTCCCTAACCTAATATGTTTTGTGTAGTGTTTTCAAAGGAACATGATTGTTTTTGTCATATCTACCTATGTAGCTGAGCAATATGCATGTCCTATTAGAACAGAATGAAAGAATCAATATATAAAGTTGTGCTGTAAAATGCCAAATTTATCCTCCTGAGTGGGAATCCTTAAATAAACTACAAAATTTCAACAGTAACATGGAAACTATGGCACACATTTTTATAATTAACCTATTCCATTTCCTCAGAAGGATGGAAATTTTGCTTGAGTATGAAGAGAAAATTGAGTCTAAGAAATCTTTTGTTTTGGTAATAACAGAATTTATATAGCTCAGTTCATATTTCTCTTATTTAATTTTTGATGTAATGATGCTATAAATGAGAGCAACAGAATAAATTATTTTATGCTTTTTCATGAACTTATGAATGGTGCCATTATCTTTATTTGTATCTTTAGATATACGTACTTTACATTTGGAAACACAGGATAAGCTAAATGGCATATCCTCTAGGTTTTAAATTCATGAGAAAATTTTACTGCACATAGAAAATTATACACTTCTATTTCAAACATATCTAATCATAATTCTTCCTTCATATACCTATATTTCTCCTTTTTGTTAGCATGTCATTACTTTAACATGAGAAACAGGTACTAGCTAGCTGTAGTATTATTAATCCATTTCTGCCAAAAGAAGATGTCTTTGCTATTGTAAAGCCTGGATTTTATCAACTCTGGGGGAGGGGTGGAGAAATGAAATGCGAGAATGTATTTTCAGTGCTTGAGTACCAATGTATCGATAGTGATGATAGTAATTTGATTGTGATGGTGACTGTTTCCTTCCTTTTTAATGGACTCAATCATAAAATTGCTTTAAAACTTATTCATTGCTTCTACACGAAAACAAAATATTACACAAATAAAAAGAGTATAAGACACTGAAATGCAAACAACCTGTTATTAGGCATAACTTTAGCTAAGAGTGAAATCTTTTAATGAAAATATCAGAAAAGCGCATTTAAAGGATCCACCGATCATGTTCCTCACACTTGCTGTAAGTTAAAAAACTGTGCAGTCAGTGACCTGTTGTGTCATACAGATAGAAAATAAACAGTAGGCCCTTCCAAATGTTAAGGTTGTTCAATATTTTATCATCAGAACTGTTGAAGTTTTGAATTAGAAGTTAATGAAAACATACCATGAGCAACTATCTTCAGCCTAGAGACACCAAAACAGCCAGGTAACTAGCATCCTGATATTGATATATTTTAATGCCATAATCAGTGTCCCCAAACAATTACACTACTTTAAACTCTTGCTTCCTCAAGAATATGTCTGTGGGTGGATGTGTGGTGTCAATGAAACAGCAACCATAACTGTAGTCACAGATCCTCCCCAGCGGTATGGCTGATACAAGACTTAGAGATTTCAAAATATAGACAGAGGGAAAAAAATATATGTTATACATATCATATACATTACATTAATATATATAATAAATATATATTATATATTATATACAAAATGGAAAATATTTTGTATATTATATACAAAATGGAAAATATTTTATATATTATATGCAAAATAGAAAATATTTTATATATTATATGCAAAATAGAAAATATTTTATATATCATATAGATAAGAGGAAAAAAAAGAAAGTTCATTGCTCTATGTTAACTTAGGGCCTTTTTCTGGCTTTCCTTTTAGCTGAGCCTGCCCAGTACCTGATTCTCTATTTTCGAATTAAAATTCCTGTGAGAAATGGATTGGCTTGTCTCCACCTTGTCTGGGCCAAACTTCCACTCCGACTCTTCAGTAGCCTCTGGCCAACTTGGAGAAGACTAGGGCCCCTCAGCGGCTCTGTTCCTGGGACGCTGCTCCTCTTGGCCACCCAGCTCCATCCAGGAGGAGGTGGGATCGTCTGGGCCACAGCAGGCTGGCCCAGCACTGACCCCTGAGCAAGAACTTGGACTTTCAGCTCTTCATCGAACACCAACCTTGCACAAATGATGCGCCAGTCACTGTTTGAGACGCTTGGGGTTTTGGTTGCCCCCAAATTCCTGCCATTCTGGAGCACAGCAGTCTCCCTTTGCAGATGCTGTCAGGTGGCAGCCCCCATTTTTTACAGAACACGTATACTTACTTCTCTATCCGCTTCGTGACGCTGGGGACCAACCCCGTTAAAATCAACAAAATCCCGCCGTATGCTCTGAAGTGCTATAGGAGCATGAGAGATCATTATGATTTAATCTAATTTCTCCTCCCTTCAGGAAATTTTCTCCTCCATTCTTCTCACTGTCAGTTGCAAGCTCAGGGAATTCAAATTAATTTAAAGATTAGACTGAGTAAAACATAATTAGGAAGGTAAATGTTCAGGGGAGAAAAGGGCAGCCGAAAATGCGCTCCAGACATAAATGTAAATGATGCTCATGTGATCTGCCATTGTTCCGTGGTCTGTGTCACCATTCTTGGCCACTGGCGCGGATAACTGGAAACCGCCCGGAAGTTCCACAAGAAATCAAACCCATGCATGGTCACAATAAGAAATCAGGGATGTTAGAAGCAGATTCCAAAGACTTCCCGGCATAAAGCCATTTTAAAATATAAATTAAATATGATTTTTAGTTTTGTGTTAGACATATTTGACAGAATACATGATCTTCTGAAAATATAGATATACCCTGAATTTCAGCTGTCTCTCAGGCCTAGCTTGTTTCCAAATGTCTCCTTAAAATACACAAATGCAGCAGTGTCATGTAGAATGGAATATTTAGGACTTAAGCAATATAAATTGTGTTGCTCAGTCCATGTGTGTTTGTGTATGTGTGCGAGTGTTTTAACATTTACACGATGTTACATTTCAGGTTATCTTTTATTAACCAGAAGCCTCGATTACCTAGAGAAAAATCCTGAAGATGAAATTCTGTCTTTATAAACTTCAGCAGCGTTCCTTTAGAATTCTGATTGGTTAATATTTTTAGTGCTTATTATTTTCCTGTGAAACAGACTATTAAATTAGAATTAAACAGCACCACATTGGAAAGGGTTTTATATCTGGAAATCAGATTATTCACTTTCTTATCTTCTCATAAAGTGAAAGATATAGAAACTTGGGGAAAAAAAACCTATGTTGCCTTTGTGAATCACAAGTTAAATATTAAATATTTCTTACAGCCTCCAAGGCAAAAATACTATTAAGGTATTGAAAATCTGAGCAACCTTTCTGTGCAACATTTAAACTTCATTGATGGAGCTTTTAGGTCAGAATGAAACTTCCAGATTCAGTAATGTGAATTTCGTTTCATTGTATAACCTTCTTAGAACTGCCTGAAGGCTCAGACTAATAATACTTCTAATAAACGACAAGCTTTTTAAATATATGGACTCAGTCCATCATCTGAGCTAAGAATGTTTGAAAAGGCAAAATCTCATTTTTTTTCTACCTTATTTAGATATTGGAGTCTCCATGTAAGAATTAAAAAGCTAGTCTGTAACTTGAAAAATACAAATTTTAGAAGCGTTATACTCTCTCAGGTAAAAGTTTCTCAATCGAACTCATAAATAAGCAAGCCAAGTCCGTATCAGCACGTCTAATATCATTTCTAAGCAATTTCCATGTTAATGCCATTAACTGGAGCTAAAATTGTCAGGTCACTCAAGTTATGTTGATGTGACACAGAAATGGCTTCATTCAGTACTGGTTTTGGGTAGATGAGAAGAGTGGTCTTTGTGACATGGTCCTCCTCCTAACAACATATGTGTAAGTGTTGGGGCACCTGTGTGGCTCAGTCCATTGAGCATGTGACTCTTGGTTTTGGCTCAGGTCATGAACTCCTGGCTGTGAGATCGAGCCCCGTGTTGAGCTCTGTGTTCAGTGCGAAGTCTGCTTCAGATTCCCTCTCTCTCTCTCTCTCAAATAAATAAATAAAAATTTTTTAAAAAAGCATATGTATAAGTGTTGTTTGAATATTCATAACAAAGCAGAGAAGGACTTTAAAATAAATCTTAAAAACGAAAAGAAGCAAATCCATGTTAGTCATCTACTTCTATGTTTTATTTAGAAGCATATTAAAATATTAGTGGGCTTCTTACTCTCAGTAGGTATCTGTTGTTTGGAAGATCGAAGTCAGAATCTCAAAACTAGGGCACAAATGGAAGAGATAGCAAAGTGCAATCAGAAATATTTTCTTAAAAAGCAAAACAAAATCTCATTTCTCTGATCCACGAAATGCACTTCTTAAAAAACAAACCAAAAAACAAATTAAAAAAAAAACCCCACATTTCCATTGGATCAATGATTTAAATTCTACTTTCAGCGAATGAAAATTTCTCATGATCTAATACATAGGAAACACACTCTAGGATTAGGCCCTCAGTCTAAAGATTCAGAAACAGAAACTGAGAGCTTTACTGTCCTCTTGAGTGTCACCCTGGAATCTTCAAAGGAAAGCCCAGGAATGGGTATGGAAGCAATGATTCTCTTGGAAGAGTATATATTCCTAAACTCTAAGGGAATTATCAGTACATTGTCTTTTTCTCTGCAACTATGTATTTTAGAAGTATCTTGAAAATGTTGTCCCAGTCCGTGTTTTTTTGTTTGTCTGTTTTGTTTTGTTTTCAGTTTCAAGGACTGACAATCCATCGCAAGCAAACTTCAGTAAAAAAAAAAAAAAATTATTTAATTTTTTAAAAAAATTTATTAATTTTTTTAAGAAAAAGGGAAGAAATTAGTTAGGAAGTTCCAAGCCAGCTGGCTTTGGGGCTCATCTCTGCAGGTCTGGATTCTCTTCATTTCACCTTTCAGTTCCAACTTCAGCAGGACAGAGTGAACCCCTTTCATGGAAACTCTAAAAGAAACCTCTTTCCGCTTCTCCTCCTTAAGGTGACTCAATCACTGAGGTTGGGGGAGATACTTGGACTTTGAATTAAGCCTAGATTATGAATTCTTCTCTGGATTTTGGGTGGTATGGCCTCACCCCAGACATGGGTCTCAAGAGCAGAGGAAGTGTGGATCCCCAAATGAAAATCAGGGTGTGTGGCTAGAGGAAAGGGGTTAGATGCGGGGAGTCACCCTGCAAAAAGCCACCACGTATGTCACTCCATCATGTTCCGTTATCACTTCAAAATTATTACACCTGCTTTCCTCCCTTTTTTGATTTTTCTTTTCTGCGACACAAGGAATTCCCTCTCAGCAAAACACTAAATCTTGCTTCATGGCTGTATGCAGTGAGGGATGCAATTGTATGTTTGGGTACCGTAATCTGTAGTTTAATAGAGTGAGTTAACTCTAGCAGGATGGGGCATAATAGTGATATCAGAGGAAGGAAAGGTAGCATGCTTGGCAGCCCTTGGGTGTGTAGGATTCTCAAAGGTAATAATAATAGAAGGGCTGTGAGTAGCTTCAAATTACTTTTTCTTTCTAATTGGCAATTAGTTCTAATTAACTTTTAATTAATATTCAATGTTTTCTTTAACAAATGGAACCCTGATGAGATCACATCTGTTAATATCACTCTGTTTCTATTTTGGTATTCTACAATTTTCCATTATGACTGTAGCAAGTGCAACTTCAGACAAGTGATCACCTCTTAGCTAGGATGAAAAGGTGGCCTGATTTAAAGTAATTGTGCTTTAAATGCGATTTTGGCAAAAACTAAGACTCTATGAAATTGGATTTTGTTCTACAGTCTTAAGAGATGGTATCAGGAATTAAAAGTTACAGCCACTTTTCTGTAGCCTTAGTGACAATTTTTTTCAAGTATTGCAAGGTGTATAAAAATCTGCCTTTTTACTGTGATGGTCACATAGAACAGAATTTAGAACATAACACATAGAATGATGCATAAAGGTCTTTTCCATCCAGTAACTTTAGAGATAAAGCTAAAGTCCAGAAAAATTTTTGGCTTGCCTATACAATTCCATACAACCAATATAATAAGAAGGAACAAAAACAAATCTGCATATATCACACTTTGTAGAAAGTTGAAACTTGCAGGAAGAAAACTCTGCTTTAATATCTAACCATTGGTTCTGTTGGCTGTAAATTTTTTCATTTAATACTTTTCTGCTTTGGAAATCCTTATTAACTGTTTTTGTTTTGTTTTGTTTTTAATTTGTGAGCAAGCTTTTTGCAAATATGTGGATGCGAGTCCTTTCAGATAATCTCAATTTTACCTTTGCTGATTAGGATAATTTTTCAAATATGCTTCTGCAGTTGCTCAAGATTAAATAAAACTGGAGCCATCATTCATCATGATGTATGGATTAAGTAAAATAACAGGGGTCCATCAAGTAATTTCTCAATTTCAAGTATGAGTCAAAGTGGGCAAACCAAAGATGCTACCAGCTAATTTTTGGTTGGAACATTCAATTTCACTTCCTTTGATGAGAGGCCAAAATTCAAAACTTTGGTTTCAAGAAGCAAAATTCAAGTGGGCTGATTATTCTTAATGTTGGCTGCCAAGTTGAGGTTCAAGGAACTGGCTTATTTGAGAGAGATTTTGCCCTTGTAGAGGGATAATTAAGATGGCTATGTTTGGGTAAATGGGTTGTAGTTATTTCTCTGCTTGAAAATGAAATATAATTTGCCAAACCCCAAATTCCCTTTTCTAACATTAATCTTCTCTGCTCAAGATACTTTGAAAATGTGAATAAAGTTGTTTTTTTTAAGTAAACCAACCATCATAATTATAATAAGCATGAAATTGTATGACTTAACAAAAATAATATTTGATGATTTCTTGGGAATCAAACTTCCTTCTTGAACACATATTTTTAGAACAGGACATTTCATAGGGGGACAAAACATCATTGTTTTGATAGGCTATTTAATAAAATAATAACATGTAATTATTAATTTATTTTTTGGATGATACTGCACATTGAAATTATCTTCTTTTTTCTTTTTCTTTTTCTTTTTTTTGACATGGCACTTCCAAAGAAATGAAGGGACATGTGACCTAGAATTATTTCTATATTCTTTTTTTTTAAGATTTTATTTATTTATTTGACAGAGAGAGAGACCCAGCAAGAGAGGGAACACAAGCAGGGGAGGTGGGAGAGGGAGAAGCAGGCTTCCCGCCGAGCAGGGAGCCTGACCCAGGGCTCGATCCCAGAATCCCAGGATCATGACCTGAGCCGAAGGCAGATGCTTAAAGACTGAGCCACCCAGGAGCCCCCATTTCTAGATTCTAATGATGCTATTGATTTCATTCTTCTAAGAACTTAGTTTCAGTTTAAGTCCTGAATCCTGATTTTCTGTTGGTGAAGATTCTGAAGAATGATGTTTCAGTATCTTTAAGTGAAAAATTTCAAACAGCATTTTAAAGAAATTCTTTTTTTTTTTTAGTTTAAATTCAATTAGCCAATATATAGTACATCATTAATTCTGGATGTAGTGTTCAATGATTCATTAGTTGCATATTTTCTTTTAAAATTTTTCAAAATTAGGTATCCCATAAGATCATTTATAAAGCAGCTGTTTAAACATGCAAAAAAAAATACTTTTTCCTTTTGAAATACTATTATTAATAATTAGAAATATTGTGCATTTACCAGGAAAAGAAATAGAAGAAACACTTTTTAAAAGAAGTGGTTAGAACAGATTTTAAAATAAGAGGGGACTTTTTTTTCTTCAAAGTTGAAAATGTAACCTAATTGGGTTCATGGAAACTTCTATGACAAAATGGCAACTCTGAAGGAAATATTGAGAGTCTCTCAAGGAGCTTAAATTTTCCTTTTAAATGCTTATTTTCTCTTTAAAGGCTTGTTTTCTGCTTTAGTAATACAAATCTATACTGAGCAGCTTCTTGTATAATTCAGAATAATCATGACTAGGAACTTTTTTGGAGTGGAGTTTATGACTGTTTCTATGTCATCACCTACCATGATTGTTCCTGTATTCGAGGTTGGGTGCTTCTCAGATCAGCTAGTCTGCAGCCAGTTTTGTGTTGGGAGTTGGCAGAGGGACAATGTGAGATACATCTTTATTTGAAAGAAATATTAAATTGAGAATTTTTTAGAAGATTTTGTTTATTTATTTGACAGAGAGAGCACAAGCAGGGGGAGCAGCAGAGGGAGAGGGAGAAGCAGACTCTCCACTGAGCAGGGAGCCCGATGGGGCGCTCGATCCCAGGACCCTGGGATCATGACCTGAGCAGAAGGAAGATGCCAAACCGTCTGAGCCACCCAGGCACCCGAATTGAGCATTTTTGATTCAAGGAATTCCTTTCCCATCCAGGAAACCATGCCAAGAGCAGATGTCCTGCGGGCAAAAGCCGGCTCAGGATTCTGTACTATTTTGCTATTTTCTTTGCCTACAGCTTTTTCCATTGAGCATGTTTTTTCTTTTGCAAACAATCTCCAATTTATTGTATGTGACCAGGAAAATTGGGATTTATGTTCAACTTTTCAGGAACAACTCTATTTTGTAATTGAGGGAGAACTATATTGCAAGTTGTATATCCTGTTTGTTCACATTTTGTTGGGTAAACATAGATGAGCTGTCGGTAAGATAATGTTCATAAAATGATCTGTGCTCTTTTGAGCTCTATAAATCTAAGGTATTATATCCTTTGAATGAAAATAAAATCATATGTTATTCTGGTTAATAGGCTACCTGATGTAACATGATCTTTGAAAGCAGGATCCCTGCTCTTGATTGGCCACTGAGTGAATGATAAGACATCTCTTTTAAATCAGACTGATTAAGAAAAACATTCCTTCAACGTTTACAAGTGAAATGCAGGCAAGAGTTTTAGGCTTCCCTTGACAAGGCAAATAAAGAATTGTATTTATGTTCATTAAAAACACTGTATCACTCTGCAATGTTAGATGGGTTTGGAAATGGATTTTAAAGGGTGTCAATACTGTGTGACTAGTTAAACTTCTTGCAATACTATATTTTAAAGAAGGGACTAATGACAGATCATTTCCAAATTATCGAAAAAAAGCATTGATTTCTAAAGTACCTGGTTGATAGTAGATGACTCTAGCTGTAATAGATTTCTATTTTCTATTAATGGTTGTTAATTTGCTGATTCTCAATGTCATACTAACAACTGGTGGTTTTTATGATTTTCTTCACATTTCACACACACATGGATATCATGGATAGACATTCAAAATTGGAGAACCTCATACTCAGGAAGTGATTCCATCCAGATGACTTCTGGGTAAGGTTTGTACTCCCTAATTGCATTACTGCCCTCATTGATAAGATAAAATAAAAGTGTAAAATGAAATGAAATAAAATAGAACAATGCAATCCTTTAAAACTGAAGAAGAAGCAGAATATACTTCAAAAGTGCATTTTACCCCCTAGGTTGTCACTAATTTGTAGTGAAAAGTCTTACATAAGCAACGTCAGAAAAGTAATAGAAATATGTCTCATCTTACCTTCCCAGTACTCAAAATCTTTGAGAATCCTTTCAAATAGGCCTTTTAATGAGCAGTACCACACCTGCGTATCAGCAGGGCTGGTTATCATAGGGAAACTATCCCTTTATCTTGCATGTAAGAGAGCCATCACATTTTCCCCTTGAAATATAAAATATCTACTCTGTTTATCATTATATGGGTTTGAAACCAAGACAGGGTCAAACTGTAAAAGTCAGAAAAAGAACAGACATTAAGGACTTTTCCTTAGGGGACTTTCCTGTTAAGTCAGTCCCCACTTTCATTTGTCCTCAGAAGAGAGAACATCAGTTGTGCCCATCAGATACCTAGTTCGCCATCCAATAGGTCACACTGCCAGGGGTTTTGCCTGATGGTATTAAATTCATATTTTTTCAACCTTGACTTCCTATCTCCACCCTTTCCGTGTGGACTAATTCCAGGTGCTGCCACTGAAGTTCAGGTGGGAATATCTGGGGCTAGATTTTTTTTCTCCATGGTTCTATCAGCAAGTGTCATCTTGCCCATTCTTTGGAAATATCCCACAGCTTAACAACATGGACAAGGAAGGTGCTCCAATTGATCTTGATGATTTGCTTTGGTATTAGAGTATCCCCCCCCCACCCCTGCCCCGCATAGCAAGACAAATCGATAGTCTGTAATGGGCAAAATGTTCTGCTAGGTCTTTTATCAGAATATTTAGACCCTCTATCCTAGCGTTTGGCTCCTGGCATTGCCTTCCGCTCCACTAAGGCAAATGGGCAAAGGAAAACCTTAATATCCTCCCGTGTAAGCTCTTGGCCACAGGGCGGTTTGTCGAGAGACACCCCCCACCCCCATATAAATCAACATTATCCCGCTGGAGTTCCTGAGACAACAGAAAGAAAACAAGCTATCATTACACACTGTGGAATATTCCTTTTGTGTGTGTGTGTGTAAATTATAAATATTACTTTTTCTCCCCACCTTCAGTTTTTAAAATGTGGTTTCACATTTCATTTAATGCTAAATGGTTCATTACATAGAGTAGCAACTCAGTTCTCTTATTACGGTGTTATCTTTCACTTTGTCAAAATATGTCTACTTGATAAGAAATCTGACAGAAGTTGCTTATGATGGGATCACTAACAGCCATCAGTTTCTCTCTAGCAAATGAAACTGTAACCATGGTGACGGCCTTTTTTTTTGCCAGAATGAAAATGAGACAGCCCTCTGCTGCAGCCATTAGCAGAATACACAAATGTCCCTCAAGGCAAACATCTAAAGCAAATGGACTGCAAAGGAAGGAGCACTAATTTCTATTTATTTAGGATTTGTAAACCTAGCAGAGCAAGATATTAACAAAGGAACAAACAAAGAAAGCTTAAAAAATCCCTGCTGTTTGTGTTTTTTCTTCTGGTTTATGAAACTCCTTGTTTCAGATCTAAAAGACTCCGGTCTGATTTTCCTACTCTGGTACTGAATAATACCAACAATGTGCTTTTTACTCTACCCCCTTGGATATTTCATGGGTTTTATTCCCCACCCCTCCATCCCCCCACCCTGTGCATAAAGGGGAGAAGAGAACTTAATCAATCAAGTAGAAAAAGTGCTTTAGATGATAAGGAGTTTCTCCTATTTCTTTTAAATGTGCATTTTAGGGAAAACTATCAAAAACGAAATACAAGATGTCCTTTTTCATATACTTTAATTTTCAAAGAGGCATGTTCATTCTGATAAGGTGCATAGATGCTGATAATAAGTCTATTCTAACGCTATCAGCAATCAGCCACGGGCTGTCAAAGACCCTTCAAGTGTCAGACCCTTCTCACTGTCTTCTTATTCACCATTAGACCCATCTCCCCAGAAACTACTTAGTGCATGCAGATATTCTTTTGACAGACATGGCTTGGGTGAAATTTCTTTAGCCATCTGTGATAGGAGAAAGTGATTTTCTTTAACTCTCTTACATCTAAACCAAAATATTAGTGTAAAATTGTTTCTAGGTCTCTGTCTCTCTCTTTCTCACTGTCTTTCTTCCGTCCTTCCCTCTCCCCCTCGCTCCTCCTCTCCCCCTTTCTGCCCTCTCCAGCTATTCTAATGATCAAGCAAAAATAATATGTTTTTTTGGGGACTGATCCAGTTCATTTGCTATGAATGTTTATTTAACTTTTAATTTATGCCTTGATCAAAAGGGCAAACAACCTCAGCAGTATTCTACAAAGCTTCCTAAAAGCCTCCTGAAGACCCACTGCTGTATTCATTATTTTGGAGTTCTTGCTGCCACCCCAGAAAGGCATACAACTATCTGGTTCAGGCAATGACATTTTTGTCCAATATCTTATTCACAAGGTCTGAGTTAGGAGATTTTGAAATCTAGTAAGGACATCGGTCTAAAAATCTGGGGCCATATTTGTACAATTAACCCATGGGATTTGTCTGTCAGTGACTACAGTGTGGATTACCTGCCTACCCATCTATTTGTTTTTTTCAGTTGTTTGCTTGGGCAGATATCAATGATCTGTACATTTTGTTTTTCTTGACAACTTTCAGCCTCTTCCTGAAAGCACTGTGATTGAACCTGAGTTGTGTTGGATGTAGAAACATGCCCGTGGCCTGATACTCACCAATTCATTCTTCCGCTCTGAGCTGCGAGACATCCAAAGGACATCACAATTATCTCTAAAACTGATGGACTCAACAGGAAAGGGGCTTAGGCATTGATTTTGAATCTGAGAACCAACTTCAATTTGCAGTGTTTCCTTTTTTAGGTTGTTCTTTCATATTTACTGAGTCAATGTTTTTTTGTGGTGGAACAAAAACAAAAATACTTAAACCCATAAAGATAACACAAGCCGATGTATATCTTTAGCTTACAGGTTATTTTAAAAACTTTTTTACAAAAAGATATTTCTCTATGAATTTATCAACTATACATCAAGGGCCTAATTGATGTAAGACACAGTCTAGATATCAATATATGAGATGAAATATGATTTGCATGTAAAGAGCTATAAGTGCCGTAATAACAGTCAATATTTTTTGTTTCACAAGTACCACTGTGAGGAACCTATAGCACTAAGCCAGAAAAAGATGAATAAAATCTGTTCTTGGATAATGATAGTGAGGACAGAGATGTTTTGGAGACTAGAAATTTCTGAAGAGCAAGAATAAAAGTACTTTATAAAGTAAGGGTGAGAAGAGAGTCAGAGATCTCTCTGAGATGTTGGTACTTCCAACTGAAATATAAAGTATAATTTATCAGATATAATTTTCCCTAGGAGTGTCTGAGATTGGGTAATAGTGAAGTGTCCGTGTTTGAACTTAGATGCATATGCGGAAAAGTTGAATAACATCCATGCTTTTCAGGGTCCTCATTTGGCAAATTGTGAATATCATAGTCCCTGGTAGTTAGTGAGCATTCATTAATGTTAGTTATTTTTTTGTTCATACAGTGGGGTGTGACCAATTTTGAAAGATGCTGACCCTATTGTGTGTTTTTCATAATGATTTTTGATTAATTTGTGATTGTCTAATCACCACTCTTCAAAGTTGTGGTAAGGAGATTTTGCCAGCGGATATGTCAACATACTGCTTTCTCCATTCATTCACAAAGAAAATGTCTACAGAACTAAGCAGTGTGCTCAGTGACTTCGTCAATGTGTGAACGTTCTGGAGTAAGTTCCTCACCTCCTTGTAGACTGGAAACATAGTCCCTTGGCCCAGCCCACAGTGGAATTCCCAGGGTCCACACTTTGCATATCACTGATCATCACATTGAATCAAAATAATTACAAGCAGAAAATTAAACAATGTCTAATAGATGAACATCAGGACCCATTCATATCACCCTAGATCTTTGACAGATACGGGGAGGTTCAGAATGAAGAACAAAGAGAATGGCTCGGTGACCTTACCGCTGCTTGGCCAATCCCTGCCCCATGAGCCTGAGGGATTTCCTTTTTTCGTTTTCTAGAGGGGAACTTGGCCACCCAGTTTTGGTCACACCTCAGCTGGATGACAGAGGTTAAGCCATTCTAGTCAGCTCTGTGAACATTTCTAACTCCTAGGCTTACTCTAAATCAACTTATGAGGAAGATCAAATTTCTAGTAATTCCCTGTGTTCTGTATTATCCCAAGGTGATATTAGATGACCTGATGCTTATTGGAACCAACCACCATATAGACCTGCAACCCCAAACTCAACTTGGGATAAAAGCTGTCTCTTCAAGATGAAAGACCAGAAGCCTTGCACTCTGCCATTCATTGCTCTTTATTATAGCTTGAGGCCGACGTTTGAAGTTTTCTGCAGGAGGTGGCTTTGTGAGGAAGGTAAATGAAAATTCCAACAATCTATATGATTCTAAAGTTCTTAACGTATGAGCATGTGCTCCTTGAGAGCATGGCCTATTACTTTCATTTGTTACTGCTCCACAGCAAGAAGCTTCGAGAAGATCTCCTTCTGGAGAGTTGAGTTCTAAAACCAGCAGTATAGTCTATTGGGCTTTCCAGTTCTTCATATGACTTGCCCCACTTTTTAGCAGCTCCACTTGAAAGAACCACACTCTTGTGATGCAATCCAACAGTCTAATTCATACATAGGTATAAATGACAATTTATAGAATTCATAGAAAGTACTTGCTTTCTCAAAAGCAACTAGAGTGAGTACACATATCTACCATGATGTACCAACATTATACTTTTAGGAAAATCAACTTTCCATGTGTCCCTAAATGCACTGTCCATTATTCTGAACTGTAAGTTTGGCCTGACAACATACATGTGGGAAAGACATCTCAGCTAGACATGATGGGCATGGAAAGACAGAAGGCAAACACCTCAACTAGTTCATTCAGTGAGCACTTGCTCTGATTCCTACTGTACTAAAATTGACTAGCCAGGCAAAAAATAGGATTAACTGTCCAATTAGGAACTTGTGATTTTTTTTTTAAGAAACCAATCAAGCCTGTCTATACCAGGAAGTTATTAATAAAATAAGCCATTAAATTCAAAATAGACACTAGTTAAGTTGAGAACTTCCTTCTTTATCAAATCACATTTCAACTCACCTAAAAGCAATACTAGGCTTCCAGCTTTCAAAATAAATGAAGGCTATTCAATAAATACCTAATGCCCATAAAAATCTGAGCCAAGTGAATGTTATTTCAGGCTGGTATTTATCCCAGGGGGGAAAGTTTTATGGGAAGCATATAAGAAACATGAGTAAGTTTCAATGCATATCATATTTATTAAAATATTTTTTAGCATTTTTACATCTTTCTTGGCAACTTAGAAATTTATCCTTCAAGTAAATTAAGTTACAAATGTATGAAAATCATGTACATTCAGTTTATATTTCTTAGTGAATATTCTCTTTAAGGCTTGTTTCTTTTTATAATTACTGACTTCTTTTTTTCTAATCTTCAAAGACCCATGACCCTTACCTCTGAACACTGGTTCCTTGGTGGTGAATATTCACAGTAAGAATTTTAATGATTTCAATTAAGACTAAGTGAGGTAAAGTTTTCAGGAAGTTGAGCATGAGACAGACCTTAGAGCCTAGGTTCTCTCCTCTTATAACATTTTAGACTCTTCTGAGTCACCGGAAGATTGGAAACTTTAACTCGTATAGCCAAATTCCAGCCTCTTCTCAGTTCAGATTTTCCATTAGCCAGACTCAGCTTGCATAACTTCAACAAAACCTCCTCCCACTCCTTATTTCAGACCTACATTCTTCTGTATTTGGGTTCACTTCTGCTGGTGCCCAAAGACCAACTGCCCCTCACCCACTCTTCCTGCTTCTGGATTTGGCCTCTTAACACTACTAGTTTTAATGAATGAGGTAGGAACAAACACTTCTACAAAATTTTTCATGAGTGAAAAGAAATAAGAGACCACTGACATCCAATATTTCTGCTCACAAATGTCAGTGTGGTATTCAAAATATGTACAGTTGAGCTGCAAATAAAATTATTTGGACTTAAAACTATGACAGAATTTCTTCTAATTTTATAGGTCATATGGGTGCTATTGTTGAATAGAGCCCATGAGATGGCTTAAATAATAAATGACAGGTTACAGTTTTAATAGATATTTACACTTTATTAATAATTCCATATTTAGCAACTTAACATGAATGAGCTAGACAGATTAGAATTGCAGGAGTTGAAAATGTTCTTGTTTTTGATAGCCCTAATAGAATTCATTTGCAGCTTCCTGTCACTCTGTACATGGATATCTGAGCATGTTACCCGTTAAAGTACTTCAAATCAAGCATTTCTCTACCACACACTCTTTCACAGAAACTTGAAATAGGATTTTTTAAAAAGAACCAGAGAAAAGAGAACTATAACCGGGGTCAGCTCTTGTCATGAACCTTATGAATTGTTAAGAGGTATATTAACAGGTAACATCAAGTCACACATTAGCTTTCAAATGTTCCTATTTCCAGTTTGTAGTTCCAGATCATTCCCTGTGTTTTATTTCCTTGGCTTAAAATTTAACGTATTGTTACTTTCCTTAGACCAGCTAGCTCTCACTCTCACATGTTCTGAAAAACAGTAGTGTGCTTTCCTTATCCCTTTGAAAGAGTTTCTCACAGGACCACTGTGTATTTAGTTTGGTAAATTTCAGATTGAAAACATGGCGCAGCTATGATACCAAACTATTACTAATTATTTATCACTGAGGTTCTCCCTTACCCTAGATTCTGAGGATGGTAGACTCTTACAACAGCTTTCAGGAACATGAGAGATTGAGAAAGGTTGGACAGTGTATTGGGGCTTGCTACCTGCCTTCCCACACAAGCACTGGAAATCTGTAAAACTGGATTGGGGGATTGGAATAATAAAATACTAAATAATAGAAGAAACCGGTAAGTTCACGACATAGCTTTAGCTGTGTGGAGACTTCATTACCTTTTCTCCTTGGAGATTTTTCTATTTTCCCTTTTTTTGTTTCCCCATTTATATTGACATGGTTCCTATGGATACGAGATGGCCACATGCTCATACACTTTATTCTGATAAGAAAGCCACCACACTCTTCAGAATACTTATCATCAATTAGGGAAAGATAGAGAGATAGCAGAGAAGACTGGAGATAAGGGTTAATGGGAAAAGTGGGAAAAGTGCCAAAGGAAAGACACAGATTTCATGCTCTCATGATTCTGAAAAGAAGAGAACAATTCCTTTTGGGGTGTAAAGGGTTTGACATTTGGAATGGGATAGAGAAAGCTTTAGTAGGAGAGGTAGTAGAAGGTAAACCATTCTAGGGAGAGGAAATCAGATGAACAAAAGCTTGCCAAAGGAAAGTCAATGGTATGAATTTTGGAAACAGCAATAAGGAGAAGACACAGCTTTGATAACAGAGAAAAATTTGACTCCCAATTCTACAGTTACTTTGAGACTTCGGACTTGTTTTTTTATCTTGAGGCTTTATTTGTAGATTAGATGTAATGCCATCTTCCCTATAGAGTTGTGTGATTAAATAGGATAGTATTTGATACTACCTGGTTCATAATAAATGCTTGACAAACTATAAAAATCCATTAAGGGATTTTTATGGAAGGCAAAGATATAATTTCAGCTATTTTTTTATCTTCCTAAGCGCAAATTCTTTCTTGAAATAAAAAGGGAGCAAAAGACATTATCCCCAATATTAAACTTCATAGAAAAATATTTAATGCAGGGATTCATATAGTTATGGTTGATCCCACACGCAATAATGGCTAATTACCTATTATGCCCAAAGATTTTAAGGACTGAGTCTTCACTGAAACTACTAATATGGTAAAATTTGATTGTGTAATTATATCATAATCAGTGCTTACTGGTAAGGTACATGGTAAGAAAGGATATGGTAAGAACTGTGTATTTAATCAGTTAAGTAGTAAGTGAGGAATTGAGATAGTTCTTTCATGAAGTAGTCATGAAATCAAATTTTGGAATCATAATTCCTCTTTGAGATTATTTAATCTAACGTTCTTCAGTTTCCTCTTTGGAAAATGAGGGGGTTAAATTAAATAATCTCAAAGATGAATTATGATCTTCCAATGAGGAAACGGAAGAGCATATATATTAAGACAGTGCTGTCTAAATGTCATTCTGAAAAACAGTGACAACACTTGGCAAATTTGTACTGGTGTATGGCAAAATAAAAAGTGTTTTAATGGTGTGAGCTTCTATGAAGCTAAATTTATTTATTTAAAATTTTCATGTTATTTTTTTCTTAAAGTGTTCACATTAAATGAAATAATAGTGAAATAAATAATAGAATTTTTACTATCCTTATTGAGCAACATATAAGATAATTGATTATTTGTTTACACTTTATTCCTTTTTAAAATTATTTAATAGTGCATGAAATCAAACAGCTAGGAACCACGGAGTTAAGCAAATGGGGAAAGAATTTTCTAGACTAATTAGTGTCTAGGCTAGAGTAATAATAACACAGGTTTCCTAACTCTTGATTATTCAGTGGTCTCTCCAATATATCTCAATGTAATTTCTTTTAAGAATTTCATGTATACGACCTAGGAAAATAAGTCCAACCTTCTTGTGTTCTCTCCTAGGCACTTTTCAGGCACGCTCTTTCTTAACTAAATTTTTCCAAGTTAGGGAGAGTAAAAGAAAACTAACCTAAAAACTTTAAATGCATCAATATGCCTACCTGATAACTATTCTTAGAATGTTTTGTAGAGTGAGCAGCAAATGTGATAAAAACAACAAAAAAATAGGTATCTCTGTATTTTATTGATTCCTTTACCTCTCTGTGACCTAAGTTATGAGCCATGGACTTTTTTGGCCAAGTATGTGTTTCTTGGACATGGATTGTGACTATATAGGTACATATTATCACTTCACAAAAAAACCTTTCTAGCATATATATAATGAATAATGAATATGTTGGTCCAAAATTGAGTTTCTCAGTTAACTATTTAAAATGTGGGACATATTTTTATGAAGAAACAATGTTGTGACTGGTGGCTTAGTTCTCAGATCTGCTTACCAAAAGCCATATAATCCATAGTGTAGCTGGATCTTACCAGCCTAGGTTCTGACCCTGGGTAAGAAAGGCTTGTTCACAAGGGAAAAATATGGGAAAAAATGTATTTATCGAGCCTCAGAAGTCAAGGAAGGCAAAATTATAATTTTTAAACTCTTAAATTCCAAACATTTACTACATATATCATACTGCCTATGAAACATATTGTTAACCATTTTTTTCTTTTAGTGAGATCATGGAGCTCCTTATGGAATGTGGTCATCAGGCTGAGGTATGGACTGGAAAACCTACTTT
Source organism: Mirounga leonina (assembly GCF_011800145.1). Classification (NCBI taxonomy): domain Eukaryota; kingdom Metazoa; phylum Chordata; class Mammalia; order Carnivora; family Phocidae; genus Mirounga; species Mirounga leonina. Next base: position 11,988,301 of record NW_023270415.1, read on the forward strand.
GTGCAGGAGTGAGTCAGCATGCCCCTTATGAAAGCTAGGAGACGTTGTCTTTACTTCACACTCAGGAGTTGTACTTCAGGTTAACAGAACTCACAGGATGATGGTAGGTCCTCTAGGAGCTTTCTTGGATTCAATTTTTTCCCTTACGCTTTCCATTGGCACAGGGTCACAGTCAATGCCTCCCCTGCCACCACTCTAAGGGGATAAAAGTATACCTCCCCTCCATCAAAAAATAACAAACCCACACTCCTGCCTTCTGATTTCCCCCCCTCTGGCAGTCCACTGGTCCCTTATTCTACAGGGTAGATCGTCAGTCATTCCTGTGGCTGCACAGGTTTGGGACTGGGTGATCAGACCCACAATGGAGACAAAAGGAGACACCGTAACTGATACCACAGGAATAAAAAGGCTTATAAGAGACTACTGTGACCAATTACATGCCACCAAATTGGAAACCTAGAAGAAATAGATAAATGACTAGAAACATACAGTCTACTAAGATTGAATCATGAAGAAATAGAAAATCTGACTGCTCCATTTCTCCTGTACCTCACAATGCTCACAGAGTGTCCTCTGCCTTCATAGTTTTGAGTGACATGATAAATGTACGGTCAATTGCCTTAACCTCAGCAGGTTTCTGGTATTAGGAAAATGTTGTATTTCAATCAGTGTGAAAATTGATCAGGAAGTAACCTAGGAATATTTTTTGAAAACTGAAGAAATGGTTCATCTATGGCATAAAGGGAAATGAAAATAATATATGACTTTCGGCAGAAAATGAAATGTCATCGGGGCGCATGGGTGGCTCAGTTGGTTGAGCGACTGCCTTCAGCTCAGTTCATGATCCCAGAGTCCCAGGATCGAGTCCTGCATCGGGCTCCCTGTTCGGCAGGGAGTCTGCTTCTCCCTTTGACCCTCCCCCCTCTCATGTCTCTCTCTCTCTCGCTCATTCTCTCTCTCAAATAAATAAATAAAATCTTTTAAAAAAAAGTCATCAAATGTTGGGTACCCCTTCAAAATTTACATAAAGCAACAGGCACCCAGTATGAACACCAAACCAACTTTTGTTTGGAGGTTTTTAAGACGTATTTTTATTTTCCTAGTGTGAGGTTTAAATAGCTCTAACAGTTTGTGGACAAGACAGTTTTTAGGTGCACAGATGAAATTTGCCTACATGAGAAACAAACACTTTCACGGTCATGCTTACAGAAGAATTGAGGAGAGTAGACCCAGTCTCCTGACTTGTAACAAAGTAGTAAGCTTGCCATTTGGATCAGGTTTATACTCCTGTTCTACAAATCCCAGGGATTAGAGAGTAATTCAGTTGAACAGTTGTAGTCCAGGTATTAGTTTGCATACCAGTTTCATGAGTACTTTGTGTTAAAATCGTTATGAGAGGACTTATAAGTGACTCTGATCATATTGCTTACAAATATCAGAGGTCTGCTGTATATGGAGACAGTGGGGAAGTGCCTCTCCAGACCCAGAAATAAGAAAAACAGCTTGCTTTCTGAGAATGAGATGGGGCCATAGTCTAATGGGTTACAACAGAAATATGCAAAGTTGACCCTCGCACATAAGGTTTGATAACAAGAAGGAGAAGAGAAGATCTTCAGTGAGAACATAGAAAATCAAGAATCAGATCAACAAATATTGACATGGTCTAGACAAATCTTTTCTGGGGAGAGTGGCCTGCCAGTCTGATGTTCGTTTCACTGCCATAAAAAGATACCAGTGTTTTTCAAAATAACAGCATGCATCAAAGTTATGCGGAGGGGTTGTTAAAACACAGAATGTTGGGCCCCACCTCCAGAGTTCCTGATTCAGAGGGTCTGGAGTCAAGCTCGAGAATTTATTTTTCAACCATTTCCCAGCCCTTGGTCCTAGAACCACACTTTAAAAACCATTACATTAAGCCGGCAAAACTTGCTGCTATTAAACATTTAAATTAATATATATATATATACATATATATATATATATATCTCAACTCATTTATTCCTTGTTCTCCACAAACAAGGAATATATCTTGAAGACTATATCTGAAGAATATATCTTGCCCAAAAGGAAGAAAATATGCTATGTAATATGGTCAATGTAAGTCTTTTTTTTTTTTTAAGATTTTATTTATTTATTTGAGAGAGAGAGAATGAGAGACAGAGAGCATGAGAAGGAGGAAGGTCAGAGGGAGAAGCAGACTCCCCGCTGAGCAGGGAACCCGATGCGGGACTCGATCCCGGGACTCCAGCATCATGACCTGAGCCGAAGGCAGTCGCTTAACCAACTGAGCCACCCAGGCGCCAGGTCAATGTAAGTCTTTACTCAGCATTTATGGTTAACACTGTAAATTGACGATTTGTTTTTCTGGATTTCTATACCAGTCCTCTGTGAGCAGGGACATATCTAAGTTTTATTTTGCAATTTGTTGGGGAAGATTATTTAAGGAAAAGAATATAAATGTTTGAATAAAATCTTTAGCAAGGAGGTATTTTTTTAAGATTTATTTATTTGAGAGAAAGAGATAGAGATAGGAAGAGAGAGCATGAGTGGGGAGGAGAGGGAGAAACAGGCTCCCCACTGAGCAGGGTGCCCCATACGGGGCTCAATCCTAGGACCCTGGGATCATGACCTGAGCTGAAGGCCAATGCTTAACCAACGGAGCCACCCACGTACTCCTTTAGCTCATATGAAGGTATTTATCTAGAAAATGAAAATTATAAATTATAAACAGCTTATAACTTACAACTGGAAAACATCTCACAAGTACCACAGACATCACACCATTCAGGAAATGAATGGTCTAGCTTCTGCTTCTGTATACTTCAAACCTCGCTCTTCTCTACTAGCCACACATTATTGTGCTGGGCTCCATAGCACACATTCACATGGGGACGCCACCTCCAGCCTTGCGCTTTCATGATGACACTGTAGGAGTCCGTGCCCTTGGTGATTAGAACATCACTAGAAGTCACTTCTACTTGAACGGCTAACTAGAACAATATAGAAGGGACTGCAAGCCACTAAATAGAATCCATTCTATTTAAATTAAATGTATCCCCAGCTCAGCTTTTCCTTCACAGGATGCCCCAAATACCTGAACCACTCCAACGCCCCTGGAGAAGTTTCAATGGAAGAGACAGTAGTCTTACCCAATTGCAAGGACAATAGCTTCTTTTTGTCATTTTTACTAACATGTATGAGCATGGGAACATATTATTAAACTCACTCCCACTGACTTAGAAGGGTCTGTGTTACTTAGGGACCCTGAAGTTTAAGCTTGTTTAGACTATAGCAAATCTATGGGGAGAAGGAGAGAGGGAAGAAAAGTCAAAATCTGATCAGATCTAGAATCCCAAGGGTTTCCAGGGGCGGAGTTTACAGAGCTGAGGGTTAGAGATTAACCAGCATGGATGCAACAAGATGAAAGCCATGTTTGCCACCCATTGGTAGCATACCCTGCATCACCAAGCACCACAGCCCTCAGATATGTAGAAATTCCACTGGCATTTGACATTTGGAACCCACACACATTCTAGTTTTTCCCTTTTCTTCTATACCTGTCTGCCTTCTCTGCAGGTGTGTGAAGAAGTGACAGGAAGGAGCATGAAGTTACCCAGAACATGAAAGGTAGTGCCTGAAAATCACCTCCATAGTGATAAGGTCAGAAGAAAGGCAAGCGGTGGTGTGAACTACCTGCGTCTGGATTTCTGCTCTTGGCTGCCTGAGACCTTGACCATGTGATCAAGCCCTCTGTGACTGAGTTTACTCAACCATAAAGTAGGAGTACTCATTGTACCTCCCTCATGGGGTTGGCCTAAGGACTAAATGAGCTAATAGATGTAAAGCATGAGGAAGAATGCCTGGCACACAGTAACCACTCAATAAAAGCACACTGTTAATTATTTGGAAAGTAAAAGGCATTTTCAAATGAGATTTCCAAAGCAGTAGCAGAGATTTTTGGATTTACTTCCATGCTCCTCTTTTAATACTAAAATTAGCAGCCTTCCAAGTCCAGTTCCTGGGTAACTGCTGTTGCTATTCTAGGCCATCTGTGATCTTCAGTAGCACCAAGTTGGGCGTTTTCAATCCCCAGCTAGACCGCATCTCAACTCCGAGTGATCTGTTGTCTGTTTATTTGCAGCACTGGTCACAATTTGGTCTTTTTTGTATAAATTGTCTACATTAGCTCTTAAAACTCTGCAGCCGTCTACTGGGGTGCCAGCATTTGGATGGGTGTTATAACACCACATTTTCTCTTCATTATAAGTCCTAAAAATAGGGTGCAACTGAGTAACGTTTTCAGCCTTCACAGCAAGATTTGGTTTGTCAGGAAATGGTGTGGGAGTAGTTCTCATATGCACTGAAGGTGCAAAGTGCAAAACAAAAATAACTCAACAAGAGTTTAACAGCCTTGCTTTATGTACGTTATTTACAAAGGCCGCAATCTGGAGTTCCAGGCAGAGCCTTAGGGAGTTCGGGAGACCCTTCTGGAACATGAAAAAATGCCAATATGGATTACACAAAAGGGAGCACGGGATGAAGAGAGACAAGGTTTAATCTGTTACTTCTGCCCTCTTCGTCAGCTCTCGTCTGCTCAGGCTTCAGGAGGACTCCAAGTTTTGTCTAACTTGGAAGGAACTCTTTAATTCCATCATGCATGAAAACATATGGAGAAACTTCTAAACCATCACTGCTTTCATTTTTATGTGTAAAATTTCCCCCATCCTCTCTAGTGGGTGACTACTTTTCTTTCAGCTGTCTTATTTTCCTGTATGAAACAAGACATGTTGCATTAGCGAATCTTAATTGCCTTTTCACTTTCTGTGGCTTCATAATGTTTGGTAGCAAATATTTTGCAAACATCAAGACACTTCGGAATTATTATTCCAACCCTTCAGTGGAAATTCTAAATATTGTCAGAAGGCAAGATAAAAACAGTCGGCTTCATTAATATCACTACAATAAAGAAAAAAAAGCCACCATGTTTGGTGCATTCTCTCATCCAGATCTAAAAAATGTCACATTCTCGATTACACTAAAAAATCTCAGAGGAACATAAGCTAATCCTTTTGCTGCATTTTTTAAAAATTAAAGACACTATTTTGTTGCCCAGCTTGCCATTAGTCTTTACCAACTTAGGTGAAAATTCTTGCATATCTCAATGCACTGGGGATGACTTCTTTATTTTCATGCCAGTGAAATATTGTCACAAACACCTTGTTCAGGCAAAAGAAGCTTTAGAATAGCTTTGCTTTATCACAGCTTGCAATGTACTTTTGGAGTTAATAGACTCATACAAATGAAATAACCAAAGCGATTTCCCCCTTTGCATTTTTTTTAGTTACTTTCTCATCAAAAGTTTTTCAGTTTTACAGTATGGAAAACTTTCTCTTTTACTTAAAAATCAGAGAGAGAAAAACTACACTATTTTATGTGAAGAGCAAAGAAGATGATGGATTAAAGCAGATGTAGAATGTTTGCAGTTATATAAGACTATTAGGGACCCTGCTTGTTCTGGTTTTTGTAATTTGTCCATGTCCTACTTTATATAACTCAATCCATTGTGAGCCAAACATGAAATAAGCTAATACAGTATTCCATATTTCACTTTGTCAGCAAATTAAAAAAAAAAAGGTAGAACAAACACAGTAGTCATCATGGTTCTTGAATAGAGAACGAAGCATTTTTCAAATCCCAGGGACCTGTAAGAAACAGAAGGTTAAGGAGATTTTTTTTTTTTTAACAATGAGCAGATGTGTTTGTTACTGTTGATGGACAAGCTTATCCATTTACTTCAATTAATAACAAGAGTGAGCACATCAATACGTAAGCTTGTCCTGATGCCTTGATTTTTTTCCAATTTGACAGGTAATAGTAGGGCTGGGAAAATGTCACAACAATTTAGTCCTGCCTCACTGGCTTTAACTAGTTTGATGACAATGGGAATGCATCTTGCTAAGATTCCTTATAATTCATAATAATGTTACATTCATTGCCTCTTACAGAGGGTTTAGAATCTGTGACAATTAATGGTTTAAAATCAAATGCTTTCATGGGTTATTCATTTGGGCACTAAGTAAAATCAAATTAAAATATTTATGAGCAGTATGAAAATGTGGAAACTTTCTTGCGGAACCTGTCTTTTCATATTGAGTCATATATGAAACCAACTATGTTTGACAAAAAAAGGCCATTTCTTCATACAGCCAAGCCGCTACCCCCTTCCCATGTTCTAGAAGATCTTTTCTATAATCCAACACATTCTGTCAGAGAAACTCTAGTGACTTTAAACAAACCATAATCTCATGAATTTTAGCATGTGAGAGCAAATTAGGCCTCTAACAAACTTGACAACGGATATCAAAATGTAATAATATCAGTAAATCGCTTCAGTGCTCACTGACCCACTAAATAAATGCTGTCCTTTTAACAGTGAAGCTTGAATGATTAATACCTGCACAGGAGGGGAGGGCAAAATTGGCAATTTCTGTTGCAGAGATAAAAGAAAAGCCTATTTGTACTCTTCCAGTGGCAACAGAGTTCCGAAGGGCCACAGCCTCATGCACTCCCTAGAGGTGTGACATAGCTCAGAGAGTGCTCAGAGTGTGAGGACAAATCACAGCTTCTTCCGGGCAAAAGCAGCATTATGTTCATGTCTGTGCCTCCACAGTGTCTAAGGAAACACTTCTCACACGTAAGGAACTCAACGAATGTTTTCTAGTGAGCACCATTCTTCTTAGACAATTCCCTATAGTGAAGTGAACCAAGTGTCTTAAAAATAGATGCATAAAACTGAAGGTTTGTAGGAGACTTGGAGGACAGCCTTAGGCAGGTCTCCCCAAAATGTATCTTCTCATCACTGTCCACTCTCCCCACTTTATTCTATCACCTCTAGGAGGCCCTCCCTGACACCTTGAACCCCCCAGAGATGACTGGCAGGACAAAACAGAGTAAAATCAGGTATTCTTGGTTGACTTACATCTCCTCAAAACTCATGTTGAGATCCGAACCCCTAGTACTTTAGAATGTGACCTTATTTGGAGACAGAGTCTTTATGGAGTTAAACAAGTTAAAATGAAGTCACTGGGTTGGGCCCTATGTAAAAAGGGAAAACGTGGACACAGGCAAGTCCAGAAGGAGGATGAAGTGAAAACCCAAAGGGAAGATGGGTATCTCTTAAGCCAAGGAGAGAGGCCTAGAACAGATTCTTCTGTCACAGCCCTCAGAAGAAACCCACCCCAGCCACGCCTTGATCCAAGACCTCTCTCATTCTCCAGAACCCTGGCACAATACATTTCTGTTGTTCAAACTATCCAGTCTGTGGTACTTTGTTATAGCCGTCCCTGCAAACCAAGACAAGTATCTGACTCTTTTGCCCATTATTAAGAAAATCTAGGCAAAAAGTAGTTTGTAATGGCCTCGTGGCACTGTTGGGGAAGATAGATAATATAAGGACTCATCTATGACCTCTACAGAATATCATAAAATAGAAGAGCTAGCATTATTCCCTCCTATAGAAAAACATTATCTTCATGCTATCACTATCCTGCACTAACTCAGTGTTCAAATGCTTTGTGTAATATGAAAATGGATCTTCAAGTAGGATGGGAAATTACATTTGCTATAATCAATCAGCCTGCTCTGAAAAATAGATTATTAAAAATGCCTTCATTTGATTACCTGGGTGAAAATATAAATGGAAAATAACAATTCTAAATGCAGTGTAAGTATTGATAATGTGATGACTAGAGGAACTGTATTCATTCCTAACATTAATAAATTTTTAAGTTTTATTAATGCTTACAATAATATGGGCTTTTATATTAACCATAATTTACGTGGGCTTATCAACACAATGATGATGGGGCAAACTCCAGGGGCTGCTATTTTCTGAAATGAAAATAGAGACAAAGAAACAAAGAGGTATGTTTACTGAGATAGCATATGAGGTGGGGTGGAGAAAACAAAGTACACAAAAAAGCTTATTTTAAAATTAGTCATTTAAAGAAATGGAGATAATACACGTGAGAAGGCAAGATTTGTCTTTGATCAGGTATATAGTTTTGTTTTTCAAGGTTTTCACTTGATTCCAGCCTCAGCGAGTTTAATTTTTTTTTTTTTTCAGACAAAACCCTGTTCCCATTCTGTAGAAAAAACACAAGAATAAGAAAATAGAGAGAGCTGTATCAAGGACACAATAGAATTCTTGGCTTTAAAATAGCTCATACAAACCTACAATAATAAACCAAAAGAATCACTACTATCCAGATCACATTTCACTACAGGAAAAATCCCTGAAATGTGAGCCTGGGTCTACATTACAAAGTAAGGACCCAAGATGCCAATATGTGCTTTTCGATCATTCATTACAGCTGTTTTGTTACTGCCAGATAAGCCATCACTTAGCAAACATAAAATAGAAAAATCGAAGATCACTGAGAGAGATCTCTGTGAGGAATTATAACAACCAGAGATTCAAATGTAAAAATATTTAAAGCATTCATTCAGCGAAAAAGTAAATTAAAAAAAAGAAAAACATTATGTTCTTTAACTTTCTGCCTCCAAAAAGACATTCTTACTAATTCAGCAAATAATTATTCACCATTAAATTATTTTAGGATATCTTTGGTCAGATGTTGTGTTTACCTATGTAAGTCAATATACTGTATAAACTCTTATTTTATTCTGAAATGGATCCAAATTCTTATTTTCATTTCTTAACAAAATTACATTTTTCCTTAAAGATAGGACTACGTCAGACTACTTTTGTATATTTCAGAAGTCAATCTACATCTCTTTTGAATAAATAAATAATGAGCAATTCCAATTTCTTATCATTTAATTCTAACAAGAGATAAAGGAGTGAGAAAAAATTATTTGGAGAAAATATGCAGTCTGCTGTCACTAACAGCTTCCTTTAAAACTTTCCCAAATCTGCCCCCAAGTGATTTTTCTTGCCTAACTCTTATGTCCGTAAAAAAGATAATACCATGCTGCAATGATTATAGGTGAAACTCACAGCAGTTGTGCTCATTGAATAGATAGTGACTTAGAAAACAGCTCAACAACCTGCCATCAGTGTTTATTTTCTCCTCTTCCTTTTGTCTCCACAACACCTCAGCATCAGATCAATCCAAACGTTGTCACTTTTTCACTCCTGTACTGGACTGACAGAGATATACCACATGGCAATGTAGACAGAGGTCTCCGACTTCAGTCTCCATACCACTAAGAAATCTTTCTACAAGTCCTTTAGCAAGTACCTCCCCTTTGCTCCTATGGTTTTTCAAGCTTATACTTCTCTTCACAAAACTATCCTTTCCTTAGTCCCTCACTTTCAGATGATCTTCCTTCTCAAAGAATCTACCACCTCCCCCAAAAAACCCTCAGAGAAATGGTAACTGAGCTCAGCAAGGCTGTTGGATGCAAGATCAATACACAAAAATCAAATGCATTTCTGTATCCTAACAATGAGCATATGCAAACCAAAATTTAAAAATCAATACCATTCCAATCATTCCAAAGAAAATGAAATACTTAGATACACATCTAACAAAATGTGTATAGGATCTGTATGTTGAAAATTACAAACTACAGATGCAAAAAATAAAAAACCTATATTAGCAGACGGTTGTACTATGGTCAGGATTAGAAGATTCAGTAGTAGAGATGTTAATTCTCTCTCCAGATTTACCCATAGGTTTAATTCAATTTTCTTCAAAATCTCAGCAAGATTTTTGGTAGATATAGGCAAGTTTATTTTTAAGTTTACATGGAAAGATATAGGCCCTAGAATAGACAAAACAAACTTGGAACAAAAGGGAGGATCATTCTGGTCAATATTAAGACTCAGTGTGTAGCAACAATAGAACAGTTTAATATTGGCCTAGGAACAGACACATCGATCATTGATACCCAGAAATTTGACCCACACAAATACCTTCAACCAAGTTTTGACAAAAGTGCAAAGGCATTTCAGTGGAGGAAGGCTAGACTTTTCAACAAATGGTGCTAGAGCAATTAGACACTCATAGGCAAAAAAAAAAAAAGAACAACAACAACAACAACAACAACCTTAATGTGCACCTCACAACTTTTACAAAAATTAACTCCAAAGGCATCAAGGACTTACATGTAAAGTGTAAAACTATAAAATATTTTTAAAAAATAGAAAATCTTTGTGATCTGGTCTAAGCAAAGAGTTCTTAGACTCATACCAAAAGCATGATTCATAAAAGGAATATTTCACGTTAGACTTCATCAAAATTAAAAACTTTTGTTTTTAAAAATACCCTCATAAGAGGATAAAAAAAAAAAAAAAACTAGCTACAGACTGGGACAAAGTAATTGCCAACCATATATCTCACAAACAACTTTCAAACAAACAACTTTCAAAGCTCAATAGTAAAAATAATAATGATAAAACAATTACAAAATGGGCAAAAGTCATGAATAGACATTTACTAAAGAGGATACACAGATGTCAAATAAACACATGAAAAATTGTTTCACTTCATTTACCATTAGGTAAATGTAAACTAAGACCACAATATACCATTACACACATATCTGAATGGTTAAAATAATAAACAGCAACAAGCCCAAATGCCAGCAAGAATGCAGGGAAACTGGATCACTCATATATTACTGGTATAAATATAAAATGGTACAGCCACTCTGGAAAACATTTAGTGCTTTCTTATAAAACTAAATATGCAACTATCCTATGACCCAGCAACTTCATTCTGGGACACTTAACCCAGAAAAAAATGAAAAATTAGATTCACATAAAAACCTTCACATAAATGTTTATAGCAGCTTAATCTGTAACAGCCAAATCCTGAAAAACACTCAGACATCCTTCAATGGATGAATGGCTACACAAACTGGTACAGTCATACCAAGGATTACTAATCAGCAATGAAAAACAATGAATTATTTACATACATACATACCTAACAACTTTGATGCATCTCCAGAGAGTTATGCTGAGTGAAGAAAGGCCAATCCCAAATGATCTCAAACTTATACAAATTATATTACATTTTTGACATGACAAAATTATAAAAAGTGGATAACAGGAGAGTAATTGTCAGGGGTGGCAGTGTGAACATTGGGTGCGCCTATTAAAGGGCAGTAGGAGCCATGCTTGTGATGGAATTTCTAGATCTTAACTAAATCGAACTCCTGGTTGGGGGCGCCTGGGTGGCTCAGTTGTTTAAGCGACTGCCTTTGGCTCAGGTCATGATCCTGGAGTCCCGGGATCGAGTCCCGCATCGGGCTCCCTGCTCGGCGGGAAGTCTGCCTCTCCCTCTGACTCTCCCCCTCTCATGCTCTCTCTCTATCACTATCTCTCTCAATAAATAAATAAAAATCTTTAAAAAAAAAAAAAAGAAATCCTGGTTGTAGTAGTCTACTCTAGGTCTGCAAGAAGTTTCCATTGGGGGAAGAGGGTAAAGAGTATGCAGGGTATCTCTGGTTTATTCCTTACAATTGCACGTGAATGTACAATTTTCTCGAGTTGAGTAAAAAATTAATGATTGTGAAATGAATCTCCGTTGATACCGTATTTCCTTCTAGATGCTGTATTGAGTGTATACTTACTGTTACTACTCCCTCAATGCCCATTCATCACTTGACCCATGGTTCTCAAGCATTTAGCCCCACTAACTCACTGAAACAACTCCCACTATTACTATCAACCTCCATATTGCCAAAACCAGAAACACTCATCAGTACTTAGACTCCTGGGCGCTTTAGTGCTTTATTGACCATTCCAGATTACCTTTTGATTTTCATGACACTATCCTTTTTTTTTTATTCTTACGTTAATCCCCATACATTACATCATTAGTTCTAGATGAAGTGTTCCATGATTCATTGTTTGTGCATTACACCCAGTGCTCCATGCAGAACGTGCCCTCCTCAATACCCATCACCAGGCTAACCCATCCTCCCACCCCCCTCCCCTCTAGAACCCTCAGTTTGTTTTTCAGAGTCCATCGTCTCTCATGGTTCGTCCACCCCTCTGATTTCCCCCCCCTTCATTCTTCCCCTCTTGCTACCTTCTTCTTCTTCTTCTTTTTTTTTTTCCTTAACATATATTGCATTGTTTCAGAGGTACAGATCTGAGATTCAACAGTCTTGCACAATTCACAGCGCTTACCAGAGCACACACCCTCCCCAGTGTCTATCACCCAGTCACCCCATCCCTCCCACCCCAACCCCCACTCCAATAACACTCAGTTTGTTTCCTGTGATTAAGAATTCCTCATATCAATGAGATCATATGATACATGTCTTTCTCTGTTTGACTTATTTCACTCAACATAATACCCTCCAGTTGCATCCACGTCGTTGCAAATGGCAAGATCTCATTCCTTTTGATGGCTGCATAATATTCCATTGTATATATATACCACCTCTTCTTTATCCATTCATCTGTCGATGGACATCTTGGCTCTTTCCCTCGATGTTTATAGCAGCAATGTCCTTTTTTTTTTTTAATGTCTCCTCTTGAAACCTTAGTGTTCCATCCTCTTTGCCCTAATTTTCACATGATTTGTAAATGACCTCACCTACATTCATGACTTTAACTACTCTTTCCAGATTGAAGAATCTCAAATTCATACCTTTTCCATAAGTCTGTGGAGCTGCCTAAAAGACATTCTTACCTTGAGCCCCTCCCTGTCTCCCCTGCAACATGTTTCACCTAATCTTCCCTCTTTTGATATTCCCAACAGCCATCCATTTCTCTCCTAAATCCAGTTATCCCTGACTCAGAAACCCAGGCTCAGGAAACTCCTGCCCCTCGTTCATGCCCACTTCCAATCAATCCACACTTCTCATGTATTCTAACTCTCTGGTACCTCTAGAATCCATTCTTTCCTGAGCACTGCTGCTGCCTTTGTTCTAGCTCTCACAGTTTATTGCCCAGATCATTCAATCGCCTCTTAAATAACTTCCCTGGAACAAATCTGGTTTTCTCAATTATTTCCTCTGAGCGGCAACCAATGATTTTACAAAAACACAAATCTGATCACAGCATACCATTGCCTGAGACATTTCAATAATTTCCTATTGTGTGAAGATAAATCTCACACTCCTTAGCTCATATTCTCCCTCAGTCTCCTGTTAAACATCACCCCAGACTGACTTGTGAATTGCCCAGCTGTTGTATTCTCCCATTAAGCTTGGTGTTGACCTCCTAATAGTGAATTCCCTGGACCAGTCCTGGGCTTCAGTGTAATACTTTGCAACCAGAACCTAGCACTGCCTCCTTGCCCATTTTAGACTATAGTGTTTAAGAAGGTTCAGACATGAGAACTTCAATCCTGTGCCCTAGGAAACAGTTCCCCAGTGGCTCATCTGCTGTCCCAGTAGCACATGGCTCTCACCTGGGCACCCTCAAATCACATCTTTAACGTCATTGGCCCCAGGATTACTCCTCTGTAAATGGAGGGATTGGTCCATACAATCTCTAAGAAACTTTTCGTTTCAATTTAGCATAGCCATACAAAATGGAGGCAGGAAGTATATGTCTAACGACTCAGGTAGCATGTTTCCACTCAATTAGCAATTGTAATTACCTCTATGTCTACCTGGCGTCATTCATATATATATGCATACACACACATATATGCACATACACATATGTATAATTTTTATCTATTTGAAGGGCTGTAAATCATTTGTGATGCTTTTATGAATAATATTAGCTAAATATAGCACATCACAGGTCTTTCCATTAACTTTCCATTGATTGCATTTGGGAGAACTAAGGAAGAATTTTATCTTGAAGATTGGTCTGTGGGTATTTTTTAAAATGCTTCCTTCTTTTTTGTCTGATCTCATTTATGTAAATTGAAAAATAAACATGTTATTTTTGCAAAATTTGTTTTCCATTTACACTACTTCTCACATATAATTATATCTGAATTGATGTTTTACCCTACCCATTAAAACACAAGCAGAATAAGTGCCGATTAACTAAAAAGTACTGATGTATTTTCTTAATGAATTTTGAAGTAAGAGTAAAAGTGAAAAAAAATTTTTTTCCAAAGAATATTTTGATAATTATTTAAAAACATATAATTACACAAACCAATTGGAAGTAAATGTGCATGTATAAAAAGCAAAATATTCCTATGTTTATTATAAAGGAATTCGTCATATTCTGATATCTTTATTAAAACTTATGAAATGAAACTTAGCTTTTAAATAAGGTTATTATTTCTAAGAATATTATTTACTTTGGGTAAAAATAGCTGTGCTTCTTTCTCTAGGGTACATTGGGCAAGTTGTTTTGTACAGGAAATTGATAAGGACATTAGAGTTAAAGGAATATTTTAGCTCTAATTTTTATGTATTTTAATAATAGTGTGGCAAATTATAGTGTAAGTAGAAAAGCAGAAGAAAATGAGATAAACACATTCTTTTTCTATATTTTGCTATAGTTCCATCCAAGGTAATGCCATAGCACAAATATATATTAAGGCTCTGGCAGAATGAAAAGAGGCTGAGAATAATAGGGTGATAAAAACCCACTTAATTTCACAGGGCTTAACCTTTCCCAAATTAAATCAGATTCATTCACTCTAGGAGACTTCTTAATGCTAAGTAATAGTTTTTAAAATGTAAAAGGCAAAGAAATTTAACCTTTAGTCATGCATTTAATTTCCCTGCTCATGACATAGTTTCTATTATTTGCAAGGTAGGTAAGAGGTAAAAAAAAAAAAAAAAAAAAAAAGATAAGAAAAGAAATAGAAATGAAAAAATTGAGAGGTATGTTTCTGTAGCAAAAGACTGACTTGTAAGACATAAGCCTAAAATTCAGTGAGAAGCAATGAAGAGATGCTTAATTCCGGATCCCTGCTGAGGCTGCTGTGGTTCTGGGTAGCCAAACAATTGTTAATGGGTAATCGATGCTGCTCACCCTAAGCTTCTTTTTCTCTTTTTCTGGCTTTTTCTAGAACTTTGACTTGCAGTTTACTAAGACCACCACTGAGATTCATTAAATACTTGGTATATTAGTGGATGTTGGTTGTACAAATGTCAGCTGACTAGACATTCCCTGTAGTTTGCCTTGACTGCCAAGATTATAAAAGCCCTAAAGTATATTTAACTTCATTTTTATCATTATTAAAAGTGACCTTTTAGACATTTTGCTCTATTGATATCTGAACTTTGGCTGAGGATCCTTTTGAAGAGGGTGTTTTGGTTTAGCGAACAATGGCAAAGTGACGGGTGGAAGTGAAAACCACAGTTACTGCACATAGAAGTGGATCCACATTTCTTTTTTTCCCGAATCTTCCAGGTTGTAGTTGTTGAGGATTTAACAGGAGCAAGAAAAGCTGAATGTATATCTGCTACCAAATAAGGGATGGGTGCAAAGCCAATTATCAATAAATCATCTACCTTTTAAAATTATGACAAACTAAGGGGGCGCCTGGGTGGCTTAGTCGTTAAAATAAGTTAAGTTGGAAGGCAAAGGTATAGTTTAATTAAGTATGATCCCTCACTATTAAGGTATATTCTGGGGCAAGAATTGAACTACATTAAGGACACACACATACACACACACACAACAGGCATTAGATCCCATCCTTGGATCCCCAAAAATAACTGGCATGAAACAGGCAGAAATTTTGCACCTCGTAAGTACATTTTCCAAAAGTCTTAGCTTTTAAAAACGTTTCAGGCATATGTTAACTTTCTAACTTTTAAGACTAATGAATAGATCTTGGAGGAGTTCCTTTCAAACTGCAGATTGCAACCCATTAGCGATAAAATAGTTTTAGAGGATACTAACTGGCACTTTTATTGATTTATAAGTTAAAATGTTATTTCCTTTAAAAAAAAAATCACAAAATAATCAAATCAATAGTTACAGTACTAAACACAAGTACACACAAATAAGAAATAATCATTGAAACAGAGACACTAAAATTACATAGAGATCGGCTTTGGACAATATTATGCAAATAAATTGTAAGACCCAGTGGAATAGATAACTTTGTAGAAAAATTAAGTTTACTGAAGTTGATCTCAGTCAAGATAGAACAATGAAATGGACCAATGTCCATAGAAGAAATAACAAAAATTATCAAAGAAATAGCTAAACACCCTTCCCTAAGAAAATAAAGAGAAAAAAAAAACTAGATCTAGGTGGTTTTACCATTTTTATTAATTATGGAATTCCAGGGAAATTTTAATAATCTTTCATGGAACAGATAGCCCAAATGGTATTCCAGATCATAGGAAAAAAGAAGAGAAGCTTTAAATTTTTTACATGAAGAAAGAATAACATTAATTTTAAACCTGATAAATATAGCATGAAAGGGATAATCATACATGAAATTTACTCCTGACTACTGACGTAAAAATCCTATATAAAATATTAGCAAAGAGCAGATGGAAAAATAACCTTGTGAGATGTATTCCAGGAGTGCAAAGATGGTTTAATATTGAGATCAATTACAAAATTCCCCAGATTAAAGGGTTTAAGTTTCTTAGAGAAAAGTCTGATCCCAGGGCTGGAGCAAAGAAAATGCAAAGTGAAATAGAATAGAAAGTAGTCAAAGATAAATGGAGACTGTCAAACGACATTCAAGAGATGGCTTGCTGGAACTCCCACTGGCTAAATTTGGAACAATACGAGGAGCAAAATAATGATAGTGATGAGATTGGAACGTATTGAATAAAAATGAATCCATGAGTTCATAGTGATATTCATAGGATGTGTATTTGAGTGGTGAGACAGAGGATAAATCTTTTCTATACTGAAGAAGGTCAGATAATAAATGCAGGAAGAATGATAGGATTAAAGGAGCACCAGTTTGCAACATACAGTGTAAATGGCTTAAGGAAGTGTTATTGACAAACGCTAAAACCACAGGGTGAAAAATTGTCGGCAACAGGACATTCACCCTATCTCAATGTAATCCTCCACAGATTACTTGGTTATTACTAAAGGACAAATGTATCACTACCATGGAAAGATCTGGCACTTATTATCTTAAACAAGCTATCAAATTTAACCTAACCAATAATGGAACAAATGAACATTATGCTAGCAATGGGAAGTATACATCTTTGCCTGCAAGTGTTTTGGGCATGGTGTTTGACTCCAAGTGGCCCAAGGTACTTGATGAACAACAGGAAGGAAAAACTTCCAAATAACTTTCCTACAAAGATTATACTCAGCTTCCCTCCAAAGAAAAAACAGTCTAAAATGAAAAGCACAATTTATCTAAGAATTAGAAACTTGTGTGGAGCATAGGTAACTTAGAAGAACTCCTTGGGAATATGGCACTTGAGCATTCTTGGTGAGGAGACTGATGCTTGCCCACCCAGGAGCTGATATCATCATACTCGCGGCACTCACATTTCTACTCCTCTCCATCACCTTTTTTTTTTTTTTTTTTAAAGGAGAGGTCTTCTGAATCTTCCTACTGCCACACAATGGGAGGAATCCTCTGTCAACCTGGGCTAATTTTAGGAAAAGCCTCTGTTCTAATGTTCAAATGACACAATATACATAAGTGCCAAGGATACCACTTGCCACATAGAAGAGGATGAAACCCATTTCTTGCCTCTAATGAGTGTCGATATTTCTTCTTGCCAATATTTTATTTCATTTTTAAAGAATTATCCTCCTTCATTCCAGAATTGCTTCAGGATGAACTGAGTAAATAAAAATGCCTCTTCCGGGGCATTTCTCAGAAAGAGAAATTTCTTATTAACGTGTTGGTGGATGGAATTATTCTACTCTTCACTGTGAGGATAAATTCATCTCTCTTGTTCCTTTTTTCCCCTGCCATAGAAATAGTTTTGAAAGAGAGAAATAGAAAGAACCAAAAATAGAAAGAACCTTACGTGTCTTTGCTAGAATCCTGTGACTTTGCTGAGCTGAATGATAATTACCAGTTGCCTTCTTTCCTGTGTTTCCATAGTATTCTGTCTATAAACTTATTAGAGCATTTATTTATCCATTGCTTTGTAATTGCTTTTCACATGCTGGCCTTCACTGCTGGACTATAAGCTCTGTGAGGGCAGGAAGCATGCCTTACTTAGAGTTGGGGCTGGGCTAGGCACTCAATACCTGTCCACAGAAGACAGAAACTTTCTATTCCTTTCTCTCTGTTTCTCCTGCTCTTCTGCTTCTCCTCTTTCTCTGCCTCAGATCTACTTTTGTCTTCACTGTCCTCTGACACCACTGTTATTAAAGGTAGGTCTATCTTTTACATGATTTTTTATTTTGCTTTCCAATGTCCTATGATTCTATAGAAGAAATGTTCATATGTCTGCTTTTTATTTGCCAAGTTATGTTACCTTTAAAAATTTACTACAATACACAAAGGGTCTCAGCCATTAATGAATGAATCACGTTGTTTGTCAGAAGATACAAAAAATCATGTCCTTCTAGGTCTATGATATTTAGTAAGTCATACACAGCGCACTACAAACCCTGTTATATGCTGAATCATTGAAATTTGATTATTAGTTTTGAAAAAATAATAATACTTTATGAGTTCCAAATGTTTATTTAAATATTTGCATACTTCTTTTTGTTGCTTTGGAAAGCTATGTAAATATTCCTAAAGTACCAGATATACATTGCCCTTTAGATTAATGTATCTGGATCTTTTAAAGAAGGATGAGTTTGAGAGTTAGATTTATTTGCCATGACACAGATACAATGTAAAACTTTTTTTTGGTAAAGATTATGATCAAAATACATTAGTTGAATTGGCATTTCTGTCCTATTTATTCTTATAGAAAATTATGCAGACTTGATTTTCTTTCTTTAGGAGAAGTTAGAAAATGCTAAATTTAAGTCAATTTTCTCTTGAATCTTTTTCAAGTTATTTTTATATATCATTGATTTTTATTTTTCTTTTAGAGATAAGACCAAGAGAACATATAGATACCCAGCAATCCTTACAAAACGTTTCTAAAACATTTTGTTTCCCAAAACATTTATAGTTACTTTAACAAAAAGAGACATTTGGAAGATTATAAATCTTGTGAAGTGCCCTACTTTTTCTCTGCTGTATCTTAAAATCTCTATCATTTTTATAGATCAAAAGATTGGCATTCAGAAAGTTTAAAGATGTTCAGAAGAGCATAAAACAACAAAGTGAAGTCCATTTCTATGAAGCAAATTATTTTAATTGCTGAGCTAGAGGTTTTAATGACAATGTCTATAAAAATCGTATCTACCTGAGATGCATTCTTAAAGGCATCATTCAATTGTTTGTGAGGTTTCAAAGCTCAGTTCTTTCCTATTTCTGCAAATGGGACAACTTCTTTCTGTGTATAATTTAATCACTGATCTTGATTCATACTAACTTAGTAATCAGATTAACCCTTGTGGACATGTCCTGTTAAGTATTTCTACAACTGAGAGGAAGGTTGAACCTAAAAGTACTATTGCAATATACAGAAAATAGAACGTGCTAGAAGGCGGCAGTCTCAGATAGCTCACATGTTAAGTTTAGGAAGACCTTACAGAATTAAAAAAAAAATACATCTCACCAAAAAAAAATCAATAAAGATAATGTATTACTTTACTTTTTCCATGTGTTTAAAAATTCTTTCCCTATATATTTAATCATCTTAGGGGAAAATTTCTATATTTATACACACTGGTATGAAATTACTTACCCTTTATAACATACATAATAAACCATATTAATTTTGCCATATGCCAGTGGATGAGGTAATTATTATTCCTTAGCCAATTCACTCTAAAAATGAGGTGTCTAAATTTTAAAACGAGAGACTTCCAATTGGCAAAAATACATTATCAAAAGCTTCCTTTAATATCTTTGTCCACAGGGACTCTGCTATGTGTCATATAAAGGAGGTTGAAAAGACTTGACAACTCACCTCCAGGAAGCTGACAGTCTGCATAAGACAAAGTTGGTATAAACAATCCTAAGATTTAAATGTGCATGTATCCTCCCTATTGCCATGATTTGAGAAGTACCAGAAGGCCCATACTACCTGAAAATATCATCCCCGTCTCTGGAAATTTAATTTTGGGTTCAAGTATTATGCCCAAAGGCCAATGTTAAAATGTTCATGTTTCCTTATGTACAAGTAAAGAGAGAAAAGGTCTAAGGAATTGAAGGCGACCCAGAATACAGGACCCCAAAAGATGCTGCTTTGGCATCTGGATTATTTTTAAACTGAAGACCACTGAGAGGAGAAAAATTCTAAAAACAGGGCACAAGTCTTCCTTTAGTAAGGGAAATTTACATTTATATAGTCTCCCTTTGTAGAGATGTCTTCAGCTCCCTTACCAGAAAGAGCAGAACTCTTATCAAGGGAAAAGGCACCTACCTACACCAGTATAAAAACCTTACAATGCAACCCTTCTTTAGCCCACTTTTCCTGCTCATCTTCCTGTAACCTGACTTCCCTGCCCAGAAGCCCAGAACCCATTCTCCTCTTTCTTTCTCTCTCTCTTTTTTTTAAACCTAAGTTATAAGCCCAAATCCTAATCACACCTTTGAGTTACTCATCTCAGAGTATGATTCCCATGAGTAAGTGAAACACAGATCTGTTTGTTTTTCTCTTATTAATCTGTCTTGGTCATCCTCATTTACAGGGCACTGGAGAACCCAAGATAAGTGGAAGAAAAGAGGTTTTCCTCCCCTACAGATTCCAAACCACTGGTTTCTGCTCACTGAACAAAGAATCTATCAGCACACAGCTTGTTCAGATAAGGTAGGGAAACCAGATGGTCACATGGAATCAGGATCCATTTTCTCATCTATGGACCTCAGGCTCTGGAGGCATCAAGATTATCACAAGGCCTCTGCAAAACTGAACATGAGTCCCACATTGTCTGTAATAAAATAAAAAATAAATAAATAAAAAATAGATATCCACATACATGTATACAGAGATATTATGTGGGTAGCAAAATCAACTTTATGTATAATGCCACTGAATTTTTAGAATCTTTTAGGTTTTATAGATTCTTAAGAGTCAATACTGGAAGCACATGTACTTTCAAGTGAAGGTATACACAAGTTTTAATATGAAAGAGAAGTCTTCATACTCACAAGGTAGGGAGTCATGAGTTAGTGTATGCTACCTAAGACAAAATTTTCCCGGGGTCAGCCTTTTGGAAAAAATATGAAATTTGAAGAAAAACCACCAAAACTATTGAGGTTTGCCTAGATAGAAAAATTGCTCTCCACTAACTTATTGATATGAAAAAATACACACCTATGTGGACCCTCACCCCAGTCTAAGAATGTTACTGGGGCAGTCAGTGTAAGACAAAAATCTAATCTTAAGGAACTTCTAGTAGAGCTGGGATAGACAATTGCCATATGCAGAAACATCTGATGGAAGTTTCAGTTAAAACTCTTTAGTGAAGTCTCTGGTTAGGTCCGATAAGTAATTACTTTGATAAAGGAAATTTTAAAAATATATAGCAGGAATTGGCGACTTTTCTTGATCTTGGGTGGTGAGAAAAATACCAGTGTAAGAAAGCAAGCCTCAGTTGCACATGAAAGATTGGATCTGAAGGGTTTAATAAGAGTTTACTTGTGGAATGAGTTATTGGGAAAAGTGATGTCAAAGATTCCACTGAATATTGTTTGGGCTTCTGTTCTAGAATAACTCACAGTTATGTTCAAACCTGTAGTGAAAATCTGTTATTCAAACAACTTTGTGTCAGTGGTGCTTTGGGGAATAAGGAGAAACAAGTGTCCACCCTTGAGACAATATGGGTAGAGTCAAGATAACACCTGCAGGGAGGTGAGGTAGCAAGTAGGTTTGATCACTGAGTGAGGAGTAAAAATTGAGAGGAAAAGGTGATGGCAAGACATAAGTCAACCTCAAAGTATTTAGAAATATGATGCTATTCCTCTGATGCATGGCATGGAAGCTTGAGCCCTCTGTTTGGATATTAAAGTAGAAGGTGGGTTCAACATGCTGGAAGATTGGAGACCGGTGAGTTAAAAACGCAATCTGCAATTTTCTTTGATGTTTGTATTACAGGGCAAGGAAAGGATGTGTCTGTGAGGGACTGGGGCAGGGAGGCAGGGGTAAGCAGGGTAGGTAAATGGAGGAGACAATGGCGAGGAGAGAATAGTGTTTGAGATTCATGGTTAGAAGGTTGAAGAAAAGATGTAATGTAATTCGTATTCTACTTCCTCTCTAGTTCATCAGAGTACCTTTGGCCACTTTTGCCAGAACTTTTTTTTCATAGAATTGATTTTTATCCATCTAAGATGAAGAAAAGGCTTGGACACTTACACAAGGAATTCGTAAAAGATAACTGAACTTGGGCAACTACTCCTGCTCCCCATCACCCCAAAGGGCAAGGGGTATATAAAAAGCAAGAACAATTAGGAAAGAATTTTCATTCTTTCTTATTGTAATTGAGTCTTTGTTCTAGCAGAATCAAATTAAAATGTCGCCTGTGCTTTTCAAAAGACTTTTTTAAAGTAATTTCGACTCTCAATGTGGGACTTGAACTCCCAACCCCAAGATCAAGAGTCGAATGCTCTACTGACTATGCCAGCCAGGCATCCCTCAAAGTAAATTTTAAGAAATAATTCTTGACTATAAGTAAACAAAATCCAAAGAAATAGAAATTTGGTTTCTGACAGATAGTTATATGGGAAATGATGCTCTTTTATTCAAAACACCAAGGAGACCAGTGTTTACGCATATTAAATATATGACAGTTGTAATTTGAGCTAGAGTTTTAAAATGAATTTAAACAGCAACAAAGGAAGAGTACAAATTAGAAGGTGCGTATGCAAAGCAAAGATCGAGGAATGATTTTTTAAAAGATAAAGCACATTTTTCACAGAAATCTCTCAACACAGAATGCATTTTTACTACAATTATAGTGGATCAATGTGGACATAAAGTTGAGTGTTTAAATTAAAAATATGCAATACATATCTAGAAACTCTTTGCTGCACCAAGTACTTACAACTTAGTGTTAATCTAAGACTATTTCTGAAATTTGTACAAAGACATATTTAACAGCATCAATCAATTAAATTTTCAAAGTAAGCTCAGATGTATTCAACATTCTTATAAAAATAGAAACCATCCCCTTTTGATCACATCATAGCCCTTCCTCCGTATTACCCCCTCTCTAAGCCAAAAGATGTGTATTCCTCATGTTCCTGGTATGTCTTTAGGCACGCCTACTTTAAACCTCTTAAATATAAATGAACATAAAATACAGGCATATTTCTCATTATGACTTCCACACACAAATTCTAGAGGAAAGCACAGAACAGCTGCATTCCACTTTTTTTTGGCATGAATAGGGTCTTTAATATCAATACTGAAATGGAAGTGATTAGTATTATTTACTGAATTTTAAAGCACCTTAGGATATTCAGCCAGCCAGTTTATTTGATTGGTTGAACATGCGGACACCTCATTGTGGGAAAAATATGTTGGCACAGGCAAAGAAACAGCTATCTTGCTGTTCTATAGACATTTTCAGAGGATTTGAACTGATAATTCTGCTTTTAAAAATGATGCTTATAAAGAATAACATGCTCTTTCTAGCATTATATGGTCTTCTTTACCTAATCACACTCCTTACTCTAAAATTAGGAGCATTGAGTATGATCATTTAGATTTGGCTCCACTTACAGGAAGCTTTTATTCATGATGCTTTGATGTATAGTATTGAATGTGGAAATTAACCACTTTGATTGTAATACATTGACAGTACAGGATCAATATACAAAATAAGTTGCATTTCTATACACTAGAAATAATCTGAAACTGAAATTAATAAAATAATTCTATATACAATTGCATCCAAAAGAATAAAATGCTTAAGAATAAATTTAACAAAAGAAGTTCAAGACTTATATACTGAAAGATACAAAACATCATTGAAAGATATTTTTAAAAGACCTAAATAAACCCAAAGACATCCCATGTTCATGGCTTGGAAGACTTAATATTGATAAAATTATGATATTCCCCCAAAATGATCTATAAATTCAACACAATCCTTACTAAAATACCAACTGGTTTTGTTGTAGAAATCAACAAACTGGGGCATCTGGGTGGCTCAGGCAGTTAGGCATCAGCTTTTGGCTCAGGTCATGATCCCAGAGTCCTGGGATCAGCCCCAGTCAGGCTCTCTGCTCAGCAGGAGCCTGCTTCACCCTCTCCCTGCTGCTCCCCCTGCTTGTGCTCTCTCTCTCTCTCTGTCAAATAAATAAATAAAATCTTAAAAAAGAAAGAAAGAAAGAAATCAACAAACTGATCTTAAAACTTACATGGGAATGCAAGGAACCCAGAATAGCCAAAATAATCTTATAAAAAAAAAAGAAAGAATAGTTTTGGAGGATTTATACCACTACATTACTACAATAATGAAAACAGTACTCAATCAATACATTGGTACTGGCATAACGATAAAGATAGATTTATAAATGAATGGATCAGAATTGAGAATCCAGAAATAAATTTTTACATTTATTGTCAATTAATTTTTAAAAGAGTGCCAAGACAATTTAGTGGCAAAAGGGGAGTCTCTTCAACAAATGGTCCTAGAGCAACTGGATAAGATATCCCACCCCAAAAACTAAAACTGGACCACTACCTCATACCATACACAAAAAAAATTTAACTCAGAATGGCTCAAAAAACTAAATATAAGAAATAAAAGAAAATATTAAAACACAGGCAAAAACATTCATGACTTTGAATTAGGCAATGGTTTCTTAAATATGATATAAATACCAGGAGCAAGAACAAAAGAAAAAAATTAGAAAAATTAGAGTTCATTAAAAAAATTTAAAAATCATACTTCAAAGTAGATTATCAGGAAAGTTAAAAGACAACCAACAAATAGAAGAAATATTTGAAAACTATAAATCTGATAAGGGACTATTATCCAAAATATATAAGGAATCCTTAAAACTTAAAATAAAAAGAAAATAATTAATTTAAAAATCAGCAAGTATTGGAATAAATGTTATTCCAAAAATGATCTGCAAAGAGCCAATAAGCACATAAAAAGATATTCAATGTCATTAATTATCAGAAAAATGCAAATCAAAATTTGTGAAATTTCTTCATAGCTACTAGGATGGCTATAATAAAGAAGATGGCAATGACAATTGTTAGTGAGGATGTGGAAAATTTTAAACCCTTATATATTCCTAGTGGGAATATAAAATAGTACAAGAACTTGGAAAACCAGTTTGGCAAGTCCTCAAAAAGTAAACTGTAGAATTACTTTATGATCCAGGAATTTCATTTCCGTGTGTGTATATATATATATATATATATATATATATATATATATACACCCTGGAAATTGAAAATATATTTATATAAAGCTTTTATATACAAATGTTCATAGCAACATCATTCATAAGAGCCAAAAAATCTAAGTAATTTAAATTGGATAAATGAAGTGTGGTTATCTATACAATGGAATATGATACAGCCATAAAAATGAACGGAGTACCACCACATGTTACAACATGTAAAAACCTTGAGAACATTACCCTAAGTGAAATAACACCAACACGAAAGTTCACATACTGTGTGATTTAATTTATATGAAATATCCCAGGTCGTCAAGTCCATAGAAACAGAAAGTAGATTAGGTTTTGCCATGGACTGGAGGTAAGGAGAATGAATGATCCATGTTAATGGATATGGGGTTACTTTTTAGGGTGATGGAATGTTGTATAATTAGATAATGGTGATGGTCACACAACTTTGTAAATATAACAAAACCCACCAAATTATACACCTTGAAAGAGTGAGTTTCTTGTTATATGAATTTATCATAATAAATAAATATTTTAAATGAAATTTTCAAAAACAGCTGAAAATTAGGACAGTAGTCCTCTCCCCTTATCCATGGGGGATACCTTCCAAGACCTGAAAGTGCAGATAGTACCCAACCCTATACATACGCTTTTTTTCCCCTATACTTACTCATCTATGACCAAGTTTAATTTATAAATTAGGCACAGTAAGAGATTAACAATAACTAATGATGAAAGAGAACTATTATAGCAATATAGTACAATAAAAGTATGTGAATGTTCTCTCTCTCTCAAAATATCTTATACTGTACTCACCCTTCTTGTGATGGTGTGGGATGCTGAAATACCTGTGTGATGAGATGAAGTGAGGTGAATGACAATGACATAGGCACTGTGACATAATGTTAGGCTACTTTGGACCATCTCACAATATATGAGAAGGAGGATCATCTCCTTCTGGACCATGGTTTACCACCGGTAACTGAAACTGTGGAAAGCGAAGCTGCTGATAAGGGGAACTGCTGTGTAATGTTTGTGAAATTATTTAACTGTCAAATGGAAACCTCTTCTGAACTATGAGAAAATGGTAATGCTAAAATTATATGCCAAAAACCCTAACAAGATGGGAGAAAGAATAGGTTGGTGTACATTGGGCAATTATGTTAATATCTTTGCTGTGCAACTTATGAAGACAGACTTTATTATAAAGTTGATAATAGAAGAATATGGACCAAAATTTAACTTCCAAATTAGCATAGGAGAAGGAAAAAGGAAATACACTGAAACAGGGCAGGAAAGAATAGAAAAATGATGAACAGTTTACTCAGAAAGGTATGATAGCAATACTTCAAAATATAATAGCAATCCCAATAAATCTAGAAAAATGAAATTTATCTGTAAAAGTGCAAAGATTGTCAAATAAATATTTTTGAATCTAAAACTATGTGGAACTTAAACTGATAGCACAAAATTTAAAAAATAGAGGGATAAATCAGGCCAATACTAATCCGATAATTTCAGATATTACAGAAATTGAGGCAAAAATAATGACATAACGAGAGAAATAACAAAATAATCTATCAAATATACAAATAAGAATTTGGCACACTTTGCAACATAGCCTTGAAATATATGAAATAAAAAAATTATAAGGAGAAATCAACAAATTCACTATCACTTGGGATATTTTATTATACATTTGTCAAACACTAACAGATGAAGCAGAAAAAAATAGTAAGACTATTGCTCTAAGAAGCAAACTGTACACATTCATCTAATTCAGAGAATTTTGGGGTAGGAAAAGAGTTCACACATAAGAAAAAAGTACAATCTGCAAAGAATTGAAAGATGAATTTGACCATATTAAAGTAAAAAAAAAAATCTGTATAACATAAAACATGTTAAACAATATTAAAAATTTATTTTATTTATTTATTTTAAGATTTTATGTATTTATTTGAGAGAGAGAGAATGAGAGAGAGCACATGAGAGGGGGGAGGGTCAGAGGGAGAAGCAGACTCCCTGCCGAGCAGGGAGCCCGATGCGGGACTCGATCCCAGGACTCCAGGATCATGATCTGAGCCGAAGGCAGTCGCTTAACCAACTGAGCCACCCAGGCGCCCCAATATTAAAAATTTATGATATAGTAGGGAAAGTACTTAAAACTTTTATATAGCACACAAATTAAAGTCATTATTCAGACATGTTATATGCATATATAAATGTATAATTCTCTCTATGTATATATAAAGAATCAGAACACAAAGATTTCAAATTTAAAAATAGATCAATACATGAAAAGATGCTTGACTGCACTAAAAATTAGGAAAATGTAAATTAAAAAAACAAGACATGATTTCACCATTAGTTTCACAAACTTTTAAAAATCTATCACCATTTTTGTAAAATGTGACAAAGGAGTAGAGCAATAGAACAATGGAAATTCTTAAGCACTACTGAAGGAAGTATAAATTGGTACAACCAATGATTGATAGTATCAATTCACTAAAAGTATCTTATCTTTTAAGTTGTAGTTGGCCTTCCAATATTTTAGAGGGTAGTGCAAGAAATTTACTTAAGCTGTAACCTAAAATGAATATTTCTTTTGTGAAAGTACTGGGACAGATGCCTAAAACAATTTTCTTTAAATCCAGAGAAGGAACTGAAAAGAGTTCATGGAAAAGATCAAATCTCCTGAGCTAAATTTCCCTTGAAATTAGATTCTTTAGAATACTATTCAATTTACTGAATACCTACTATGTTCATAGATGAGAAAGATCAATAATTTTTCTAAGGAAACATTTACCTTTCTTAAAAATGACTAAATCCATATTTTTACTCTTTCTAAGCAACACAGATTTCTGAGAAATTTTATATAATTTTATGTTTATGAAAAACTTCTGTTTCTTCTAAAGATACAATCCGCTTCCTCTTTATCATTTAGGGTAGGCTGTCATCATGGATGTGAATACATTAGAAATGTTACATTTTAGCAAAAAAAGAAGAGGGACAAATTAAATTTTATAGATATGCTTATTTTTATGTTTATCTATATTAATTTACCAATAATACAATAGTTAAATATAAAATTAGAATCTCTAATGCATACTGAATATACTGAATTAAGGAAAAGTCACAGATACAGTACACAAAATAAAACAATTTGTTTTTGCCTTACCGACTATTCCTAGGTTGGGAACATAACATTTTGTTCTTTTGCTTTTACTTAGGAAAACTACATAAATAACAAATTGCTATGGTGAGCGTTGTGAATTGTGTAATACTGATGAATCACAGACCTGTACCCCGAAACAAATAATACATGATATGTTAATTAAATATATATATAAACAATAAACATATTTGCTTAAATTTAAAAAAAATTGATTCTGATTCTAGAGAATAATATCATCATCTAACCCATACAATAAATGTCTTTGTGGTTTAATTCACTAGAACAATCAGTCTCAAAAAAACTGATATACCATAAAGGGTTGAAATTATGTTTTTATTGCAGATGATAGTGAAAGAACTGATTACCTGTGGGTTATGATCATTTCTTCTTAGATGTGCTCACTACAGAAGAAAGTTAGAATTGTATAACATAAAATTTATAAGCAATATGATAGTCAAAATATGTGAGAGCTCTAGATCAAAACACATCTCACTTTTAGATATAAAATCACTTTATATTTCCAGATATGGATTGATACTTACTGTAATATAATAAATATTCTGAAAGTGTATAAATTTTGTCCATTAAATATTCTTTTAATAAGAATACAGCATAACTGGTAGAAGTAAATTCTTATAGTTGAAGACTATTCAAATAAATCTTCTCTTTCTCCCCAAATACACTAAAATGCCAAAAAAATATAAATGTTGGTCATCTAAATGATTTTAATCCATAGAATAGGATTTAATATCCGCCCCTAAATCAAAGGACATCTTACTCAAGGTGTATTCTAGAAAAATTAGGGTTTTTTCATGCCAGTCCATGAAACAATCAGTGCTGAAGTCTAGTATACCTTACTTCCAAACCAAAATTTTGGCCTCTACTCACTTTGGGACATAGAACTCCCATTCTACATCACTTCCCAGAAAAGGAGGAAAGTACAAATCAAACCCATGATACTGCTTTCCTTAAAATTTGATCATTTTTGTTATGGGCAACTTCTCATTGACTATATCTCTTTTAGGTTCTAGTATACCACCATTTTGCTAGGCCTCTTGAGAGTTGTAGAAGATACTCACTACCTGCTTTGTGGTAATTGCTTTTACATGCTAGAGGGGAGGGGGAAAGGCTGTCTATCAAAAGACACCACTTCCCCCAAAACGGAAGTGGATATATGTAATGAATGGTGTTCAGTTATGGGTTGAGAATGGACATGTGCGCCAGGCAAGACCAGTCATGGTCCTTGTGGGGGAATTCATATAGAAACTGGAAAAGATATTTTAAATTGTAGTCTATATGCTGTCAAGGACCAGTAATCTTGTATTTAGAGTTACATATTTACCTTATATTTTATAACAATCTGAAATTATAAAATCACTAATTTCTGACTTGAAAACTACATAGTAAAATATTTTTCTATGTCCAATTAAAAAGAACTAGAATTTCCAATTCCATCCCAGAACACTTCAACTTTCTTGGCCATGGATCAATGGCAAATTTACTTTACTAGCTAAACAGTAGGGAATAGGATAACTCAGGAAGTTGGTGATAGATTATGGAGCCCTTATCATCTAACAAATTTATTTGAATTTCATGTTACTATCTGATAGAAATTCTGTGAATTATAAGAGAGAAGTTAATAGTTTCTGCCCTTATTTCGTAGCCAGATATCCACAATGTAATCATCCACCACATATACAACTAAGCTCTTTTTTTAAATTTTTTTAATTTAATTTAATTTTATTATGTTATGTTAGTTACCACTAAACTCTTAAATGATGCAGTGATAGTTGCACTGGGAATATTTCCATAGAATTAAAATTTCAGTTGAGAAGCCAAGGATTTGATGGGCATCAAAAATGAACAAACTTCTAAAAGTCCTAAAGAGAAAATGTGGCTCTGAGAAGTGAGCAATGTCCTGGATATTTCTTATGGACATGGATTTCTAATCTTAGGTATACCATTAACTTACTATTTACCTAACACAAACGGGCAGAGAGAAACTACTCATTAAATTAGGAGTGCTCCTATTACCAATAACCAGTAAAAATTTAAGGTAGTTTTTGTTTGTGAAATGTTTAGTATTGCTTATCCTTACCAAATAACTTGTTATAATACTTCCATGATTTGAAATAATTGTGTCCTCCTGGTCCTAAGACCACAATTGATGCATTGATTTCTGTATCCCACCTGTGCACTGGACCAGGAATAATAGCAGTACTTCCAAACACAAAGACAAATATTATAACCATGTGGGAACAAATTGTCAGCACTGAAGGTTGTGGTTATGGTGCCTCTTTGACAACCAGCACCTTTTCTGAGACTATACAGCCAATCCTTAAATTTGGGGGACTTAAGATGCTGGTGTTCCAAATATGAAGACATCAGAGCATTACTCCTGGAAAGCTGACAGTGGAGGAGAACAAAGTAGACACAGTCAATTCTATCTTCCAGAAGCCTTTCCTCTAAGATAGCAGAAGAAAGATGGCTGAAGAAAAATGGGCTAAAGATTTTGGAGTATAGCAAATAGTAGGAGAAGAATAATTTTTTAAGTCTTCTACAGATCAAAAGGCTCCTTTCCTTACCTCTGGGCTTGGTACTAGTTCTTCTTCAGACTCTACACACATCCAGCTTTCCTCTGATAATGCAACTTTTTTTTTAACCCTTTTTGATCAGTTCACTGAATGGGCTGGATATTGATGTTAACGCATAAAAAATAAGTAGAGTATTACATATTTTAGTTGATAAGTGTGTAATTTCATTATACATATCTTTGGAGGGAAGCCTAAGAAAAGCTGAGTGAAAGGATGTTCTCTAATTCATCACCTCTATAATTAATTTTGCTCTTTTTGTAGTAGTAGTTTGATGACTGTCTACTTGAGTTTGAAGGCTAGGAGAGGGGTAAGTAATCTCGGCCATTTTGTACATATTGCATTTTGGAAGAGAACTGTGAATTGATTTATAATACATAGACTATACATAGAAGTACACAGACACATACATGTATGTTTATACAAGTGTATATATCTCATAAATGGATGTAATCCAACACACACATGCACACATTACAATCACTATAGACACATAAAAATTCAAGAATTTAAGTAACAGTGTTTATTCAAAGGAAAATTCCATAACCAACACTGTCTATTCATCTTTCAAATTAGTATTTTGGGTGTCCATAGGTAAAGGAAAAGAGGGTAAATATTATTTTTCAAAATTCCATTTTGGGGCACCTGGGTGGCTCAGTCAGTTAACTGTCCATCTCTTGATTTTGGCTCAAGTCATGATCTCGGGGTCCTGGGATGAGCCCTGCATTGGGCTCTGCGCTTGGCAAGGAGTCTGCTCGAGGATTCTTTCCTTCTCCCCCTGCCCTCTTCCGGCTCACACACGCATGCGTGTGCGTTCTCTCTATATATTTCTATATATCTCTCAAATAAGTAAAAATAAGTAAATAAATCTTTTTTAAAAATTCCATTTCCATTTTGAACTTGCCTCTAAAATATTAAACTATATTTCAGAATACATGTTTTAATGAACTATGCATACATAAGTATATGTTTTGTCCAAGACCTTATATGTAAGCATATTAAAGCTACAAAGAGCATATAAAAGCCTCACTATACATTTTCCTATTCCTTTTACTTTAACCCCTTTTGACTTGCTATTTTTTTTAAGTTTTATCTTCTGTTTCAGACAGAGGCTCCTCATAATGACCTCAGTTCATCTTTTTTTTTTTATTAAAAGATTTTATTTATTTGAGAGAGAGAATGAGAGAGAGAGAGAGCATGAGAGGGGGGAGGGTCAGAGGGAGAAGCAGACTCCCTGCCGAGCAGGGAGCCTGATGCAGGACTCAATCCCGGGACTCCAGGATCATGACCTGAGCCGAAGGCAGTCGCTTAACCAACTGAGCCACCCAGGCGCCCCCCTCAGTTCATCTTTGTGTTAAAAATATGTTGGTACATATTCGTATGGCTTTGACCGTACACGCTGTCTCTCAGACAGAACTCACATTTAATTTCATGTTCTTTTCATAGCTATGGGATAAGGAATTTCTACAACCTTCTCTGGTCCAGCATCCTACCCATAAGAGATAGAATCAACTTCATTTCATGAGTAGTGTGTGTGCTTTTTTTGTTATAAACTTACTGTCTTTCTGCAAAGACTACCAAAAGCTGTTGGCTTTTATCTGGCAGAGGCAACAATATACTTCTCTACCTTGCCTCAGTGTTAAACCAAATCTTTCACGCTCTGCCATAATTTAGACTGGTCATGTTCATTTCCTTGGCATCCCACAGAACATCACCCTGGTCTATCACACTGTTAGCATCGTACTGATTTGACATGATAAGCAGAAAGTAGCAAACATGAGGTACCACAGATGCCTTCATCAAACATGATTGTGCCAGATGGTGGGAAATCAACTATGAAACTTGAGGGGTCTACCACTGGAAGCCTTAGACTGTTAGGGCCTTCTTTCTACAGGAAAAGACTGTTGTATCTTACAATGCCTATCATTAAAAAGAGGTATCTTCAGATTTTAGAGGAAATACACCAGTTTCAAGTATGCTGCTCTGACTCATTAAAGAAGTCATATTTTAAGGCGGCTGGTTTTGAGTGGGATCCAGAGAAAGATCAGTATCCAGAGCAAGTCCAGGTCACAGCGCCAGTTGTTTCACCAATGGGCTCTCAAATACTTGAAGTGTGAGTGACTAATAGGGCCGCTGTATGGAGCTCTCAAATAGGAATAATAGCACAATCAGTTTGGAATAAAGCCACATCTTCTGCAGGTGACATTCTTTTCTTCTTTGGAGAAATATCTCCTCGCTTGTTACTAAGACTTACAAGGGCTGCCCCCAGGACTATGGCACAAATGAACTTCACACTATGAAATAAATAGTCCTGGGCAATCACGTGATAAGGTGGAATGTACACCAGCGATACATCACCAACAGGAAAGGGCAAATGAGATGTTGGAATCGAGGAGTTCTGAAGTCACAAATAATTTGTATAAAGAGTGGTTCCGACCCTCTGGCACTGCATGCTGCATTGCCTTCTCTCAATTGACATTAATATCTCATGGGGATTTTCCCAATATATGCATTGAATTGTTGATCACTATTTGTTTCTGTTTTTCCCATAGTTAGAATACAGGAGTTCAAAACCCAATGTGTAGAATTGGGATGTCTCTTCTCACTCTTTGGGAAAAAGTATTTTTTTTTTAAAGATTTTATTTATTGAAAAAGTATTGTTTTGAAGTATGTATTACTTTTCTTAAAATATGCTGTATTTCTCAAATTTGGCATCAGTACGGATGGTCTTTGCTTTTTTTTGTGTGTTTCTGATAATATAACAATATTCATCATTTATTGGCTTATCAGTCACAAAAAAAATAGTCCCAAACTATTTTATCATACTCAAAACATTCATTAGTGTTTTGTTACTTAAATATGTTATTTTATTTTAGATATATATTTACATTTAGGTATATAAATATCCTTATGTTACTTTTATTTCAATTAATCCCATATTGCAAAAGTTGCTTTCTTTTAACACTTTGTTCTTGCATTTTCATCCACCTTGGCTTTATAACTTCATTTAAATAGACAAATCTCCAAACAAACTTGACTCATATTTGACTCCTAGAAAATACTGTGGATTATTCCTCTTGTTTCCTACTGATTTAATTACTCAGTCTTTCTCAGGAGTTTGGTTTTATATCAAGTGATTTTTCTATCTTTGAAAAAAAATTCTATCCTCTTCCTGGGGAGAGATGGCATATGGTCCATTTTAGAATTTTTTTCTCTCTTTTCAATATATTGTGATTTGTTAAGACTTTGGTATAAACACTGGAATGAAATAAGTCTCCTTCTGAACATAAAGAAAAGCCTGCATGGATCTGAATATGAACAAGGGATATTCTTACCCCCTTTCGAATTATTGCCCCTAAGTAATGAGCATTCTGTTTTGTTCTGGTGTCAGATCATCTAGAGTGACACGAAGCCCTTACAGACTTCATGTTATCCCTTATCTTAGTAAGACCCTACTATAAATTCTAAGCATAAGGATAAATAACATTTAGGGAATAGTCATAGTTTAATTTTATTTTTTATGTCAGATTATTTATATGGTGATGAGGTGACTTAATGTTCTCTAACCTCTCTTAAATATCAGAACTTCTCATTAGGGCTTTTAATAACTTAAATTTTTACAGTGAACTTAACAGGAGAGTTTTTATATTTTAACAAGGATAGTAGCTGAATGAATGAGGTTGTAGGAGTGATATTTGAAACACCATCAAGCTTCAGAGGAAAGGTTTGTGTGTTACACAAATTTTGTAACACAATTTTAATACCTCTGCCAAATTCTAGGTCTAAGAAATGCTCCATATTGTTAAGAAGTTATCATTGTCAGAATGGAGGTATACAATATTACACTCATCTTAAGGATATTGTTCAGCCACAGAACAAATGTATATTTAGAACTTATGAATTCATTGTATTTAACAACAGTGAGAGAATGCATAATCTTTTAGTATTTGTTAATCATCTATGTTATAGAAAAGTTACAAAAGTTTCATCCCAATCATATATATTTGGAATGCTTGAAGAATGACTTTTAAAATCTTCTCCAATTATTTAGAAATCAGCTTAATGATAATTCAGCAAACATTTGATTGTCTTTGCTAAAGTTAGACATTCTTTTAGTTTCAGGGAATAAAGAGAGGCTATAGAATAGAAAAAGAGAAGAAAGAGAGATAAAGCACAAAAGTACTCATGTTGTCCAAGACAATTTTGGTAACAGAAAATACCCCTAAATGTAGGATAAATGAATTTGGAGTAGAAGTTAAGGACCATGATTGTGTTTGGATTGGTAACAGAGGGAGAAAAGATCTAAGCAGAATGTTGAGCAAATATGAAGTTGCCAGTTGGATACAATGGAAAAGAACATTCTAGTTTGGGGAAAATATGTAAGAAAAGACCCAGATATGTGAACTGAAGTGGTTTAATGTGTTAATTAAATAACCAGTGGTTTAGTGATGTTGCAACACAGAATGCAAAAAGAGGCAAAAAGAGACTAATCTGGAAAGATCAACAAGGAAGATTGTAAATGGCTGTATATATCCATCTATCTATTTATCCTTCTGTCATTGAATTATAAACCATGCTAAGGAGCTTACACTTGGTCCTCAATTCTAAGGGAGTTTTTTCTGAGTTCTGCCAATACTGTCCATGAAACGGGTTCTGGGTTAATGAGACACATATGGGAGACAGGGAGACCAATAATGAGTCACCTGGTTACCTAATACTAAATTATAAAACAGAGAGCACCTTTATATTATTATAGAGTACCTTATATATTTGGTTTTATCATAGTATATTACACTATGATGTATCTATATGTTATATACTCTTTTGTAATACTATATATGCCATCCATTCTATATAGTACTATATATATAGACTTTACAAATAGTATAGAGTATCACATCCATTCTATTTGTTATAAAATATGTAATATATATTCCATTTTTAATATATACTCTAATTATAAAGTACTACATATTATGAAATATGAAGTACCACATATATTATGAAGTATATATAATATGCATACAGAAAGTTGTATTTAGAAATATTATCCCCCAGGGACATCTGGGTGGCTCAGTCGGTTCAGCATCTGACTCTTGGTTTCGGCTCAGGTCGTGATCTCAGGGCTGTGAGATTGAGCCCCGGCATCAGGTTCCACAATCAGTGCAGAGTGTGCTTGAGATTCTCTCCCTGTCCCTCTGCCCCCACAACTCTCTCTCAAATAAATAAATAAATAAAATCTTTAAAAAAAGAAAAAGAAGTATTGCCCCACCAAATATTAAAGGTATCAATTATCTTTGGGTAGTAATTTTTTAAATACTCCTTGCACTTTTTAAAGTTATTTTAACTTTTTTCAGTGAATGTGTATGATTTTTACAAAAATTGATTTTTTTTAGCATAAAGTCAACAATCTTAACTTAAAGTTAACTGCACTTTCAGGTGAAGAGGTGCAGGGTGTAACAGGCATTTTGGAGGGAAAAGTGGCAATGCTTGATGCTTTATCAGGCACAGGCGCTAAGAGACTAGGATCTCTGCAGGATTTCCACAGGTTTCTGATCTAGGTGAGAGAATCAATCAGCAAGTTCAGGAGGAACTAGGTAGTGTAGAGGAGACAGATGGGATGGAAGAAATGGAGAGAAGGAGTAACCTGAAGTGCACAAGGAACATTAAGAGAAGATATCCAATTAAATATCTAGACCTGGAGCTCAAGCTAGAGTATGAAGCTAGAGATATAATTTGGGAAACTCAAAATACTGTTAATTTGTATACTTTTTACCAATAAAACTATGATATGTATTTTGTTATTTCCAATTTTTGTCTTTAAAGTCTAAAAATTTTGGGGTGCCTGGGTGGCTCAGTCGTTAGGCGTCTGCCTTTGGCTCAGGTCGTGATCCCAGGATCCTGGGATCGAGCTCCGCATCAGGTTCCCTGCTCTGCGGGAAGCCTGCTTCTCCCTCTCCCACTCCCCCTGCTTGTGTTGCCTCTCTCGCTGTGTCTCTCTTTGTCAAATAAATAAATAAATAATCTTAAAAAATAAATAAATAAAATAAAGTCTAAAAATTTTACTAGGTGTTATAGGCTCAAAGTGTAAACCATCCCCCAATCAAGCCCTAACCCCCAGAACCTCAGAATGTGACTGTTTTGCAAATAAGGCCTTTAAGGAAGTAATTAAGGTTAAGTGAACTCTAAAGGGTGGGGCCCTAATGCAATAAGACTGGTGTCTTTACAAGAAGAGGAAGAAACACTAGAGCTCACTCTCTCTCTCTCTCTCTCTCTCTCTCTCTGCTCATGCAGAGAAAAGACCTTGTGAGCACACAGCTAGAAAGTGGCCATCTATAAGCCAGAAGAGAGGCCTCACCAGAATCATCTCCTCCCACCTTGATATTGGCCTTCCAGCCTTCAAAACTGTGAGAAAGTAAATTCCTGTTGTTTAAGCGACCAGCCTGTGGCATCTCATTATGGACACCAGAACTGACTAATACCCTTGGAGAAGTGTCAGAAATTACTCTGCATGTCAAGTCTCTCAGGAACCGTGTGGGTCTTTTTAATGCATAGTTTTAAGTGTTCACTTATTTCTCAGAAGGAGAAACTGGGGCAGAATGTTTAAACATTGTGACTACAGCCACACAAACAGTAAGGTGTGGAGCAGGGATCCTAGTCCAGGACCATTGATTCCACCCTAGACCAGAAATATTTCCTTTTAACCTCACCAAATCAGGGTGATAAACAATGTTACAGTGTACTGTAAAAAGGACTGGAGGGGCGCCTGGGTGGCTCAGTTGGTTAAGCGACTGCCTTCGGCTCAGGTCATGATCCTGGAGTCCCGGGATCGAGTCCCGCATCTGGCTCCCTGCTTGGCGGGGAGTCTGCTTCTCCCTCTGACCCTCCTCCCTCTCATTCTCTCTGTCTCTCAAATAAATAAAAATAAAATCTTTAAAAAAAAAATTAAAAAAAAAAAGGACTGGAAGTTACTATTAGAACCTATTCTGTAGCCTCTGTATAATTAAATTTATGCAAGAACAAATAACAAACTACATATTGTTCAAATATTTAAGTTCATATATAAATAACATATGCATAAATAAAGCAAGGCTATATGTAATGCACTCCTTGGCAATAAGAAGGTGATAAAAAATAAAGATTCGGTTGTGGGGCACCTGGGTGGCTAAGTTGGTTGAGTGACCAACTCTTGATTTCAGCTCAGGTCATGATCTCAGGGTCCTGGGATTGAGCCCTGCCTCATGTTCTGCACTCAGCAGGGCGTCTACTTCCCCTCTTTCTCTCTCTCTGCCCCTCCCCCTGCTCATGCACTCTCTCTCTCTAAAATAAATAAATCTTTAAAAAAATAAAATAAAGGTTCAGTTGGAATTATAGGTATGAAAAAGATGGCCACGAAAAAGCAATACAGTGAGATGAGAAGTGTGAAGAGAGATATGGGCTACATACAATTCAATAGGTAAGCAAAAGAATGGGACCTAGACAAAAGAGAAGACCAAGAGGAGGAGGAATTGAGCAAGAATTTGTGATAAGTGAGAAGAAAGTTTCTAGGAGGGTGGAGGGGTAATTTTTCTTCCTTTGCCTACAAGTTGAATTAGGAAAGCACACAAGTAGATGTTGGAACACTCCTTTATGGTTTTGGTTTTGAGTGGATTTAGAGAATTCTGATGCCATTTTGATCCCATTTTGCTGCTGCTAGAAAATCAGGTAAGAATGGAGTAAAGGTTGTTGGATGAATCTCATCCTCAGTGTGCCATGGAAAACCTCTGTAACAGCTCTGGCTTCATGACACCAGACAAGGGGAAGGGAACAGTACTGCACTATTCACAGAGATACCATGTTTCTCTGACTGCCCTGTATTATACTACAAGTACAGTAGTTTTCACTTTCCCAAACTGGGAATGGTTCCAGAGGAATGCATCTGGATAGCATTTGCTCATTACCCTCCCCAGAAAAGAATTAGTCAGCAAGGACCCTATTCATAAAAACAAATTCCATCCATTTCTACTTGAATGTCATGTCTTTATGTGGAAAAGTGTGGAGTGAACCCCTTTTTCTACATAAAGAATACTTTTTTGTGATTAATGGACCTCCCTCCCCCCACTATGTAAGTAGACACCTCCTGATTATATACCTGAGGGAGCTCAAAGATTACAGACACAGTGAGAGGGGATTCATGTGGTGTTTCTGGACTGAATTGTATCTTTTCTGAAAATGGAAAATATAGAAAGGATTGGTTTCAAGAGAAATGCATGCTTTTCAAACTACAGAAGATATATAACAGGATATTCTGAATGTGCGAACATAAAAACTTACGCTCATGTTCCTGAATCAGGTGAAATTTTTAAGAATCATTTCTATTAGCAATGTGTAGTTACCAGATCCCAGGCTCTCAATCTGGTGATTTACTTCACAAAATTCTATTTCTCAGAAGTGAGGAGTTAATCTTAATGGAATAATAGAGTTTTCATCAGCCCATAAGGTTGATAAATTGGATTGATTGGAACCACATCATTAGACAGTGAATTTTGGCAGATTTTTAATAGTCACTGAGGGTGCCTGAGATTTATGGTTTAGCCAGTTTATTATTTTCTTTTGGTTGGATGATCATTTTAATGTCCTGTGACATACAATATACCTTGCCTACTGTGGAATTTATTCAACGACAAAAGTTTTTAACATACCTTAAGTCCAGATCATCACATTTCAACTAAGGAGCAGCATAGAACTTCAGTGTTGTGCTTTACTTCAGGCACTTTAGAGAGATGAGGTATTTTATTGGCAATATTTAATGCAGTTCCCAACTGTTGCTCTAAGGCCCTGTGTAAAAGAGACTCATGAAAAAGTGAATATCGCTGACCAAAGGATTGCATCGCCTTTCGAAAAGTTAGAATTTTAAAAAATGCTTTGCCAAAAGAGCCTCATAGGCTTTCACTGCCATGTTGATTGTAGACACAGCTGACTCCTCAGACAATTTTACACAATGACAATAAACATGCATATGCATCACGAGGCACATAGGCTCACACACGTTATAGCTCTGCTTGCTCAACTATCATTCACTCTATGCAATGACTCTATGCATATATACTCAAAGAAAATGTGGGGGTCCCAGCCTCCCCATATTTTCCTTATTATAGCTGAATACAGTGGGATTCTCATTCTGCAATGGTGAGTACCACAGTCCCTCCTCCCCTCAAAAGTGGGTCAGCTCTACCAAATACCTGTGAAGACTTTTCAATGGACTGCTTAAATAGAAATATGGAGATTTTTTTAAAAATGGAAGCTTTAAAATCTATCTATTGACCCTAGTTATAATCTTACTATGCAGGTATCCTAGAAAGGGTGATTTCCAGGATTCAAGAAGATCCCAAATGGGAAAGTGTCATGAGAAAAATATAAAATAAGCATCATATCACATTTTTTGTGTCACACACCTTAACAATCACTTTGATTGCATCAGTTTGTCTTTGTAGTAACTGGATGAGGCTGGCCCTATTCTTCCCACTTTTTGGATAAAGAAATTGAGGCTTAAAGAGGTTAAGTCGCTGCACAAGTTAGTGAATGTGACATCCAGGACCGAGTTCTAGATACTTCTGACACCAACCTGGGGATCCTCAAAGCACATTATTTTGCCTCAGGAGGAACCACACCACCATCCAACTTGATAGTCAGTAATCATATGACGTTATTAGCAGTTATGCTTTTTTTTTCCTTTTGGCCACTGAAAGCCTAATTTGATTGGATTACTAACCAGTATGTCATATGTCATATGATTCTTTCCATTCAACCAAAAAAAAAAAAAAAAAAAGAAACCCAGTTCTATGGAAAATGGACCTGGGCCTCAAGAACACTGTATGGAAGATTAAGGTGCAATCAGTTTACCTCCCTGATTGACTCAAGAGGCTCCAGGATTTGAAAACTCCATGTAAAGTTAGTGGCAAATCATATTCTCTCATGTATTATCTCAGAATGTTCCCTTCAAAAGGAACTTACCTTCCCAGGATTATTTTCTCTCTTATTCCTCCCAGACCAAAGACCCTCCACGTACTGACGAAATTGTCTTTTCTCCTAATCCAACTACTAACCTAGAGCCTCAGGAGAAATGTCCAAGAGTTGTCTGCTAACGCCTAAGAGTACAATGAGTACATTCTCTTCTGTATGAATGGTAAGTAAGGAATGCACTGTTCCCATTATTCTTTTTTTTTTTAAGATTTTATTTATTTATTTGAGAGAGAGAGAGCATGAGAGGGGGGAGGGTCGGGAGGGTCAGAGGGAGAAGCAGACCCCCCGCCGAGCAGGGAGCCCGATGCGGGACTCGATCCCGGGACTCCAGGATCATGACCTGAGCCGCAGGCAGTCGCTTAACCAACTGAGCCACCCAGGCGCCCCGTGTTCCCATTATTCTTATAAAATTTAAGGCCTTTGCATAAAATAATAAGATTTAAATATACAACAAAAACAAAAACCCAAACAAATAAACAAAACTCTAACTTTCTGTCAATTTCCATTAAACAAGGCAACTGGCATTTTTATTTCAAAATGTCTTGTGAGGATGGCTCATTGGCTACATAAATATAAATGCACATATCTGAAATTCAAATGTCTGATTTCAAGCACCAGTCATAGGCCAAAAATGTTGGCAAGATCACTCACAGATGTTTCACAGAAATGGGGAGAAGAGAGGTCAACGTACTGTAAATACATGTAGTTGCCTGATGCTTCTCTGGTCAATTTCCTCCTCAGCAGAATACATTTAGTGTAATAAATGTTTCATCTGGGAAGCTTTCCAGATTCATCATTAAAATAAAAAAGTAAGCACAGTTGTTCTTAGTGGATCTTTTTTCCATCACAGTATCAGTCACATCTAAGAGGCATGCTGAAATGTGTTGGTGAGTACAAAAGGGTCAGAAGAGAAATGAGAATGGAAAAGAAAGAGAAATAAAAAATAAGAGAGGGGTATGGATTTTACAGGGAAAAGCCCTCACTTGTGGAACAAATTTAAGCTTTATGCTTCCTTGTCATCTGCTGGATGATAGCACAATATATTAAAAATGAGATTTTATCTTGCAATGCCTTTTGCTCTGGCCTAGCAAATTGATCTCTTTTTTCTAAATATCTATAATAATTGCAGACTATTCTGCCTTGGATTGTTCATGATTCTACCTTGTACTGTTTGTGTTGTTATTTCAAATTCATCGAAGCCAGGAACCATTTCTTATATTCTGTGGATTTCTCACTGTCTTAGTCTGCTCAGGCTGCCATAAGAAAAATAACACAGAGCAGGTGGCTTAAACAGCAGAACTTTGTTTTCTCCAAGTTCTGGAGACTGGAAGTCCAGGATCAGGATGCCAATATGGTCAGTGCCTGGAGAGAGCTCTCCTCCTGATCTGTAGAGAGCCATCACCTGGCTGAGTGCTTCCATGACCTCATGACCTCATCTAAACCTAATTCACTCCCAAACACCCCATGTCCAAATATCATCACCTGTGGGATTGGGGTTTCAATATGTGAATTTGGGGAGAACACAGACATTCAGTCCATAGCACTTATTTCACAAAGCATATTGCCTTATACACTGAAAACAGATAAACAGTAGGTTAAGGAGAGCTAGTTAATGTGATTTTTATAATTAGAACTAAAAAGTTTTCTGTTCATTGTTCAGAACTTCTTCATATCAGGATACAAGAGTCTGAGGGATGTTTCAAATAAGGGAGGGGAACTTTTGG
This sequence comes from Mirounga leonina, assembly GCF_011800145.1. Lineage (NCBI taxonomy): Eukaryota > Metazoa > Chordata > Mammalia > Carnivora > Phocidae > Mirounga > Mirounga leonina. Next base: position 12,031,091 of record NW_023270415.1, read on the forward strand.
TAAGAATTGGATTAGAAGGGAGACATGTGTGTTGTTTTGTTTTGTTTTGTTTTTTAAAAAGGAAACTCAAAGGAAAGGACAGAATGGAAGCCTTATTGTTTTTATCCTATTATTTTGATTAAAGAATAACAAGAGTTAGAAGGTCGAGAAAATTTAAATTATTTCCCTAATTATTTGAAGCAGTGATTTTTAAGGTGAAATGCACTCATCCTCTAGAATACAAGATAATCTCCTGGATATGGTGAGAAAATAATAAAACTTTTATTCGGATTTTTGTCAAAAAAGGTAAGGAAGCAATTAAGCTCCTGCATTACAAGAAATCTTAAGGAGAGCATTTTAGTGTGTCTTTTTATAAGCATTTTGTGATGTCTTGCCATCTCTGTGAGCCTGGCTTTGTCCATTTTTAATGAAATAAAATCTGTCAAAAAGGACAAATGGCTTTAAATAATCCCAGGTTAAGTCAGGAAAATAAAAGTCATGTTAAATATCCCAAGCGTTAAAGTATTCAAGTATTAAATGGACTTCATTCCGAGGGCGAAGTGATTACAAGACCATTGGAAGGACTGGCTGGCTGACAGAGCAAAATCAAGGAGACCACCACTGGTTCTCAGGTGTTGATACAGAAAATTAAGAAGAGCTGCTGCCATCCAAAGATTAGGAAATGTAGAAAACTGTGACACAGTCACCACTGGCTCTGGCCCTGCAAAGATGATGGTGGTAAGGGGACGGCATTTGGCCGGCCATGTCACCACCCTCAGCTGCCAAAGCCCAAGCACCCACCATCACCTGGAAGAGATGAAATGACTTGGCGCAACCTTCCACCTCCCAGGTCTTCGGAAGTGCATTTTGTTGGCAGAACCTAAACTGTATAGAGAATCCTGCTTGCAAAGGAGCCTAGGAAAGTTTTCCAGATCGGCAGCACAAGGAACAGTCCAATAGAAAATGGGATGGTCGGTAAGCATCAACCTCCAATTTCCATCCCAGAGGAAGATGGGAATAATGTCAATACGAGAAAACACAAGAAACACGAGAAAATGGTGGAGTTGACACTTTGTTCATGGTGTGAATTCTGTCAGACATATTATAAAATCGTTTTTACACACACACACACACACACACACACACACATATCTATTTATATTCTAACTAGATGAAAAAAATTCCCCCAGATTATAAAGTTACCCAAAAAAGTGCTTTAAATACGGATTTATAGTCACTATTAAAAGTATGATGTTCAGCCTTAAGTTTTCCATTGTGATATTAGCTGATAATAAGAGGAACTCATTATAAGACATTTAAAACTTTGTATCCAGATCATGAAAACAATGGTTATGTTGTTTCAAGTGATGTTTAAATAATGCAAATCTTGGTCCAATACCTCACAGAATTTCACTAAACTTAATAACAAATATTTGAAAACTGTCGCAGTTTTAAAGTAAATAATGACTGTGGAAAGATACATTCCATTGGGGGAAACAATTGTTCTTTCTGCCAAGGCAAAAATATTTGTAACTCTAAATAGAAAATATGGCAACAAACTAAACACATACTTTAGCCAGTAAACACTGTTGGATGATATATATGGTACATTTCTGAATGCCTGTAAAAAATAAATATAAAAAAGCATGTAGTCTGAAAGGTGTGCTGTACAGTTTAATAAAAGCATAGATGTTTCTAGCATGTATCATGTTATTTTCTAGAATCTGTGCTAAAACAAAATGCCTATAGAAGTAATTATTTTAAATCACTAAAAAAAAGAGGTCCTGGAGAAGGTGAAACAATGTTTGAAGGATAAAAATGTGTAAATGTAGCCACTGATAGAAGAACTGCTCTGACAAAAATAAAAATAGTAATATTATTTAAAGGTTTCTAAAATAAGTTTACAGAGATGGCACCAGATGTGAAATTATTCACAGCATTACTCACAGACACATTATTGCAACAAAGGGATGTATAAAGTGCAATGGGAGGATCAATGCCCTTAATTTAATAAAACCCAGTCTTTTAAAATACAAGAAAATCTTTAAAATACTTTATTATGACATTGGGATGCCCATTAACATCTTTTGAAACAAATAAAGATTTTTCTCCAGTTCTATTATAGCAAGTGTTAAAAGAAATTGTTAAAGTTGCTATACTATATATATGTATATATATATATAGTATATATATAGCTGATTTAGTTGGTGGTGATAGCTAGATATCTGTCAAATATCTGTCAAATATCAAATATCAAATAAACATATAATTTAAAAATAAACTCATTTAATTGGGCCCCTCAAAATATGGAAAATTATTTTCACAAAGAATGAGAAAAATGAAACAAATGTTATGGAAGAATGTTTTCAAATCAATATCTGGAGCAATTCCATCATTATGTTATTTATTATTAAATACAATATGTGGGAACTATAAATATTCAGTATGCTCCTAAGAAATTTGGGCAAAAAATTCATAGCTTATTTTTAAAAATCAAAATAAAGAACATTAGATTTTGATATCAAAGACTGTTATCAAGAAAAATGGAAAAAGGTTAAGGAACTTGAAAGGAAAACCTTGTGACATCAAAAAATAAATTTCATGGTTTGCCAAGTACAAACAATAACATTCTTCTATTCTCATCTGTTTTGAAACTATTTTTTTCATCCCTGATAGTAGTTAAAATCAAATATCAAAATATATTGAATTTAGAACCACATATTGCAAAATGTTAATTTGAGATTTTTTAAAAAATTACTGGTTATATATATTAATATATATATTACTGAATATTTTAATGAGAACAAAAATGTTATTAAAGTAAAAAATATTATAAAATAGTGTTTCCTTTTTATCTCATAATCTTTTTTGGTTTGCTATGTATTTTTTGCAACGTAAAATTACATGATTAGCGCAGTGTATTTTGTTATCTCCTGCTACATAACAAATTACTCCCAAACTTAGTGGCTTGAAAGTAGCAAGCCTTTACTTATCAAGGTTTCTGTGGGTGTGGAAAGCAAGGATAGCCTCAGGTGTCTCTCGCTCAGATCTTCCATCACGTGGCTCTCAAGCTGTAGGTGGGAGCAGCAGTCTTCTCAAGAACTGACATGATCTGAAAGGTCTGCTTCTAAACCCCCTCACAAGGATTTTGGTAGGCTTCAGTTCTTCATGGCCTGGCAGACCCAAAATCTCAGTTCTGCGCTTTGCCACATGAGCTTTTAAAATTTCAGGGCTGCTCACATCATGGCAGCTGGCTTGCCTTAGAGTGAACAAGGGACAAAGTGAGCAAGGGAGCTCAACACGGAAGGCAGGTCTTTTTGTACCATGATCTCAAAGGCACATCCCACCACTTTTGCCATATTCATTAGAAGTGCATCACCAGGTCCAACCCATGCTCAGGGCTAATGGGAATCTCACAGAGATGTGAATGCCAAATGGTGGAGATTATCTAGGGCCACATTAGAGCTGCCTACTACATACAGTAATACGTGTATGCAACTTTTAAGTATATAGTATGTCAATACTGAGTTGCAGGGAGTTTCTGTTTGAGAGGATGAAAAGTTCTAGAAATGGATATTAGTGATTTTTTTTTAAATATTTTATTTATTTGAGAGAGAAAGAGAGCACAGAAAGAGAGTGAGGAGAAGCAGACTCCCTGCTGAGCAGGGAGCTGGACGCAGGACTCAATCCCACGACCCCGAGATCATGACCTGAGCCGAAAGCAGACGCTTAACCGACTGAGCCTCCCAAGCACCCTGATGGTAGTGATTTTTATGCAAACTTTGTGAATGTACGTAATGCAACTCAATTATACACTTAAAATGTTTGAAATGGTAAATTTTGTTATATATTTACCACAAAAGAAGTTTGAAGAACTATTTTTCTTTACAAAATTAACTTCCCATTTTTTTTTTCAAATATGCAATAGACAGTGATAAGAGATCAGATTCTTTTTGAAAATTTACAAAATGTTGGGGCAAATGGGTGGTTCAGTTAAGTCACTTAACCAAGTGACTGACTCTTGATTTTGGCTCAGGTCATGATCTCAGGGTTGTGAGATCGAGCCCCAAGCCCAGCTCCATACTCAGTGGGGAGTCTGCTTGAGATTCTCTCTCTCCGTCTGCCCCACCCACCCCTGTCTAAAATAAATAAATACATCTTTAAAAAAATAAAAATTACAAAATGTTAAATGATTGGGGCTATAAATATATGGGGTTTGTAAACAACATTTTGACTGAAACCTATAGTTCTTTTTCACTTCTCATAAAGAGAATAGAGAAGGGTGACAAAAGCTGGGAAGGATCTTTGATTTATTTAACTTTTTTAAGATGTCTTATGAAGCCTGATTCAAAAAGGAGGTGAATTTTGGTATATGATTCTAAAGCAGGAGTTTAAACTAAATTCATTATCAACTTATCAACCATTTCCATCCTTGTCCAATACAAACATTTCCTACTCTTATATTTTTCTCTTAGAAAGAACTGTCCTGAAAGATTTCATCCAAAATAGGAGTCTTGATACCATTCTTGATTTCTCATTCTCTGCATCCTATTGGCTACCAAGGTTTGCCGATCTTTCCTTCTAAATATCTCTCAAATCTCTGCCTTCATTTTTTCTTTTTCGGTCTGTTGATGTGATTGATGGATTACACTAATTGATTTTCAAATATTGAACCAACTTTGTATACCTGGGATAAATGCCACTTGGTCAAGGTGTGTATAATTATTTTCTTGTTTTCTATGCATTCAATTCACTAGTAAGTTGTTGAGGATTTTTGCATCTATGTTCATGAAAGATATTGGTCTGCCCTCCTTTTCAGTCTTATTACACCCTAATTCCAACCGCCTTACCTTCCAATCAATGGTACTATATCACCCCTCCCTCCCCCTTCTCTCTCTCTCTCTCTCTTCTTCTGTCTTCTTTTTCTTTTTCTTTTCTTGTCTTTTCTTTCTTTTTTTCTTTTTTTTTTTTTTTGGCATAAATGCCATTACATGGTGAGCATGTATATTTATGTATGTCTTCTCTGTTTTTCCAGGACTTCTTGAAAGACTTATTCATCTTTGATCCTCAGGGCTTAGACCTAGTGCTAACTCCTGGCGTATATTTATAGTTAATGGTTGTTGTTTTATTTGCAAAAGAATGAATGAAATATTTATGTAATAAAAGAGACATGAACATCACATGAGATCTTCTATAACAACTTCTGAGGTCACTTCCATCTCTTTTATCCTATGACTACTTTGTTCTATCTTTTAGTGATTATATGTGGGATTGGATCACTGTTGTATGGGAAAGCACATTAAGATAGGATTTAAGGGAATTTATTTTGCTATTATTACTGCAGTTATTGCTACCTTTCAAATTAGCTTCTCTCTCTCAAAAAAGTATTTTTAATATTTATTTTCTGTTGACATTATGACAATTTTCATATAGATATGAAAGAGTGTGTCCTTGTCCTGGAAAAGTTTTTTTGCTTCCCTTGAACTTTGATGAGTCACTTTGAAGAGTAATGATGATTATGCTAATTCATAGTATTATTATTGTTATGTAACCACAAAGTTTCTTCAACTTTGCATCCATAAGTCATTGAGGTTTACCTATTAGCTGGCATATATGGGGAAACATCTTTATTATGTCCCTTTGTTCCTGAGGTGTTTTGAATATAATGTGGGACATTTTATAAGCTCTCTATGTAATAACATTTTACTGTCTTAAGCAACACAAATTTATTCATTACTGCTCCTGACGTTTGATTACAGAAAGGATTGGTAGTGGTGGGAAGGAAGTGATGGCAAAAGTAGCATTGACAAAGAATCAAAATGTGAGTGGTCCTCTACTAAGAGATTGACTGTGCTTAACTTTCAATTCTGCCCTTGCAAACAAAGGGGGTCCAGTAGCCTGAGGAAGACCTCCTGAGAGCTACAGATCCTGCCCATTAAAGTTTCTCTGAAGGCGTGGTTCCTCCCAACCTTTTCCAAAGGGAAGGTTTCACAACATCTAGAGAGCCAGGGGATTTGGACAGAACACTTACCACTGTTGGCTGAACTTATAGAACCTATAACATTTTGTTTTCCTCCCCACAACCATCTATTTATTTTCCTTAAGAATCATGTAGGAAAAAATATCAAATGGTCAGAAAAGTTGAAATATGAAAAAAAAAGCCCACATTTTTAGTTACGCAATACACTACTGTTAATACTTTCTGGGGAGAAACAGTATTCTTATTTGGAGAGGTTTTTTTGTAGTTTTTTTTTTTTTTAATCCCATTTCCCTGATGATTACTGATGTTGAGTACCTTTCCCTATACCTCTTGACCATTTGTATGTCTCCTCTGGAAAAACATCTTCTCAGTTTCATTGCCCATTCTTTGGGCTTTTTGGTGAATTAGTTAGTTTATTTGCTATTGAATTGTAGGAGTTCTTTATATATATTTTGGATATTAACTCTTCATCAATATACAGCTTCCAAATTTTCTTTTATTCTGTAGGTTGCTTTTTCATTTCACTGATTGTTTCCTTCCTTCTGCAGGAGCTTTTTAGTTTGATGTAATCCCACTTGTCAATTTTTTTTCTTTTGTTGTCAGGGAATTGCAAATCAAAACCACAATGAAATAACACCTCACACAGGTTAGGATGGCTATTATCAGGGGAAAAAAAAAAAGATAACAAGTGTTGGCAAGTATATGGAAAAGAAGGAACCTTTGTACACTGTTGATGGGAATGTATGTTAGTGCAGGCAGTCTGGAAAACAGTATGAAGTTTCCTCAAAAAGTTAAAAATAGAACTACCATATGACCCAGCAATTCAACTTCTAAGTATAGAATCCAAAGGAATTAGAACTTTGAAGAGATACCTGCATTCCATGTTCACTGCAGCATTATTCACAATGGCCAAGAGGAGGAAGACACCTAAATGTCTACCAATGGCTAAATCGATGAAGAAAATGTGGTGTACAAATACAATGGAATATTATTCAGCCTTAAAGGAGAAGGAAATCCTGCCATTTGTGACAACATGGATGAACCTGAAGGACATTATGCTAAGTGAAATAAACCAGGCACAGAAGGACAAATAATACAATGATGCTATTGAATAAGGAATCTAAAATTGTCAAACTCATAGAAGCAGAGAGTGGATGGTGGTTGCCAGAAGCTGGAGGGAGGGGTAAACAGATAGGTATAAGGCAAAGGGTTCAAAGTTTCAGCTATACTATATGAATAAATTCTAGATAAGGAGGGCTCGTAATGTGATGAGCACTGGGTGTTATATGCAACTGATAAATCCTTGAACACTACATCCAAAACTAATGATGTACTATATGTTGTTCAATTGAATTTAAATTTAAAAAAATGAATAGGGATGCCTGGGTAGCTCAGTCGGTTAAGCGTCTGCCTTCAGCTCAGGTCATGATCCCAGGGTCCTGGGATCCAGCCCCATATTGGGCTCCCTGCTCAGCAGGGAGTCTGCTTCTCCCTCTGCCTGCCACTCCCCCGGTTTGTGCTCTCACGCTCTCTATCTCTCTCTCTAAAAAAATAAATAAATAAAATCTTTAAAAAAAATAGTTAATTAAAATAAATAAATTCTAGAGATCTACTATACAGTATAGAACTTATTTAACAATACTGTATTGTAGACTTAAAAATTTGCTGAGAGGATAAATCTTATGTTAAGTGTTCTCATCATAAAATGATAATAATAACAACAACAATAATTAAAGAGGATAGGAGGAAATTTTTGGATGTGATGGATATATTAGCAGCCTAGATTGTGATGATGGTTTCACAGGTGTATACTTATCTCCAAACTCAGCAAGTTGTATATATTAATTGTGTCTAGTCTTTTGTATGTCAGTCATACTTTGATAAAGTGATTTTTTTTTTTATTTCAAATTTGAGAACCATGACAAGATTGCTATTGCCCCAAACTGAATTCTGCTGAACTTCAATTTCTAAGAGCAGGAACTCTCCTCACTGGAGAGCATGTTTACAGATCAGTTTGTAATATTATAAAGGCATCAGAAACACAGAAATAAATGGAGCATCCCTGAGCTGATTAGATTAGCCTGAGCTCTTTCCACATGTGATTGGAGATGATCTAATTGGCTTGTGCAGTAAGTAAGTTATCCTGAGTGTTTGAATATAATGCATGTATGTTTACAATACCAAAACACATTAGAAATAGTTTCATTTACTCTCTATCTATTGGCATTATTCCTACTAGGGAAAGCTTTCCACGGTGCTTCCAGTGAAGGGGTGGGGGTGTGGGGGGCATTTGGAGCGATTCACCATCGGCTCCTAAGGGTTTTCCTCTATCTGAATCATTAGCTGCCTTCAAATACCATTTTAAGAGAAAAAGGGTGCTTTCTGAATCTATCTTTACCTAACCAGTTTTCTGTGATTGGTCTCCCACATGAAAGGAAATGGAGGCCACTCTCAACAGTGTATTCAATTGTGTTGGAAACTATTACCTATTCCCTATTACCCAGCCTTGCTTTCTGTCTTAATATAAAGCAATTGAAATCATAATAAGAAAAAGATTCAGATCTGAGAAAAGGAACATTTTATTTTCATTTCTCATTTCAAGATACTGTTTCTAGCTATTAAATTCTCTAATTCTCTGGACACATAGAATATATATTGCTAGAAACAGAAAGAATGTAATTACTTGCATGTTACATTAATTAATGGGATCCTTTATTAAGATTTTTATATTCTGAGGATTGTATACAAGAATGAGTAGCAAGATGGGGAAATAGACCATTTGGACCACAAAAGAAATGTTCTAATTGCTTAATATTTTTTTTTAGTAATCATGGAGTTAATAAATCTAGGCAAAGTCATGGAATTAAATTGACAATAGATAAAGACATCATCTAATCACAATTAAAAATTGAAGAGCAGTCAGGCGCCTGGGTGGCTCAGTTGGTTAAGCGACTGCCTTCGGCTCAGGTCATGATCCCAGAGTCCCGGGATCGAGTCCCACATTGGACTCCCTGCCCAGCAGGGAGTCTGCTCCTCCCTCCGACCCTACCCCCTCTTGGGCTCTCTCTCTCTCAAATAAATAAATAAAATCTTTAAAAAAAAAATTGAAGAGCAATCAATGTGTATGTATTAAACACTGTGATAATTACTCCTACATCTAAGGTCCTGAGTCTCTTCTGGTTTTCATCTAAACTATAATAGCTCTCACTGTATTTCACACACCATTCACTTTTTATTCATTCGGTAACCACTTACAGAGTATATACTTCATGCTGAACTGTCCACATTCTCAACAAAAGCATGGCATTAGTAGCCAGGTAAACATGACACCCACACTAATTTTTAACATCTCTTCACCTGTGAGCAAAGATTAACCAATTAACATCGTTTCATGAGATTGGATAGGCAAACTTTTTTATTTTAAAAAAAAACCACACACACGGCTAGCTTTTACTAGTCCATCACACAGCAACAACTGTGCAAGGCAATATGTTGGAGAGAACTCAAGAAACAAAAATGCTCTGTTCACAATGGAATTCATACTGTTCCATTGTGACAAGAAGGAGGTGGGCTTTCAAAGCTACAAGAACCTTGTTCATTTGAGCAGTAGCTCATGCTGTTCATTGTCCTAAAAGGAGAAAATGATGTAACCACACTAGTTTTCCCTTCTGGGAACTTGAGTTCTGGAAGGGTATTTCCCCTTAGTGCTCATAGGCTTGTAATCCAATTCAAATCCTATTATTTCACTGGAGCCAAGAGAGTTAAAACACCCTTTCCAAGACCATGTGGTTGATTACAATTCAGTTAAGATGGGAACCTCTATTGTGTGATGCCTACTTGTTATGTATCGAATTGTTCCCCCCCAAATTCATATAATGAGGCCCTAATCCCCAATGAGACTGTATTGGAGATGGGGCCTTTAAGGGAATAATTAAGATTAAATGAGGTCATAAGGGTGAAACTCTAATCCTATCGGACTGCTGTCCTTATAAGAAGAGTCAGAGCTACCAAAGCTCTCTCCTTCTCTCACATGCATGCATGGAGAAAAGGCCAGGTGAGGACCCAGTGATAAAGCATTGTCTGTGACCTAAGAAGTAAGGTCTCACCAGAAACCAATTCTGCTGGCATCTTGATCTTCGACTCAGCCTCCAGAACTTTGAGGAAATAGATTTCTGTTGTTTGAACCCCCCAGTCTGTGGTATTTTTTTATAGCAGTCAGAGCTGCCTAAGACATTATCCACATCTTTGGTCCCAAAAAGCCCTGAGAGACAAATAATCAAACCAACCCAGAGCAACAGAGAAGCAGAATCAACAAAAGGCTGAGCCAATGGGACCTGTGGGAGTGCATCAGTTCCTCTGAGAAGCATACCTCAAGACAGAATTGGATATGCAGAGACTCACTGGGGGGAAAGCTTGTGAAAGATAAAGGCCAGAGGGAGCAGGAGTAGATGGGCAGAGCCTTCACGTTGTAATGCAGGTCTGACATCTGTGAAATGAAAAAGATGGAAGAAGGATTAGGGGAGAAGAGTTCCAAACTGCAAGGGTAGCTCCAAGACCTTCTTGGCCAGGTTGATGGGGAGACCCAGAGCCAAGATTGCTAGTTTGAAGAGTCCTCCACTGGGATGAAATGGCCAAATCTAGGACTCTCACTGTGCTCATCCATTGACTGGGAGCAGCCTGGAGCACATGAGGCCTTGGCATGAACATTGAGGTGGATCTGAAGGGGAAGCAGCTGAAGGCTACCCACCAACTGGCCCCCTCTTAGTAGGTTCCCCTAAACAGCCCAGCTCCAAGGTCAGAGGGTCAGTGTATCAGGGCACAACGAGGACTCAAACTTGGATGACGTTGTTCCTTTCCAGTTCTAAAACATTGCAAAGTTTTATTATTTTTTATTTTTAAGATTTATTTATTTATTTTAGAGAGAGGAAGAGAGAGAGTGCAAGCAGGGGGAGGGGCAGAGGGAAAGAGAATCTTGAGCAGACTCCCCACTGAGCACGGAGCTGGATGTGAGGCTCCATCTCACGACCCTGAGATCATGACCTGAGCAGAAATCAAGATCGGATGCTCAACCAACTGAGCTACCCAGGTGCCCCACATTACAAAGTTTTAAAGCCAAGGGATGGAATAAAAGTTAGGTACACTACACAGATAGTCATAAAGCTTAGGCCTGGGTGGACAGGTTGCTTAGCAAATGTATACGGTGTGTGATGTTTGTAATGTTTCAAAGTCTATAATAATGCTCGCTCTTTTATTCTGCTTATTGTGATTAGATGGAAACCCAAGTAATGAGTGATGTGATTGATTCCGCCATGTTGACAATTACGAGTCTAATATTTGCAAATAAAGTAATAGCATATCTCTTGGGGTGTGAAGCCATCTGTCATCATCACAAAACTTGTCCTTGCCAAGTTATCAACCTGTCATGTGCAATTTTAAAGACCTTTCAGTGCCCATGTTCACCTGATCCCAACAATCTGATCAGAACCCTCTCATTCTATGAAATGGAATGCAGTGGAGTTAGTACAGTTTTCTCCCTCTGACAGGCGTGAAATTAGTCCTAAACTCTTCAGAAGGAGAGTTAATAACATCAACTTAGAAATCTTCTATAAAACTTCCACTTTTTGTGACTATCCAGAATCCCAGTGCCCAGCTAAGTGGAATGTAGTGTGTCAGCGGAAGGTGGGAGGGCTGTATCTAAAAGGAAACACCTGTGCCAGAGAGGGTCCTTCTGTGAGACAAAGCTCACCACACTTGTGAGTGGACTGACTTGTGTCTCCATAAGATCCACATGTTGGAGCCCTAATCCCCAGTGTGATGGCATCTAGAAAGGGGGCCTTTGGTAGATACTCAGGTTTAGATGAGATGATGAGAAGCAGAGAAACTCACCCTCACTCCCTTTCCACCTACTCACAAAGAGGTCACATGAGCACACCGAGACGGCAGTGGAGCCTTCACTGGATCTGCTGGCACCTGGACCTTGGACCTCCCAGCCTCCAGAACTGTGAGAAATAAATGTCTGTTGTTTAGCCACTCAGGCTACCATATTTTGTTACAGCAGTCCAAGCTAAGACACACCCTTAGCTCAGCAAAAGCAACTTCTCCAACGAAGCTTCTTCCCCTGTGATGTCGGAGTCTTCACTGCGAAAGGTGGAATAGCGTGCCTTCAGAACAAACTGAAGTAGTTCTCTTCAGAAAGCAGTTTCCTTGTTGCCGAAAGACCTCCCCTAAGGGTGGACTCTCAGGTCAAGCTGCCTAGAGACTCCATGCTCAGCAGAGTTAATCACAGCCTTTGTGCCTCATTATTCTTTCTTGACATTATGGCTTCATTTGTGTGTCTGTTATCCTCCAGCAGGATGGGGCTTCCATTGGCCCATCGCCTTACAGCCTGCTACAACTCTGGTTAGGCTGAGAAAATGATAAGAGTCATTAGCAAAGATAACAGAAACTGAAAATGCATGTGCCCTGAGTATTACGTTATTTCTATATTTGCGAACAGATGCTCAGAAATGCTTCCTTCCATGGATGACCCTTAAGGCCTTTACTCCCACTGAAGAGTCATTGTGATAACATGGAGTCTTCCACATTTTGGCTCAGTGGATACCAGAACTACTGGGCCACGAGGAGCTTCCAGGGGACAATGGCTCCTCTCACATCTTTCACAACCTTCTTGCCACTGTTTAATCAGATACAGGGAGGAAGCAAGTCTCTGGGGGTGACTCTAGGTCAGGACTGACCGAGCAGACCTACGCTGTTTAAATATGCTTTAGGTCTGAAATATGCTACTTCTGCTACTCTGCAAAAGTTCAATGGAATGGAATGACTCAGAAATGTTGCACATTCCAAAACACAAAAGTTTTGCTAAATTCTTTGTAAGTTGTCCTCGAGTACTTGTTTATAGCTTTGTGCCAGAGAAAGAATATAAAACAGATTTTCCTGTTATATCAGACTAATATACTCATTACTGAGGGGGGAGAAAAAAACCATATCATTATACCCAGAGTTATTTCCTTATTAGGATGGAGCAATAATTTATAGGCCACAAAAGGATATTGTGTAAGGTGACATGCTCAGATATGACTGGCTTGATGGAATGCTTCACATATTTTATTCATTTCAAAGCTCAGTTAATACTTCACAAATGTATGTGAAATATTTTGTTCTTTTCACAAAAATGTATTCCTCTGTGCTTCTTGTTGTTTCAATGATTGACCGCAGTTCAGGCTTTGGGAGCCAACGTTCAAACAGTTCAATTACATAATTGAAGAAAAAAAAATCAGTGCCGAGTAGTTTGGTTTGGTTGTCTAATTGTATTAAAAGTATAGCTGTCCTTGGGTATTCCCGAGATCCCAGCTGAACGGCGCCCCTCATTCTGACCCAATGCTGACCACCTGAGCCTGCACAAGCAGATTCCAAACTCACACAGACACCTCGCGATCTCATCCTTTTTATTAACATTAGGGCTTGTGTACTCCCTGCTCGGCAGGGAGTCTGCTTCTCCCTCTGACCCTCCCCCCCTCATGTGCTTGCTCTCTCTCATTCTCTCTCTCTCAAATAAATACATAAAATCTTTAAAAAAAAACCAAAAAACAAAAAACATTAGGGCTCGTGTGGCATTACTGCAACATATTGTAGTAGGCAATAGAGTTTTGGCTTTTAACTCATCTTATATATATTTGGCTTCCTTGAGGAATCCAGGTAAATAACACTGGTTTATGGCATGGTATCAGGAGAGATGGTTGTCCCAGGAGTGAGCAGGCCAGTCCTTATTTGCCTCTGCATTCATTTCCTAGGAAAATGGCTTTTTCTCTTAGCTGAAAAACAACGCAGGAGGAACAGTATAGTACCTATTGCATGGGGATGCTCTGCATAAATTTAAATGAAGTAACAGTCAGGAAACAATTCAAATACGGCTAGACGCATGGTGGGAAGAATTGGTCATCTCCCGCTCCTTAAGTCCCCTTCTGCATTTAACACTCGGGGACGACCTGAAGAGCAGCAGAGGCAGACAGGTGAGCCAGCTCTGCCTCGCCCTTCACTAGCCTTCTTTCCTATCGCCCACCCACAGTCTTATTTTATTTTGCCAAACATCACTCATTCTCTCCGAGGGAAGTGGTTCCCTGGGAGAAGGTACACCCCCAGACTGGCATATGCCAGCACAACTGAAGGGAAAAACTCCCATGAGTCCACATGGAGAGGCAGAGGTTCCAAGGAGCTAATTAGTTCTTTGAGAGAAACTCACACAGGCACAGACCTAGGCCCCTCCAGACCCGGTTGCAAGATGCGGGTCAAGCCCTGAACGCACCCGCGGGCCTTTCACCTCTGCATAGGCAGCGCCTTCCGAGAGCTGAACTGATTTTTTTTCCCTGAGATTTGTTGCTTCTAGGAATGAGATGAGACATTCAAACTCATTTCCCTAGAGGCTTCAACCAAATTTGAAACTAGCTGTGAAAACAGTGAAAGACCAATAATTTCGCCAGCTGGCTCTCCTACGATAATCTAACATCGAATGGGAAGTTGTAATATGTTGTGTGATTACTTCCTCTCTTTTTACTTGTTTGCTTCCCTCTTCTATTTCTGAGGTATCTTTCTTCATTTTGTGAAGAACAATGTAAATATGTAATGTTTTCAGATTGGAAACAAGTTTGTTCCAAGCCGGTGGGTTATTTTTCGTTTCTGAATACTTTGAACAGCAAGTTGTCATTTTTGTTTTCCTCGCTGTGAAAGGTAAACAAAGAGTAACCACAGAGCTAGGTACATAATGATTATAACAAAGAATTATGTTATTGGAATCCTACGTGCTCTTGGTTATTAGGCTGCTGGTTTTCTGTAATATTCGACCCTTTTCAAACTGTGAAGTTTGCTCAATTTTTATTGGAAACATGATGGTATTTCAGCCAGAGTTTAATCTTCTGCTCAAATTATTATATTTCTTGAGCCCAAAATTCCGTAAAGAATGAGCATGTGTAGTGTAATTGTCTCACTTTGAATATTACATACATATTTGTAAAATACATATAGATATGCATCTGCATAAAAGCTAATCTTGAGTGTGCAACCCCATCATAAGACACATATCGTGGGTTTCTGAAGAGTTTTTGCATACTCTTTGAAGTATGAATTACCTAGAATTGCACAGACACGTGTGATGTTTAAGTGACTTTTTTCTTATAAGGTATTTTGATATAACATTAGTTACAGTGCTAAGAATCTGAATGTTGTTTCTAAACCAAGCGGAGATTTAATCCACAGTGGTATTTATTTTCATCCAATCCTCCCTACCTGTGTGAAACATTACAAATTACACTTTCCACCACCAGGCTATCTTATTACTGATGGATTCCCATGCTACTTTGCAAACATCTGTCTGCCCCGAGCCCAGTTTGGGTTTGGCAGCTGCAACCACAAGAGGCTTATGCTCAAAGACCCCATGACTTAGCAAGTGCTCAGACATGGCAGGAAGGAACTGCAGTAAGCAGGAATATTATTCTTTTCCATAATAATTTAATGTCTCTTTTAAGTCCCCCTTATAGTAGTTAATAGAAATGTAATCAATTTAGCACCAACTCCCAGCTGCTCTCCTTGCTTTTCCCGGGAGTGTGTGTGTTCTCAGGAGTTCATGCAGTGCCCAGGGATTGCCAAGCAGCTCTGGCCCGGGCTGTCCCCTATGCACAGTAGCATTTCCCGAGATAGCCTTCTGTCAGATGTTGCTTTATCCATCCTCACGTGTCACTCTGAGGACCTTGTTCTAGCCGCAAAGCCCTGTCAGGCTCTCTCCCCCTTTGCTATCCCTCTCCGGTACACAGTGCCGCCTTGTTGCTCCCATGGAATGGAGAGCCACTTAACGGAGCCATCTGAGCCTCTTCATCCTTTCCATGCTGAACTCCAACAGAAATCACTCAAAGCCTCTCACTCTGTGAGGGTGCTCAGGTCCTTCTGCCTAGGTACATCACACAGGCATTTCTACTCCTCTACTCCCAAACCTGCAAGTGGGGAAACTGAGGCCTTTCCTGTTTTCCAGATCTGCCAGGCAAGGTCTCTCTTCTCTCAGACTCATGTGAAGTACCTGTTGTCCCCGCTGTGGCCAGGCTCTTAACTCCGTTTGTGGGAATACATGTCAGTGCACACCCTCTCTGGCTTCCCCTACAAATCTCCTCCCACCTGACCCAGGGAATCATTTCTGAACAGAGCTGGTAACTATGGAAGACTTACTCCAAATCTCTGTCTTCTGAGTTCCCCTGGTCCTCAGCTCTTGAAACTCAAAAGACTTTTTCTCCGCTGTAACTTCCGTTTCTTGAGACTAACTTCTTATTGACAAAACAAGAAGGGGATCACGGGCTCAGTGCAAGTATGAGGGAGGAAGGGGCACTTATCAATTACATCAGAATATTGTATATAGGCAGTGTAGTCTAGCAGGATCTGTGATTGGGAGAATTACTGGTTACAAGGAGGGCCCCTTCACTTGATTTGTGCCCAGACAATGTAATGACAAAGCAAATGATGTCACAGCTGAGACCTGAAAGATTCATAGACATTAGCTGGGCAAAAAGAAAGACTGTTATAGGCATCGGGTGCAGAAGTGCATGGATGCCAAGAGCACATGGAACATTCTAGAAACTAAAAGAAGTTCAGTGTAACTGGAATATAAAGTGGGGAGCATGGAGAAGGATCCTGCAGCAGCAGGAGGAAGGCTGCAGAGATAAAATCAGCTCATCAGACATCACCAGTTGCTGACTCACAGCCATTCCTTCTTCCTTATTAAAAATCTCCGTGTTTATTGGGGCCTAATAGCACTAGTTCTACAGGATGAATCATGACTAATATGAGCCAATTCCAGCAATCTTATGCAAGTGATTGGTTAAAGGTGGGCACAGTCTGGTGAACAAGCCACAAGAGAAAGTCAGCTGAAAACTTAGGAAAAGGTTTTCTCCCTGATACTGGAAAGGTGTGTGAGGTGAAAAGAGAGTATTCTCTTTCCCACACTGTCCTTCCTGCTTCTTTTTTTTTTTTTTTAAAGATTTTATTTATTTATTTGAGACAGAGAGAATGAGATACAGAGAGCATGAGAGGGAGGAGGGTCAGAGGGAGAAGCAGACTCCCTGCCGAGCAGGGAGCCCGATGCAGGACTCGATCCCGGGACTCCAGGATCATGACCTGAGCCGAAGGCAGTCGCCCAACCAACTGAGCCACCCAGTTGCCCTGTCCTTCCTGCTTCTGAATGTGATTGTCCACTGTCTGATGTTAGGGATTAGAGTATGTAACATGTGAACAGAGAGCTACAAATTTCAGAATGGAAAACGGTGTGATGATGTGAAAAGATAGAATGATAGAAAAAGCCAGGGTTCTCGGTTGAGGCAGAAACCCAAACTGGAACTGTTTACCACTGGATGTTCTAGTAAACAATAAATATCCCTATGGTGTAGGCCACTATTAGTTAGATATTCAGTGACTTGCAACTAAATTCTTCCCAACATGGCAAGATATTTCAGGATTTTGTAAGGGGAACATATATCACTGGGGTCAAGCATGGGAAGATATTTGCCGACAAATGTGAAGGCCCACATTAAGGAGAAAGCATAGCAAAGACAGAATGGAAAATTGAAAGAAATTCAGTATGGTTTGGAACTTAACGTGTAAGTTTTGAGAAAGGAAGCTCAGATATAGGTATGAGCTAAATCATGAAGTTCTTACAATCCAAGTAATGACATTTGGATTTTATCCTAAGGGCAAAGAAGTTATTGATGGTATTAAGAAGAGTTACATGATCAGATTTGCAATTTTAGAATTTATTCTAGATGAACATTGCCTAAACTAGGTTTCTAGCAGAGGAGTTGGAGAGTAAGTTCCAGAACAGGTGATGGAATCACTAAGATTTTGTAGTCAATTAGATTTCTGTGGTGAGAAAGACAGAAGAGCACAGAATGATGCTCAAACCCAAATTTCTGACACAGCAACGGGAGAAGGAGCAAGAAACTCATGAGGAGTGAAGACATTGGTAATAGAGATTTCTTTTTAAAAAAACAATATCTTAGGGCTCCTGGGTGGCTCAGTTGGTTAAGCCACTGCCTTCAGCTTGGGTCATGATCCTGGAGTCACAGGATCCAGTCCTGCATCTAGCTCCCCGTTCAGCATGGTGGTGGGGAGGGTCTGCTTCTCCCTCTCCCTGCTGCTCCCACTGCTCATACTCTCTCTCTCTAGCAAATAAATAAATAAAATCTTTTTTAAAAAAAGAAAGCAATATCTTAAATATTAGTGGTTATCTCAATTTGAATTTTCTCATTATGGAGTCACTAATCAAATTGGTACATTAAGTATCCTTACAAGATTGTGACTGACCAGAAAACCTTAATCAGTTTGAAGAAACCGAATTCCTAACCATATTTCTTTTCCAATGACTACCTTATTTCCTTCCAGAATAAAGGAAGTGTTGATTGTACATTGGAGATGAAGAACCCCACAGAGACTAATGCGTGCATCAAGACTGTATTTATCAACTAGGGTATTAACAGTTCTAGTATAAGTTTAATAATCTGGTATTAACGTTAAGACCCTATGCCTTAGCTTAGCGTATTCACCAGGGATCCAATAAGAAAAACTGTACCTTCAGCCAAGGAAACTTCAAGAAGAGTTCATTTACAAAGGGACGATTTACAAAATGTTGCTGGAGTACAGAGGAATTACAGAAGACAGTACAGTTACCCGGGCTAGAAAAAGAGAAGTTGTCATCACCCATAAAAAGGGACAAGAGAAGGGGCAGTTACTAGAACCTACTGGAAGAGAAACATGTATGTAAGACCACCTTGAGAGAAGTGGTCCCTTTAGTCTAGAGACATAGCCTGCAGGAAGCAATCACTCAGGTAGCTAACCAGAGGAATAAGTTGCCCTGACTTCATTCTGTTCCTTCCTCCTGATTTTCTGCCGGGGTAATTGGTTTAATTAGCTGAACCCAACTCAAGGACCTTCTCTAAGGCATCTCTTCAATATATTCATGTGGTTCAGCCTGCACCCAGGTAAGGGGTGGGAAGAGGAGAGAGTTAATCTGGAGGGGTAAGTAGCGTATATCCAGCATGATCATAGGTGGAAATATTATCTGAATCCATTATCCACGTCAAAATGAAACTCACATGTGAATTTAATAGCTAGGTTTTCAACCACTGAGAAGCTGAATGGCTAGGATAAAGACAGAAAAGTTTTAGCTCAAAAAATCTGCATTGATAAAATAAGTGCTCACCAAAATCTTATTAAGTAGTTTTAATTAGTCTTTCCTGCTACAGATATTAGCACATATTTGTTTTTAGCCATAACAGGCTTTGTGCGCAGAAGAAGGGAACTGTAATAGGATTAATTATGAATGAAAATGAGCAAAACTACAGTATTAAACTACATTACTAATTAGCCATTACTTAAAATTATAATTGTGTTTTTAGTGAATGATGCTTTTATAGTTAGAGTGGTATGATAATTGCTAATAATGAAAGGAAGAAATTGCAATAAAAGATTTCTTAATTTGATTTGGGTTGTGGAGAGCATTTTATACATAGTAGAGGCTCTTGCATTGAGTGCCATCTCGATTCTCTCTAGGACTGAAGATATATCGGGATGTTTGGAGAGCCCATCTTATGGGTCAGCTAGGGGTCTATTTACACAGAGATTGAGGTGCTGCCTGAATAAGAGTGAGTCCTAGAGAAAGACAGAGCCAGGGAAATCAAGTTACTTGGAGAAGAAAAAGTCAGTGATTCTGAAATATGGCATAATGTCTATTCCATATTGCTCTCAGATCAAGCTTGTAGGGATTCATGCCTAAGTGATAAAGCAAGGGAATTTAATGAACAGACAAGGAAAAACTGAAAAAATAATTATTTTACCAAAAGCTACCAGGAACAATAAAAGAAGGCATCATACTGCAGTGATCAGAAGTGCCATTTTCAATGCAAATGGCAGGATATTTGAGGTCACATATAACAAACAGACTTGAGGAGACGTTGATGTGAATCTGTAGCAACATGAATATCCTCATCAATTAAAGATACTTAACATCCCTATGTTTCTTTTAAAGGTTTATTTATTTATTTGACAGAGAGAGAGAGAGAGAGCACAAGCTGGGGGAGCTGCAGAGGGAGAGGGAGAAGCAGGCTGAGCAGGGAGCCCGACACAGGGCTCAATCCCAGGACCCTGGGATCATGACCTGAGTCAAAGGCAGACACTTAACATACTGAGCCACCCAGGTGCCCTTTAACATCCCTATGTTTGCTACAGACGTAAGAATCCTTATCATCCAGTACCTACAGTCTTGAGAAAATGTTGATAGACCACAGTAAGTGTCACCGTGGTGTCCTTAGAAAGTCTCGGCAATACAACAGCTTCTTTGGCCATCAGCAGCAATGAAAGACTTTCCAGGGGAGTTTGGAATAGGGGACAATTTAAGTATAGGAAATCATGGTAGAATTCATGTGAACAGGTGAAGGCAAGGCCAGAGAAATAGGATTTTTCTACTAATAAATTTATAAGGATGGAAAGGAAACAAGGATTAAATAACATAAAGTTGAATAAAGGCTTTAGCATCACATAGATTAACCAATTAGTCTCTTTGCTATCCCTCAAAATCTTGTACATTGTCCAATTTAATCTTTTAACAAATGTTTGGCCAGTTTTGCAACATGCCACTCAAAATTACAGTCAACCCTTCCTCTCAACTTTCAATACTTATGTTTTACACTCTTCCTCAGGTTAGGGAGGATAACCTGAGAGTTATATATTATAGTATAGCTTTATTCTGACCCTATAATAATCTCTTGATTATTTATATTTTAAAAAATCAAAATACCACTAGTAATATAAAAAATACCATCTTGGGATCTATTGTAGATTTTTAATTATTCATTCATTCACTTAACGTATTTATTAAGGACCTGCTTTGTGAAAGAAATACATTAGTTTTACATTTTCATTAATATTTAAATTTGTATTTTTAGTAACTGATGGGTGAAAAACTGATAGGAGGGAGGAGAACAAGAAGAATGCCCAATATTTGCTATATGGAAAGTCCAACATTTTGTATGAATAAACAACAGTGAATAACTTAATATGTTAGTTATAATTAATTTGGCTTTTTTTTTTAAGATTTTACTTATTTATTTGACAGAGAGAGACACAGCGAAAGAGGGAACACAAGCAGAGGGAGTGGGAGAGGGAGAAGCAGGCTTCGCTCAGAGCAGGGAGCCCGATGCGGGACTCAATCCCAGGACCTGGGATCATGACCTGAGCTGAAGGCAGACACTTAACCATCTGAGCTACCCAGGCGCCCCTTAATTTGGCTTTTTAAAGTGTCACAAGTAACGCTTAACTCCATTTAATTTGATTTTGTGCTTTTTAAGAAAGTGATGTCTAAAGTAGACAATAACTGAAAATATATACTTGAGATAAGTTATATGTGAAAACTAAAATAGCCCAATTCAGCAGTATAACGATGTTACTTTTACCTATCTCTGATGACATCATAGGTTTTCTAATGTATTTTCATTATCAAATAAGTATTACCTCTAGGGAAAACGATATAAACTGAAGTTACAAACATTTTTCCTGTGGTCATATTTCTAGCAACTCGTTTTTCTTGTATAAGTCCTATGGTTTCCATTTTCAAAATTTATAACATAGAGAGATGAGGAAAATAATCACAGCCATAAGATTTTATTTCTTTTTTTTTAAGATTTTATTTATTTATTTGAGAGAGAGAGAATGAGAGAGAGCGAGTACATGAGAGGGGGGAGGGTCAGAGGGAGAAGCAGACTCCCTGCCGAGCAGGGAGCCCGATGTGGGACTCGATCCAGGGACTCCAGGATCATGACCTGAGCCGAAGGCAGTCGCTTAACCAACTGAGCCACCCAGGCGCCGCCTAAGATTTTATTTCTAATGCCAAGTTTACATTTAGATTCTAACGTTAAAATCAATTTATTAGAACAATTCCAGAATAGACAATATTTAGTTTAAGCCATATATGCAAAAAGTGAGTATTTATAGTTACAATATTTTATTCACTCTTAAATGTGTCTTTCTCCCCAAGGATTTTGTTTTAAATGTTAAGCAGTGATGCTAAAGATTTATGTAATGAAGTAATATGATATTATAAGCAAGTGTACATTCATGGTCTTAGCTATGGCATAAAATCTAATCTCCATATCTTCAGTGACAACTTTTAACCAATTTTTTTTAAAGATTTTATTTGTTTATTTGACAGAGGTAGATACAGCGAGAGAGGGAACATAAGCAGGGGGAATGGTAGAGGGAGAAGCAGCCTTCCCACTGAGCAGGGAGCCCGACGTGGGGCTCGATCCCTGGACCCTGGGATCATGACCTGAGCCGAAGGCAGACCCTTAACGACTGAGCCACCCAGGCGCCCCAACAAATTTAATACCATATCTTTTTACCAGGTTTGGGGAGGGGGAATATTGTTTATTGGATGGGAGTTTTAGACTGCTATTTTCATCACTTACATAAAATCTATTGGTAGCCAGTCCTAAGGTAAACACAAAGAAAATTCTGGATCTGTTTAACAGAATTCTTCATTCAGTGTGAGAGAATATTTGTGTTGATTTGGACATTTTTATGAAATGATTTAAAATAGGTTTTATTATGAAATGACAGAGTACACAATATGTATCTTTGCCCAAGAAATAGACAATCAGCTCATCAATTAAGGGCTTAATCTTCTGATTTTTCTCAACTTTATCAAGGATAATTTCAAACCCCAAGGGTTTTAGTATGTTATTGATTAAGTAGTTCTAAACAGTCACCTTTTTATTCATTAATATGTATGAATATAATAATGTGATATCATTTATGAGTAATATCAAAAGTATCAGAGTTTCAGATTAATTGACCATAGCTTATGTTTACTACAAACAGAAAAGCATTTTTCATATGAATAAATCATCCTATTTTTCATGTCATATTCCTGCAGGTGCTAGTTTTATAGTCGACATTTAGTAACTGGGCTATACTCAGTAGGATGTAATGAAGACAATTTAGGCATGATCTAATATCTAAAATGTGAGGATAAACCATTTGTTTGGGGTACTTTCATCATTTGGATAGTAAATAGTACAAGGCCAAAACCAAACCAAAAAAAAAAAGAAAAGAAAAGAAAAACCCTAGAGGAGAAAATTATTTCCATTCCCTGTAGCACTACTTTAACCTATAAATACATTTAAATACTCTGTATGAAAAATTTGTTCTGCTAGTTCTGGGCAAGAAGTATCATCTTCATGTATGATAGATCACTTGCAGTAAATGTATATCTATAATCATTATATCCTGGTCTTAAAACACTTTTCAACAAAATTACACCCATTTTTCTGTGTTTTCTAACAGTGTAAAACATTATTCTTTTTATTCCATCTGAGTGTACTAATTTGTAACAAAAACTAAGATTTAAGGCTATTAGGTATGCAGCAAAACACCCAGCTCCTGGGACATGTTTTGCTCCCCATCCTTGGAAGATCTCTTTAATTCAGGAAGTTGAGGTGGGATAAGCAACATTCCCAAACTGCCATCTATTTTGGCTTCTATGAGGGGAAATTTCAGAGAGCCCTGGGTCAGTAACTCCTTTGACTTAGAACCAAATTAACTTTGCTGATAATTCTGCTCTGAAATTAGACCTTAAGCTCAATAATTAGATCCCTGCCCAACTACCACAAATTCAAATTTTCCCCCCAAACCCTAGTCCTAATAGGTAATGAGCAAAAGAAGATGATTACATCAACTTGATAAATAAATATATGACCAGAAAATCATAGCACATTTCCAAACCAAGCAAACTAATTAAAATTCTATATCAACCCTGGGCTAGTTATATAATTACAAACTGCAAGCTCCCCTAGAGATCAGAATCTCATTGCTTGTGGCCTAGAATCCAGAAATACGAACTTTCTAGTAGTCTTCATGAAATTCCAGTAGTAGCCAAATTTGGGGATTTGGGGCCTATACCCTCTTTGCTGTGACCTGCCTGTAATTTGCAGCAAAAGCAAGCTCTAATCTGATTAGGTACCATTGGAAAGTTCATATACTTAGTATTTAAGTCTCTGCATTTAAGTCTTTTTTTGTCTTCTTTTTTCTTTGTTTTTCCATTTGCTTTTTTTCTTAAATTCCACATATTAGTGAAATCATATGGTATTTATCTTTAAAAACAGACTTTTAAAAAATTTTTTATTTAAATTCTAGTTAGTTAACAAATAGTGTAGTATTGGTTTCAAGAGTAGAGTTTAGTGATTCATCATTTACATATAACACCCAGTGTTCGTCACAAGTGCCCTCCTTAATGCCCATCACCCAGTTAGCCTCTTAAACATAGAGAACAAACTGGTGGTCACCAGAGGGGAGGTGGATGGGGGATGGATGGAATAGACAAAGGGGATCAAGGGTGCACTTATCTTGATGAGCACTGAGTAATGTATAGAATTGTTGAGTCATTATGTTGTAATCTGAAACTAATATAACACTGCAGGTTAACTATACTTCAATAAAAAAATAAATACAAATAAAATTCACATCTTTAGTTGACACTGACCAATTTCCCAGAATGCCCCACATTGTCTGTCACTATCCTCTGCTAATATAATATAATAGCTGTTCTTATGGAGAAGAAAAATGTTTTAAAGTTATATTATATCTCAAGTCAGTCAAATATTTGTAGAATATCTACTCATGCCAGATCTTCTGTCAGGTTCTGTAGGAAATGAAACTAAACAAGGTAAGACTCATGTTCTTTAATAGGTAGCATTCCAGAGAAGTTAGAATCCCAGATGATGGAGAGTAAAACAAGAAACATTTTATTTAATAGCTTTAGGGAAAACCTTCAAATCTGGTGCCAGTTATGGATGCTCAAGAACTAATGGAGAAAAAAAAGTATTTATTTTGATGGTCTCCTGAGCTTCAAACCTTTTTAAACTATTATTTATTCATTCATCTTTTAATAATTACCATATTCTAAACTTAACTAGTTTTCTGCCCAACCCAACTGCATAAACCTTCCTCCTTTAGTTCAATCTTCATTAATGGCCTTGCCCTTCACTTAGTCGTTCTAACTAGAAATTTCAGAGATTCCTTTATTTCTCATTCTGCCTTATCAACTACATTGAATTTATTACCAAGCCTTATTGACTCTATATCAGAATTGAATCTCAAGTCTCTTCTAGCCTCTTCTCCTGCGGTTCTGCCACCACACTTAGAAATGTTGCTTTCATTCAGATACTCATAGTTTTGCTCTAGGATTATGGATAGTTCCTAACCGGTGTCCTGGCTTTCTTTATCCTCTCTGTCTCTCCCTTCGTCATCCAGTTACTACTCCACCCATAATTGCCATTCTAAACAAAAATAAGATAACAACAAAACTGACTGTATTTGACTTTTCCCTGATTTATATGATAAATTTCAAACTCCTTGGCATTCCAAAGAAAAATTTATAATCTGATCCCTGGATACCTACCAACTATCCAACAAATTACCTTTCTATAAATACATTATGTTCTTTCACTGTTTTGACCCTAAACAGATTTTCTTTTCCTTCTTCTTGAAAGATGGTCTTGTTCTGCCTATTTGGTGAGCTTATCTTTATCCTTAAATATCTAGTTTGCATGGCTCCACCTCTGTAAATTTCTCCCCATTGAATGATGGTGGGAATAGAACATTTCCAGATTCTTAGCACTCTACTTATATTCCCCTCACAGCACCATCTCATTACATTTGTGTAGGATATATCTTCCTTCCAAGATTCTAAATCTCATCAAACTATAGCATTAATATTTGCATCTCTAGACCTTAGCAGAGATTTTCTTAATAAAAGCATTTATGATTGAGTGAATTTATGTTATAATTTAAGTGCTTATTAAAATTATCATTTATTAATAACAAATATGCTACAAAAATAATATATCAATCAAAATCTGCCAAAATTGCTTTTTTTACTTTGTTTCTGAATATGTTGGGAAACTATCTGCCTATGGCTGGACTGGTACCTTTTTTATGTGACATTATTGTCTATTCAAAGACTATTTTTGTTAGCAATAGAGATTTGAAAGAGGATGGAAGGAAGAAGAAAAATAAGAATGGAATTAAAGGAAGTATAAAAGATGAATACAGACTGTCAAGTAACATTTTGAACTGACATGCATGTTCTCTTTTGCTCCTTCCAAAATTCCAGTAAAAGAATAGGGAGAGCATGGATATATTTAAAGATGTGAGGGGAGGAGCAAGATGGCAGAGGAGTAGGAGACCTAAATTTCGTCTGGTCCCAGGAATTCAGCTGAATAGGGATCAAACCATTCTGAATACCTATGAACTCAACAGGAGATCCAAGAAAAGAATAGCAGCAACTCTCTGAACAGAAAAGCAACCACTTTCTGGAAGGTAGGACATGTGGAGAAGTGAATCGGAGGCGATATTTGGGAGGATAGACTGCAGGGGAGGGGGCCTCCGTCAGCCACTACTGGCAAGTGATAGAGCCGCGGAGCACAAAATCGGAACTTTTAGAAGTTGGCTCTGCTGAGGGACGTCGCTCCAATGGCTAAGCAGGGGGTGGAACCCTCACGGGACAGTGTGGTCTCAGGACCCCCGGGGTCACAGAAAGACCTGGGGTGACTGAGTGTGGCAGAGCTCCCAGGTATCAGAGTGGGGAAGCTGGCTGCAGAGACGGAACCAAGGAGTGGGCTCTCAGCTCGGGGTTGCCATAGACCGTGATCCGGGGCACAGTCAGACCACTGCTCCTCCAGCAGGGACCCAACAAGCGGCAGATCAGGGGAGACTCCCCTTCCTCTCCCGGGAGAAGTGGCATGGAGCACACCGCAGGGATCTACTGGGTTTGGAGACTCCATACAGGGTCGGGTGCCAGAGATAGAAATGCTCGGTCACAGGCCGGGTGAGGACGGAGTGGGGAGACGGGAGTGACTGACTGCTTTCCTCTGGGGGCGCACTGAGGAGTGGGGCCCGAAGTTCTCAGCTCCTCCAGGGCGGAGATTGGGAGGCCGCCATTTTCACTCTCGTCCTCCAAAGCTGTATGGAAAGCTTGCAGGGAACAAAAGCTCCCGAGAGCAAACCCGAGCAGATTACTTAGCTGGGACGGCAAGGGCAGGACAATTCCACCTCCTGCAAAGACATTTGGGAACCATGGCAACAGGCCCCTCCCCCAGAAGACCAGCAAGAACAACCAGCCAAGACCAAGTTTACCAATCAATGAGAACAGCAGAACTCCAGTGCTAGGGGAATACTGCACATAGAATTCATGGCTTTTTTCCTATGATTCTTTAGTCTTTCAAAGTTAATTTTTTTAATTTTCTTTTCCTTTTTTTTTTTTAATTTTTCTTTTTCCCTTTCTCAACCAACATCTTATCAATCCCTTGTTTAAAAATCTTTTTCATATTTCATTTTTAGAGTCATATTCTATACCTTCATAGTAGTTAACCTTATTTTTGGTACATATATATATATGTAAGTTGTTCTCTCCTTAAAATTTTAGGATACAGTTTCTTCTTTTTTCTTTTTTTTTTTTATTTTAAGATTTTATTTATTTATTTGAGACAGAGAGAATGAGATACAGAGAGCACGAGAGGGAGGAGGGTCAGAGGGAGAAGCAGACCCCCCGCTGAGCAGGGAGCCCGATGCGGGACTCGATCCCGGGACTCCAGATCATGACCTGAGCCGAAGGCAGTTGCTTAACCAACTGAGCCACCCAGGTGCCCCGGATACAGTTTCTTCTAACAGACCAAAATATACCCTAAATCTCTAGTGTATGGCTTTGTTCTAGTCTCCTGCCTGGTAACATTCTCTCCCCCTTTTTTTAATTTCTCTTCTTTCTTTTTTCAACCAACTTCTTATCTTATCAATTCCTTTTCTAAAATCTTTTATACTTTTCATCTTTACAGTCATATTCCATCCCTTCATCATATTTACTCTTATTTTTGTACATATATAGGCTTTGCTTTCTTTAAAATTTTGGGAGGCACTTTTTTCTAACAGACCAAAATACACCCAAAATCTAGTGTGTGGCACTGCTCATGCACCAGCCTGATCATATTTGATCATATTCTTTTTTTTATCTTTGTCTTGTTCTTTTTTTTTCTTTTTTCTTTCTCTCCCTTTCTTTTCCCACAGTTTCAGGTCTCTTCTGATTTGTTTAGTGAATATTTTTCTGGGGTCCTTGTTACGCTGTTAGCATTTTGTTCTCTCATTCATCTATTTTCCTCTGGACAAAATGACAACCGGAAAAAATCACCTCAAGAAAAAAAGAACAAAAGGCAGTACCAACTGCCAGGGACCTAATCAATTTGGACATTAGTATGATGTTGGAACTAGAGTTCAGAATGATGATTATAAAGATACCAGCTGGGCTTGAAAAAAGCATAGAAGATACTAGAGAAACCCTTTCTGGAGAAATAAAAGAACTAAAATCTAACCAAGTTGAAATCAAAAAGGCTATTAATGAGGTGCAATCAAAAATGGAGGCTCTAACTGCTAGGAAAAATGAGGCAGAAGAGAGAATCAGTGATATAGAAGATCAAATGATGGAAAATAAAGAAGCTGAGAAAAAGAGAGATATCACGAGGGCAGAATTCGAGAGATAAGCGATACCATAAGACAAAACAATATTAGAATAATTGGGATCCCAGAAGAAGAAAAAAGAGAGAGGGGGGGGCAGAAGGTATACTGGAGCAAATTAGAGTAGAGAACTTCCCTAATTTAGGGAATGAAACAGGCATCAAGATCCAGGAGGCACAGAGAACCCCCATCAACACCAATAAAAATATGTTAACACCCCAACACCTAATAGTAAAACTTACAAGTCTCAGAGACAAAGAGAAAATCCTGAAAGCAGCTCGGGAGAAGAGATCTGTAACCTACAATGGTAGAAACATTCGATTGGCAACAGACCTATCCACAGAGACCTGGCAGGCCAGAAAGGACTGTCATGATATATTCAGAGCACTAAATGAGAAAAATATGCAGCCAAGAATACTATATCCAGCTAGGCTGTCATTGAAAATAGAAGGAGAGATAAAAAAGCTTCCAGGACAAACAAAAACTAAAGGAATTTGCAAACATGAAACCAGCCCTACAAGAAATCTTGAAAGGGGTCCTCTAAGCAAAGAGAGAGTGTAAAAGTAACATAGACCAGAAAGGAACACAGACAATGTACAGTAACAGTCACTTTACAGGCAATATAATGGCACTAAATTCATATCT
Organism: Mirounga leonina; assembly: GCF_011800145.1. Lineage (NCBI taxonomy): Eukaryota > Metazoa > Chordata > Mammalia > Carnivora > Phocidae > Mirounga > Mirounga leonina. Next base: position 12,060,276 of record NW_023270415.1, read on the forward strand.
TTCAATAGTTACTTTGAATGTAAATGGGCTAAATGCCCCAATCAAAAGACACAGGCTATCAGATTGGACTAAAAAAAACAAGACCCATCGATATGCTGTCTGCAAGAGACTCATTTTAGACCCAAAGACACCCCCAGGTTGAAAGTGAGGGGGTGGAAAACTATTTACCATGCTAACGGACACCAAAAAAAGCTGACGTGGCAATCCTTATATCAGACAAATTAGATTTTAAACCAAAGACTGTAATAAGAGATGAGGAAGGACACTATATCCTACTTAAAGGGTCTATCCAACAAGAAGATCTAACAATTGTAAATATCTATGCCCCTAACATGGGAGCAGCCAATTATATAAGCCAATTAATAACAAAAGCAAAGAAACACATTGACAACAATACAATAATAGTGGGGGACTTTAACACCCCCCTCACTGAAATGGACAGATATCTAAGCAAAAGATCAACAAGGAAATAAAGACTTTAAATGACACACTGGATCAAATGGACTTCACAGATATATATACACCCCAAAGCAACAGAATACACATTCTTCTCTAGTACCCATGGAACATTCTCCAGAATCGATCACATCCTGGGTCACAAATCAGATCTCAACTGGAACCAAAGGATTGGGGTCATTCCCTGCCTATTTTCAGACCACAATGCTTTGAAACTAGAACTCAATCACAAGAGGAAAGTCAGAAAGAACTCAAATACATGGAGGCTAAAGAGCATCCTACTAAAGAATGAATGGGTCAAACAAGAAATTAAAGAAGAATTTTAAAAATTCATGGAAACCAATGAAAATGAAAATACAACTGTTCAAAATATTTGGGATGCAGCAAAAGCAGTCCTAAGAGGAAAGTGTATAGCAATACAAGCCTTTCTCAAGAAACAAGAAAGGTCTCAAGTACACAACCTAACCCTACACCTAAAGGAGCTGGAGAAAAAACAGCAAATAAAGCCTAAACCCAGCAGGAGAAAAGAAATAATAAAGATTGGAGCAGAAATCAATGAAATAGAAACCAAAAGAACAGTAGAAGAGATCAACAAAACTAGGAGCTGGTTCTTTGAAAGAATTAACAAGATTGATAAACCCCTGGCCAGACTTATCAAAAAGAAAAGAGAAATGACCCAAATCAACAAAACCATGAATGAAAGAGGAGAGATCACAACCAACACCAAAGAAATACAAACAATTACAAGAACATATTATGAGCAACTCTATGCCAGCAAGTTAGATAACCTGGAAGAAATGGACGCATTCCTAGAGATGTATCAACTACCAAAACTGAACCAGGAAGAAATAGAAAACCTGAATAGACCTATAACCACTAAGGAAATTGAAGCAGTCATCAAAAATCTCCCAAAAAACAAAAGCCCAGGGCCAGACGGCTTCCCAGGGGAATTCTCCCAAACATATAAAGAAGAATTAATACCTATTCTTCTGAAACTGTTCCCAAAAATAGAAATGGAAGGAAAACTTCCAAACTCATTTTATGAGGCCAGCATTACCTTGATCCCAAAACCAGACAAAGACCCCATCAAAAAGGAGAATTACAGACCAATATCCTTGATGAACATGGATGCAAAAATTCTCACCAAAATACTAGCCAATAGAATCCAACAGTACATTAAAAGGATTATTCACCATGACCAAGTGGGATTTATCCCTGGGCTGCAGGGTTGGTTCAACATCTGCAAATCAACCAACGTGATACAATACATTAACAAAAGAAAGAACAAGAATCATATGATTCTCTCAAGAGATGCAGGAAAAGCATTTGACAAAGTACAGCAGCCTTTCTTGATCAAAACTCTTCAGAATATAGGGATTGAGGGTACATACCTCAATATCATAAAAGCCATCTGTGAAAAACCCAAAGTGAATATCATTCTCAATGGGGAAAAACTGAGAGCTTTCCCCCTAAGGTCAGGAACATGGCAGGGATGTCCACTAGCACCACTGCTATTCAACATAGTATTGGAAGTCCTAGTCACAGCAATCAGACAACAAAAAGAAATAAAAGGCATCCGAATCGGCAAAGAAGAAGTCAAACTGTCACTGTTTGCAGATGATATAATACTTCATGTGGAAAACCCAAAAGACTCCACCCCAAAACTGCTAGAACTCATACAGGAATGCAGTCAAGTGGCAGGATATAAAATCAATGCACAGAAATCAGTGACATTCCTATACACCAACAACAAGACAGAAGAAAGAGAAATGAAGGAGTTGATCCCATTTACAATTGCACCCAAAACCATAAGATACCTAGGAATAAATCTAACCAAAGAGGCAAAGAATCTGTACTCAGAAAACTATAAAATACTCACGAAAGAAATTGAGGAAGACACAAAGTAATGGAAAAACGTTCCATGCTCATGGATTGGAAGAACAAATACTGTGAAGATGTCAATGCTCCCTAGAGCAATCCACACATTTAATGCAATCTCTATCAAAATACCATCCACTTTTTTCAAAGAAATGGAACAAATAATCCTAAAATTTGTATGGAACCAGAAAAGACCCCGAATAGCCAGAGGAATATTGAAAAAAGAAGCAAAGCTGGTGGCATCACAATTCTGGACTTCAAGCTCTATTACAAAGCTCTCATCATCAAGACAGTATGGTATTGGCACAAAAACAGACACATAGATCAATGGGACAGAATAGAGAGCCCAGAAATGGACCCAACTCTATGGTAAACTAATCTTTGACAAAGCAGGAAAGAATGTCCAATGGAAAACAGACAGTCTCTTCAACAAATGGTGTTGGGAAAATTGGATAGCCATATGCAGAAGAATGAAACTGGACTATTTCCTTATACCACACACAAAAATAGACTCCAAATGGTTGAAAGACCTAAATGTGAGACAGGAGTCCATCAAAATCCTAAAGGAAAACACAGGCAGCAACCTCTTCAACCACAGCCACAGCAACTTCTTCTTAGAAATATCAGCAAAGGCAAGGGAAGCAAGGGCAAAAAGGAACTATTGGGACTTCATCAAGATAAAAAGCTTTTGCACAGCAAAAGAAACAGTCAACAAAACCATAAGACAACCTACAGAATGGGAGAAGATATTTGTAAATGACACATCAGATAAAGGGCTAGTATCCAAAATCTGTAAAGAACTTATCAAACTCAACCCCCAAAGAACAAATAACCCAATCAAGAAAGGGCAGAAGACATGAACAGACATTTTTCCAAAGAAGACATCCAAATGGCCGACAGACACATGAAAAAGTGCTCAACATCACTTGGCATCAGGGAAATCCATATCAAAACCTCAAAGAGATACCACCTCACACCAGTCATAATGGCTAAAATTAACAAGTCAGGAAATGACAGATGTTGGCTGGGATGCAGAGAAAGGGGAACCCTCCTACACTGTTGGTGGGACTGGAAGCTGGTGCAATCACTCTGGACAACAGTATGGAGGTTCCTCCAAAAGTTGAAAATAGAGCTACCATATGATCCAGCAATTGCACTACTGGGTATTTATGCCAAAGATACAAATGTAGGGATCCAAAGGGGTACGTGCACCCCGATGTTTATAGTAGCAATGTCCACAATAGCCAAACTGTGGAAAGAGCCATGATGTCCATCGACAGATGAATGGATAAAGAAGATGTGTATATATATATATATACACAATGGTATATTATGCAGCCATCAAAAAAAAATGAAATCTTACCATTTGCAACAACATAGATGGAAATGGAGGGTATTATGCTGAGCAAAATAAGTCAATCAGAAAAAGACAAGTATCATATGACCTCACTGATATGAGGAATTCTTAATCTCAGTAAACAAACTGAGGGTTGCTGGAATGGTGGGGGTGGGAGGGATGGGGTGGCTGGGTGATGGACATTGAGGAGGGTATGTGCTGTGGTGAGCACTGTGAATTGTGTAAGACTGATGAATCACAGACCTGTACCTATGAAACAAATAATATATTATATGTTAAAAAAAAAAAGAAGTAGTAGGAAGGGAAAAATGAAGGCAGGGAAATCGGAGGGGGAGATGAACCATGAGAGACTATGGACTCTAAGAAACAAACTGAGGGTTCTAGAGAGGAGGCGAGTGGGGGCATGGGTTAGCCTGGTGATCACTTATGATCACCATAAATCTGATCATTTTCTATGAGGGTTTTTTTTTTTTTTTTTAGATTTTTCATATAAGTGAGATTATGCAATTTTTTTCTTTCTCTGTCTGACTTATTTCACTTAGAATAATGCCCTCAAGAGCCATCCATGTTGTTACAAATGGTAGGATTTCTTCATTTTTTAATGGCTGAATAATATTTCATTGTATATATAGATACCACAATTTCTTTATCTATTCATCCACCAATAGAGACTTACATTGTTTCCATGTCTTGGATATTATAAATAATGGTGCTTTGAACATTGAGGTGCAGATATCTTTTTAAGTTAGTTATCATTTCCTTTAGATATATTCCTAGAAGTGGAATTGCTGGATCCTATGGTAATTTTATTTTTAGATCTTCCATACTGTTTTCCATGGTTGTTGTACCAATTTACAATTCCACCAACAATGCACAAGTGTTCCTTTTTCTCCATATCCATGCCAGCATTGATTACCTCTTGTCTTTTTTATGATGGCCATTCTAACAAGCATAAGGTGATATCTCATTGTGGTTTTGATTTACATTTCCCTCATGACTAGTGATATTGAACATCTTTTCATGTATCTATTGGCCATTCATAAATCTTCTTTGGACAAATGTTTATTCAAGTCCTTTGCCCATTGTAAAAATTAGATTATTTGGATTTTTGCTGTTGAGTTAGTTGTATGAGTTCTTTATGTATTTTGGATATTAATCCTTTATCAAATATATGGTTAGCAATTTTTTTTCCCTAATCTGTAGGTTGTCTTGTCACTTTGTTGAGATTTCTTTCACTGTGCAGAAGCTTTTTAGTTTGATGTAGTCCCACTCATTTTTTATTTTGTTTACTTGTGCTTTAGGTATCATATCCAAAAAATCATTGCCAAGACCCATGTTGAGGACATTTTTTTCTTATGTTTTCTTCTAGGAATTTCATGATTTGGGACCTAATACTTAAGTCTCTAATCTATTTTGAGTCAACTTTTGTGAATAAGATAAGGGTCCAGCTTCATTCTTTTACATGTGAATATCCAATTATTTCAGAACCAGTTATTGAAGAAACTGTCTTTTCTCCATTGAGTATACTTGGCTCCCCTGTCAAATATTATTACTTAACTGTATATACCTGGCTTTATTCCTGGGGTCTCAATTTTGTTCCATTGATCTGTCTGCCTGTTTTGATGCCAGTACCGTACTGTTTTGACTAGTATAGCTTGAAATCAGGAAGTGTCGAAAAATTTCTATAGATACACTACTCACAAGGAAGTACAGCATAATTCTCTATTCCCTAAGTGCTCTACACATGTGACTTTCTTCCAAAGATCACAGAATGGAAGGAAGAGAAAAGAATAACTTTACAGTACAGAAATGTGACAAAACTATCTCAGATAATCAAGGTTAACATCAACAGTGATAAGTCATTGATAGTATGTACCCTTGATGTGATGTTCTGGAAATGGCATTTTATCTTTGTGGTTTTCCTCCCTCAAATCCATAACTCCATTCTTATCATAAGAAAAAATAAGACAAATTCCAGTTGACAAACATACTACAGAATACCTGATGAGTCTTTTTTAAAACAGTCAAGGTCATCAAAAACATGGAAAGTCTGAGAAATTATCATAAGCAAGAGGAGCTTATGGAGACATGCTCACTAAATATAATGTGGTATCCTGGATAAGATTCTAGGTAAAAACCAGGAAATCTGAATAAAAGATGGATTTTTAGCTAATAATAACGTGTCAATATTTTTCCATTAATTGTAGCAAATTTACTATTTGTTACTAATTTACTAATGTAAATGTTACTATTAGAGCAATCTGGGTGTGGGGTATGCAGGAATTCTCTGTACTATCTTCACAATTTTCTTGTAAATCAAAAACACTTTTAAAATTCAAATAATAAAAATAAGGTAATATAAAATAAAATTAGATTCCCAATCCAGTCCTAGAATTCCAACATCCAAATAATGAATTCCAGTAAGTGAAAACAAAAACCTTGAAAGGAAAATAATTCAACAAATGTTTTCCAAATCAAAGAACATCAGTTTCTAGATTAAAAATTTGCACCATGGGGACGCCTGGGTGGCTCAGTCGTTAAGCGTCTGCCTTCGGCTCAGGTCATGATCCCTGGGTCCTGGGATCGAGCCCCGCATCGGGCTCCCTGCTCGGCAGGAAGCCTGCTTCTCTCTCTCTCACTCCCCCTGCTTGTGTTCCCTCACTCGCTGTCTCTCTCTCTGTCAAATAAATAAAATTTAAAAAAAAAAGTAAAAATTTGCACCATGTGCATCTGTTTATGATACACAGAAAATTAATATAATATTGAAACAATGTTATTATTTTATGTGTTTCCAGCTCAGTAGATGAAAATAAACTCACACCAAGACATGGCATTATAAACTTCAGAACACTGGGAACAAGAAAAGTTCCTACAACTTTTCATTAAAAACACCAGGCCACATAAAAAAAATTAGGAATTGTTATGGCATCCATTTTTTCCATAGTAACCTTGGAAACTACATAAACATCTTAAAATTTCTGAGTGAAATAAATTTTAATCTAGATTTCTATACCAAATCAAACCTTTAATCCTTTGAGAATCAAATAAAGCCATTTTTGGACTTGCATGACTCCCCCCCACCCCCCCAGCCACACACACACACACACACACACACACACAAATTACTTCCCATGCACTGTTTCTCTGGAAACTACTACAAGTCTTTAAAAGGAAAAGATAATTCAAGATGAAGGAAGAGATGAGCATTAGGAAGCAAGGGATGTAACATAAGAGTAAAACAATATAGGGGTGCTTGGGTGGTTCAGTCGGGTAAACATCTGCCTTCAGCTCAGGTCATGATCCTGGGGTCCTGGGATCGAGCCCCACCTCGGGCTCCCTGCTCAGTAGGGAGACTGCTTCTCCCTCTCCTTCTGCCTGCCGCTCCCCCTGCTTGTACTCTGTCTCTCTCTCTCTCTGTCATATAAATAATTTTTTTTAAAAAAAGAGTAAAACAATATATCCAGAATAATGGTGAAGCAATAAAACAACATAATAACTAGTGAGAACCCAGTCCATACTGGGTCAGGTTAGAAGAGATTTATAAAAATACCTGATGTATCTGAGTATATGGAGAAGGGTTAGGCAACTGTTGGATTAGGATTGAATGAATCACACACAGAAAATAAATATAATATTGAAACTATGTTATTATTTTATATATAGTAAAAATATAAAATGAAATATTTATTTCATTTTAAAATGACTATTAAATGAAATATGGGTTTAATCAGCATTCTATATATAATATATATTTATATGTCATATATTACATATTATATTTATTATATGTCACTATGTGTGTGTGTCTGTATATATACACACAGATAAAAAGACACAGAGAACAGGTAATAGGAAAGGTTTATATGATAGAATCACAGGGATGAGAGAAAGCAAAATTTACATTTTCCTATAATGGAATGGAAAGCTCGTAAATAATGCTAAATATTGGAAAATTGATAAATGTAATATAAGCAATATAGGCATGTTATTTAGAGATATGGAGATAATCGTCAAACTGTATATTCACATAAATGTACATAAAACTATAAAAATTTATAGGGTGCCTGGGTGGCTCAGTCAGTTAAGCGGCTGCCTTTGGCTCAGGTCATGATCCCACAGTCCTGGGATCGAGGCCCACGTCGGGCTCCTTCCTCAGCAGGGAGCTTGCCTCTTCCTCTCCCTCTGCTTGCCACTCCCCCTGCTTGTGCTCTCCCTCTCTCTATCTCTATCAAATAAATAAATAAAATCTTTAAAAAAAAAACTATAAAAATTTATAAAAATATATTTACATTCAAAGTGTTATAACTTGCATCTGTTGAATTTCTATTTTGTGACAGTTTCTGCGTAAGTGCTTACCTGATTTAATTTAAAGGTCTCAGAAGGATTTTTAACACTTTATGTACAAGGACCATAAGAAGATTAACTTATCCAGAGTGCTGCAGACTATTTCTGCTATCTGGGAGAAAAAGAAAAACTTGTATCTACAACTTTTAAAGATACATGAATAATGGGGAGAGTCCCATTCTTCAAGACCTCCAATGCAATTTCAGTTTGTGTTTCTACTATTACAGGTGGGTGTAGTTGTCTTTGGCCTCTTTGACAAAAGATGGGAGTAGGAATCCAGGTGAGTGTATTACTATGATATTTATGAAGAAATTGATTTTTTAATTTTCTATAAGAATGAGAAAAGTCAATACTTTAGTATGCATTGCTCTTGATTTCCCCAAATAAAATAATTCATTTGACTGCAAGGTTTTGGTGAACTGCAAGTCTTTGGAAAGTGTACGTTGAGTAAAACGTCATTTATTTTGAATAGCCAAAGTTATGAGATTAATGCCCATTCATGGTGTGCAGAAATGGTGTGTCACTTTCGTCTGTTTCTCACCACTGTAATTAAAGAAAGAGTGTTGTTGATAGCTCCCAGATCCTTTGTGATTGGTGATATGAGTTTCTCTTCTGAAGAATGCCCCCCTTTTTTTAAATCAAGAGAAATTTGATCAATTCTTAACCTATAGCTAGCCACAGATATTCAGTTCTAACTTTGAGCAAGTTACAGTGAAACCACAGATCACAAACTCATTATGAAGTTTTTTTTTCCTCTTGCTTCTTTTTTTTTCATACAACCCCAATTCTACCTTATTTCTTCTCTTTACTAATCTGAAATGCCTCTGCTTTACCTGTCACCAGTAAACAGTTACTGAGTTCGGAAGCATCAGTGATTTTCACCAACCTTAAAATGAATCAGATCTGCCACCTTGAACTCTTTTCTATGAAGCTACATTCTCAAGAGACTTGTTTCTTTTCAAGAGAAGTAATTTCTTACTTTGTGGGAATGTGAATTAATGTTCTCTTCTTTAAAAAAAATAATTTGTTTTCCATGTAATCTAATGTGTTCATTATTTAGTAATAAAGAAGAGTTCTAGAAAAAGTTAATAATTCTCCCTGAAACTCTATCATCACCTATGTCCAATAATTTTTCAGAATAATAAATGGAAAACCTCTGAGCTCAAGTGATGTTTGGCTCAAGTAAAGTCAGCTTTCATCAAATGAACAAAAACTCAGCAGATTTTTTTAAAACAACTTATACTAAGTTTGGATTATAACTGAAATTTGATTTCAGAGAGGAAATTTCAGTACATTAAATTACTTCCCAATGACTAAAACAGGATTATAAACTCTCTTTACTAAAATTGTACTGCTTTCTATAATATAATTTGACATACTTATCCATTAAAAATCTAAGCTATAACAAAAATTGGATACATTTATATTTTTATTCATCATTTATTTTGAAAACTTATCTAGACTACTATTTCATATAATTTGGAAAACTCCCCGAACACATTTTTCAAAAATGGATCTTTTACTCACTAAAAACAGAAAACAAATCAATTTCTGGTTTAAAAAAAATTAAAGTAACAGTATGCTTCTATTTTCTACCTAAATGTAAAGACTCCTTGGGAAGCATTTTCACTTGTGTTTGTAAGTTAACTTTTCTCCCCAAATAAAGCATTATTCATTTTTACCTAAGATCACCTTAGTTCCATTATTTCACCTGGGTCCCCACATATGACTAAAACCACAAAAGGAGTATTTCTGAAATTAGAAACAGATGTTGTCCTTGACTTCAAGAACTTATTAGTGAAGACTGCACAATTATGTCTGGCTTAATACCAAAATAGGTGCTTCAGTTGATTTTTACTTATTATGCCTAGTTTTCTGAAACTCTTCTGTAAGAATCAGATGAGATTCCACACAATATCAACTTATAACCATGGATAAGGAACAAATTCCATGATCTCCATGATCATAGGTACAGATTTTATAAGACAGGAAATAAAGCTTTCTTTCTCCCACTTCTCATTCTTCATGATCTATTCACCACTTACCTGCACCATTATCTTTTCTCAAGACAAGTCTTACTCTTTATGTTGGGGCAAAACCATACAGAGCAGTTAAGTAGCTTGTATAATATATAGCTCCCTTTTGAATGAAATTAATTTTGACATATCCTGCCTTAACTTAAAATATTTGTTTCCAGGGGCATCTGGGTGGCACAGTCAGTTGAGCGTGGGACTCTTGGTTTCAGCGCAGGTCATGATCTCAGGGTCTTAAGATCCTGCTCCGTGCTCAGCGTGGAGTCTGCTTGAAGATTCTCTCCCTCTGCCCCCCCCCACTCTCTCCCTCTCTCTCTCTCAAATAAATAAAGAAATCTTTAAAAAATAGATTTGTTTTCAGATGCAACTTTAATATATATAAACAAAAATTTATAAAATTCACTAGTGCTTATATATCTTATATATTTTAATTTTAAAAATTAACACTAAATGTAGATAAATTCCCATTTGGGGGCTAACTAGTTGTCAGAATTAGGCTTTTTACATGTCTGAAAAAGAATGTGATGGGCAGAGAAAAATATGCATCTTTCCAAAATAGTATTTTGTTTGCTTTATACAACTAAGAAGTGTGGGGTGGGAGATGGGGAGACAGGGAAGAAAACATTGAAACTAAGGCAAATGCAGCTTAATAATTCTGTTATGGAGGTATGGGGCCTGACAAATGTGCATCAGATTCCCTTACTGACCAACCATGCACTATTTCTACATCTTCTTTAAGATAGTTGCCTGGAATTAGTCCCTTAATTTTACCTAACCTTTTCTGAATGAGACCCCAACGTGCTACATTAGCACTGGGCTAGAAGGGGAAGGGATTCATCCAGAAATTCATAAAGGAAAAAAATATGTCTATCTACATTTTTGATTTATATCTATGTGACCACATACATAACACATGACATGTTGTTATCCACATATCCACTAAACAAAGATACAGACATGGTGTCCAAGGAAAGCTTTGACATGAGAATGGACTGACAGTCTACCATGCAGATGTCTTGGTGGGAAAATGTAGAGGGAATGGTTCCACTATGTATTTCTAACTTGGTCCACCAATACTGTATTTATCATTTCCTTTCTCAACAGCAAGTGCTTCTCTGGTCATATGAAGAAACATATTTTTCTACCTTTGTTGATACAAAAACATTTGGGTATATATAATGCGATTATGTGATTACATATGTAGAATATTTATTTATATATAGCTATATAGAGATACAACCTGTGTCTCCAAATTTAAGCTCTTGATTAAGATCACTTTAATTTGTAATCTAAGAGCATTGCTGTTCTGAAGCTGATTTGTAAGAATATTTCGCTTTCTATACTTATCTTTTTCTCATCTTCTTGCACTTTCTTTTGCTTTTTCCCCCATCATTGCCTGACAGTCAATCTTAATGGTGCCTCTTATAAGCCTCCTTTTTAAACAGTCATTCTATTAGAAAATTCTTCACTCTTTTGTAGGTTACATTTAAATTAAATACAGCTGAGTCTTCTAAACTCAGGGCATATCTATACCTGACTAAATTTAATATAACTGCATCTACCACAAACTGTCAACACTCCAGTCAATGTTAGACATGAGATGCATGTGTTTCTAGTCTTTGCACACCCTAACTTCCATTGCTAGCCTTTCAAAGCCTCTAGAGACCAAGGATTGAGAAAGAAGATAACCAAAAAGAATCTTTATAAGAGTACACTTTTTAACAGAAAAACATAAAAAAGTGAATTGATTTATTTTTCCAGAAAGTAGACAAGTTAGGAAATGGAAGAGTTGAGTCCACTAATAACTATAATAAAGGACCTAAATTTATCAGTAGAGAAGTGGATTATCAGATTGTCCTCCAAAATAGCTAATAGTAGAACATAAATAAGAACAATCTCCCAAACCATTCTCAAAACTGCACTTTCGTCAGGAGTAAGTAAGAATTTTAAGATTCTGTAGGTTGAAAAAAAAAAAGAGTAACTAACCACAGGTGACATTAGATTTCAGCCATCAGTCTAATCTAATCTAGAAATTAAAGATGTGCTGTATGTTCTTAAAGGGAAAGACAGCCGTGTTATCATAGAGAATCCAAGTGATTTATAGTGTTATATAATATTCATACTGTATGAGAGAATTTTAATTGAATCCTTAATAGCTTTTGGAACAGAGAGCTCAAACTGTACTAGTCAATATAAAATGTAGGATTTAGCAGAAGAGTCTAATTTTCATTAGCGAATAATTGAGCCATCAAGTATCTTAATATGGCGGTACTTCAGAGTTCTGGTTTTAGGAAGGCAGACTGATCACATCTGATAACAACAGTCTCACCCCCCACACACCAAATCCTATAAATAATATATATGTAGCATTGCTCAAAAGTGAAATGAATACTATTAGTGGTTCAGAGAAAGAGACTGAAAACCAGAATGATTGGGTGGGTAGGCTTCACAGTATGACCTGCACATTGAGCACATTCTAGGCTATTGGACTGAAATGACCCAGAAGGTTGTGGCAAATTTGAGCATGTCCATGATAGCAGAACCCATGAGAAAAGGACATCCAGAGATACAAGCAGGATGTGCCACTGGAACAACAAAGCTAGAGAAACCAGAAAAGGAGAGCTGTCTATACCATCTCCTAGCCCCAGGCCAAGCAGCAGGGTACGGGATATCTTAACATCAGCAGGAATATTTATTGTAAGAGTTCGGGGAAGAGAAACAAAGCAATGACATAGTTGCATAACCTGTCTATCACTCTCCCCTAAAACAAAGTGGACTACAACCTTCAAGTAGTTCCCAGTCCTCTCCTTGGATAACTGTCCAAGTAGAGCCTATCAGAGGCAAAGAACCCCTAGTGCAAATTTAAATATAAAATCACCCAACATTTAAAAAGTACCTTCAATGACAATAAATGTAAATAATATGTAATGGGAATGGTTTAAACTAATCTGGATTATAAAGACTCTTATTCTGGACTTATATCCTGTTAATTGATAATTACAAGAGATATATTAAAACCCAAATGAAATAGGAATATTGAAAATAATGGAATGGAGAATTTGAGTTGTATATGATGGAATAAACATATTATTTATCTCTCATCTCCCCATAAAATCCCTCAAAAAATAAAAAGAAAAGTAAAATAGGCATACAGACCAAGAGAACAGAAGAGAACAGTGGGTAAAGGCATCAATACATTTTTCAAAGGTAGAAAGCAGAAAAAGATTTTAGAAGAATTTAAAATATGAACATCAGGTGTCTCAAGAGGATAGTGTGAATAAGAGAGAAGTAAGCCAACTGATGTAGCATACCCCCCCAAAAGTGGAGGTGAGAGAAACTGTGTGAGGGGGACTAAAAAAGAGGAGACTCCCAGAAAATTGAATACGGAGAAATAAAAGAAGTCTATCATCCATGTAAATTTTTCAGAACTGATTAAAATTATCAACTCACACTTTTAAGAAGCTGGGTGAAGCCCAAATAGATTAAATTCAGATATCCCTGTCAGAAAAATTTTTTCCTCCCTTTACCTCCTGAAATAAAGCTACTGATTCTGTGGGGACCTTGATTCACAGAGTTCCCCCAAAATGCCTAGGCAGGGTGCACTGGTGATTTGGAGAAACTAAAATGAGAAGATATACAGTGGACTTCAATGCCCTGTGGGAACTGGGGTTCAGGGGAACAGCCCAATAAAACTCTGATACTCTGGTTACTGTTACTGCTGTAAGTGAATGTCCTATATCTCTGAGTCATGAATCTTGTGTCTTCTACCAACATCCATGAAACTATGGCAGCCTAACTTGTTAGCTTGCAAGAAGGTCAAAATCTCAGGGCCTTTGCAGTTTTTGACAATTATTATCAAACAACATAGATCTGAAGATAAGAAACATCAATAAAGATAATGAAATAAAGAGACATTTGAAGAGTCATCCTAACAGGAAGACATCAAAATCCTAAATCTGTAGGCACATCAAAAAAAACAAAAACAAACACAAACCAAAAAAACCAGCAACAACACACATTTAACAAACTTGACCTAAATAACCTGGATAGAACACTGTATCTAATAGTAACATAATTCACATTTTCCCCAAGCATACAAGAAACATTTACCAAAGGATACCATAAACTGGGGCAAAAAGGAAGCCTCAACAGATGAGAAGATTAAAAAGTTTTAGATTATATCTTTTGATCAGATTGAAATTAAGCAAAAATCAATAACAAAAGATGAGTAGAAAAACTTCATATGTCTGGAAATTAAAGATATAGTTCCAGAAAAACCATAGGTCAAAAAAGAAGTCAAAAAGGAAATTAGATAATATTTTAAAATAAATAATTATGAAAATACCACATATCAAAATTTATGGAATTATGCATTATGTAATGCAATACTTTCAAGACATTCTGGTTATTAATTATTTATTTGTTTGTTTGTTTATTTTTATATATTTATATATATTTCATATGTATATTAAAAGGGAAGCTAAAAAGCAGTACGTCCAATTTCAATGTTAAGATGCTAGAAAAATAATCAAAACTAAGGAAATAAAAATAAAGAAATAATAAATATAATAACATAAATTTATGGTATAGACAAAGTAAGAGAATAAACAGTAAAAATAAAAACAAAGCCAAAAATTGTGGGGGTTTTTATAAAAAGAATAACTGAGAAAACCCTTAGTAAGACTGATCTATAAAAAAAGAGAAAAAACATAAATTATCAATATCACAAATTTAAAGTAGACACTATATATAGATTCACCAAAGATTTAAAAAAAAATGAGAATACATAAGAATACCAATAAAGCTGATCATTTGTAAGGAATAGATGAAATCTTCACTAAAAATGACTAAGATGATAGATCAAATAGAAAATCTAAATAATCTTACACATATAAAACAAATTTAATCTGTAATTAACATCCTCATCAATAAAAAGAAAAAATTGAAGACTACTTAGCCTTTACCAGTTGATTTATTCCAGGAATTTAAGGAAGAAACAACATGCCTTAAACTCTCAAGGAATAGCAAAATAGGGACACTTCATAACATAGAGAACAATAAAACTTGGTTCCAAAACTTAACCAGAACATTAAAATAAAGGAAAATTACAAACAAATTTCTTGACTAAAAGATGCAAATATTTTTAATCTGGTATAAGAAAAAAGAACCCAGTGATATAGACAAAGTCCAATATGTTTCATCTAATTAACATCTATTTCAAAAGTGCAAGTATGGTTCAATATTAGAAAACAATGTCATTTCCTACATTAAAACAAGAGAGAAATTGCATATGATCATCTCAAAATATGTACAAAAGGTATATCATAAAATTTAATATCCATTTATGATAAAATGTCTTAGCAAGACAGGAATGAAAAAGAATGTTCTTAATATTAATAAGTAGTCCCTTTAAAAATCTATAGCAAGGATCATATTCAATGGTGAAATATTGAAACTCATCCCTCAAGTGAGACAAGGATGCTTACTCACAACTTCCGTGCAGTGTCGTACGGAAAGCACTAGCCAGTGAAATAAAAAACAAAAAAAGGTATAAGGTTTGTAAAGGAAGAAGTAAAAGGCCATTATCCACAGAAGTCATGTTTGTTTACCTAGAAAATCCGAAAGAATCTATGGACAAACTAGTAGGATTGTTAAGCATAGTAAGTCACTGGATACAAGATCAATGTTAAAATATTAATTGTATTTCTATATACCAGCCACCAAAAAAAAAAAAAAAGAAAAATTAACCATTTATAGTAGCACCCAGAAACATAAAAACCTTTGAAAAATCTAACAAAGGATATATATACTTTTATACTGAAAATTATAAAACATTGTTCAGAGACAATTTAAAGGACCTAAATAAATTGAGGGATATACCAAATTTGTGGACTGAGAGCCTAATTATTGTAAAGATGTTAATTCTCCCCAAATTAAACAACAGATTCAAGGAAATTCCTGTCAATATTTCAGCAATACTTTTGATTGACCAGCTAGTCTTAAAATTCATATGGAAATGAAAAAACCTTTACAACGCAAAATCTGAGAATGGCCAAGGCATCTTTGAGGAAGTAAACAAAGCTGGTGGACTGACATTACCCGATACCAAGACGCATTTTGAAGTCACACTAATTTTTTTTTTTAAGATTTTATTTATTTATTTGAGAGAGAGAATGAAAGAGAGCACAAGAGGGGGGAGGGTCAGAGGGAGAAGCAGACTCCCCGCTGAGCAGGGAGCCCGATGCGGGACTCGATCCTGGGACTCCAGGATCATGACCTGAGCCGAAGGCAGTCGCTCAACCAACTGAGCCACCCAGGCGCCCGTGAAGTCACACTAATTAAGACAATGTGGTATCAACCCAAGATAGACAAAGGAATCCCTGCAAAGAATAGAGTCTAGAAACAGACCCCCATATATTTAGCCACTGGTTTTTTTTATGACAAACATGATACACAGTGTAATAAGAGAAAGTATGGTCTTATTCATAAATGGTGCCAGATGGATTGGATATCCATTCAGGAAAAAATGAATCCTGACCTCCTACCTCACCCTGGATTAAAAAAAAAAAATTAATTCCAAATGGATGGAAGATCTAAATGTGAAGGTAAAACAAAGTTTTCATAGGAGTATATAGAAGAGAATATGATCTTGGAATAGGCAATATGTTTTTCAACAGAACTCAAAAAACGGTAATGATAAAAGAAAAGATGTTTAATTGGACTCTCAAAATTAAGAACTTCAGTTCATCACAGATATTAAGAGTGGAAAAGCAACACAGAACCTAGATAAAACATATCCAATGAAAGGCTCATATAAAGAAAATACAAAGAAATTCCAAATTTCGAAGAAGAAGATAGACAAAGCAATTTTTCAAATGGCAAAAGACTTGAGCAGACATTTCACAAAAGAGACTATCAACATGGCAATAAACTATGAAACAAAAAAGCTCAACTTTATTAGACATCAAGGGAATGCAAATTAAAACCACAATGAGATACCACCACACAATGACCAGACAGAAAATGTCAATCGTCATCCAGGATGTGAAGTGAACAGAATCTTCCTACATTGCTGTACAGGACAGTGCAAATTGGCACAAGCATTCTGGAAAACTGGCAATGTTTACCAAAGCCAGACATATGCAATTTCTATGACCCAGCAATTTCACTTCTAGCTACATACCCAAGAAAAATGCACACAAATGTCCACCAAAATTCATTGAGTAAAATACTCAGCACAACAGAATACACAATAGCCTAAAAAATATGCTACCCAAATACCTATCGTTGGTAGAATTGGTAGATATGTCATATATTCATAAAGTGGGCTATGTATACAGCTAGGATATGGATTGAAATCTCTATAACTACGTGCAACAATATGGATAAAACTCACCTATACAATCCCAGGGTAAAGAAGGCAGTCACATAAGAGTATAGTCAGAATGCTCTCATTTATATAAATTATAAGAAGACAAAACTTATCTATGCTGTAAGAAGCCAGGATACTGACTATTCATCAAAGATGACCAGAAGGAAGCATAGTATGGCTTCTGAAGGGATGATCACATTCAGCATCTTAATCTGATACTGTTGGTTACATGGGTAGGTTTAGTTTATAAAAATTCATCAAGCTGTGTACTAATGGTATGTGTATTTTTCTTTATGTCTACATCAATACTTTTTTTAATTAATAGTTTTTTGGTATAGCAGTTATCTAAAAGCAAAAATACCTAACTGTTAAGTTCCTAGAAAAAGTGTTTATCAGGAAATATACTAGACCATTTTGGAAAAGATGCCTGTAAATCTTTACTTAGTAAACATAAAGGAAAACTAAAATAAATGGAGAGCTATAATGTGTAAGTGTTTGGGTATACTGAATACTGTAAAAATGTTCATTTTTCTTTATTTGTCTATAATTTCAGTCTATCCCAATCCAATGCACAAAAATTGTTTCTTATGGCCATTGACAAATTGATTCTTAATTTTTATGGAGTTAGAATAGCCAAAACAATTTTAACAAAAAAAGAACAAAAGATTTTACTCTATCAAGCAGCAAAATAAAAAATTTAAAGCCCTAGAATTTTGACTCCAGGATCATTCATACACAAAAATTTAGTGTGTATGCCACCTCAGTAAGGAAAATTTACACTTTCCAGTAAGTAGTGTTGAGAAAATCAAAAATAAAACAAAATGAAGATAGATGCTTACTCATACCATACAAACATAAATTCTAAATGAATTAATGTCTCAAATGTAAGAATGTAAAAATAAAACTAAGCAGGTATTAAAGGAAAAATATGAGCATATGCTTATGATCATGTAGCAAAAATTTACAAAACCATGAAGGCTTCGGGACCTTGAGGGCATTATGCTAAGTGAAATATTTCAGACAGAGACAAATACCATATGATCTCACTTATATGTAGACTC